>NC_136057.1:1181072835-1181602835 GCF_964261635.1 Lissotriton helveticus | reverse complement strand
CGCCCTGGTACACGTATCGGTACACGTACCGGTACGCGTACCCTGGAGAAAAAAAAAAGTTTTTTTAAAATGTGCATTTTTATATAAATTGGAGGTACCCCGCGACTTTTTTTTTTTGCCTTGGGGGTCCTTGTGGGACCCGCTGAGCAGGCCTAGGGGGTCAGGGTCCTTCTACTCTGGCCCCTTTGCAAGTTTCACACCTTTGTTTCACTGCTTTCTTGTGCCTTGGTTCTAACAAGGTACAAGATGGCTGCCAACACTTCCTGGTTTTGAGTGTTGACAGACAGTGGCAGCCAATCAGCATGCCTTCACGAGAAAGCTGCATGGTCATTGGCTGTCAACACTTCTAACCAGGAGGTGTTGGCATCCATCTTGTGCTAGTGTTGACAGACACTGACAGCCAATCAGCATGCCTTCCAGAGAAAGCTGCATGCTCATTGGCTGTCAACACTTCTAACCAGGAAGTGTTGGCATCCATCTTGGGTCTTAGTAGACTGAGCCACGAGAAAGCAGAAAAACAAACGTGTAGAACACAAAAAGGGGGCAGGGTAGAAACACCCTGACCCATTAGGGCTGCTCAGGTGGTCCCACTAGGATATTAATATATTTAAACGTTATCCGCTAATAGAATTAGCATTAAAAAAACTTTGAAATTCACTGAAAAAACCATAGGTTTCAGGCCTTATATAGTTAGGAATTGGCATTTAAAAAACCTTTGAAATTCACTGAAAAAACCATAGGTTTCAGGCCTTATATAGTTAGGAATTAGCATTTAAAAAGCCTTGCGAATTCACTGAAAAAACCATAGGTTTCAGGCCTTATATAGTTAGGAATTAGCATTTAAAAAAACCTTGCAAATTCACTGAAAAAACCATAGGTTTCAGGAGTTATATAGTTAGGAATTAGCTTTTACAAAACCTTTGAAATTCACTCAAAAAACTATAAGTTTTAGTGGTGTTATAGTTAGCTGGACATTTTACTCATACAAAACCATTGAAATTGCTCCTATATAGTTAGTTGTACTAACTATATTTCGCGCACCCGCAATCCACTGCTGATGATGTCACATATTAGATCATTTATGACATGGTCAGTGACATCACTGATGACATCTCAAATGACATCACTGATGACATCATCCACGTGACAATCACATACACCTTTTCATACACTATTACAATTTTTCATCACTCTTTGTAAAATACAGAGTATCATATTTAAATCCATTGTCACAGCAATACAAGTATCTAAAAACCCACTCAGTGATTCATAGATGTATACACACATCTAATCACTTACCTATGGATTCACTCATACATGCTGTCAATGAACAATAGAACACTATCAAAAATACTTATACATCTATATCGACATTAAACAGCACGCATCCTATTCACATATGAAGTCATCCTACTCACTTATGCAAACAATGGATCATACTTACATATTTACTTAGCAAAGCACTTATACAAACACCACTTCTTCTATTCATTTAGATAGTAAGTCATACTTAGTGAATTATAAAATCATTATTACAAGTATACAGTTATCCATACAGTCACTCACACAATCATTGTCTTATGTATACTTATTTATATACAACAACTGACACATACACTGCCTTTTATTTTTCTAGTTTGTTGGACCTGTACCTTTAAGAAATATATTTGTTCATCACCACACCCATAAAGAGATTCCCTATCCCAAACTGTTAGAACATGTAGCTTTAACTTCATATATCTACTGAATCAACTATTCACACATCTTTGGACAGTCACACCCCCCCCACTGAACCACACACACTTTCACACTCCCATACAAATACTCAGTTAACTAATCAATAACTAATATAGACTTTCACATAGCTAGTAACCAACTCTAGAATCAGTTTACACAACAACTGACAAAGTGATACAGATATTCACACCGTTTAGTCACTATCCACTATATTTAGTGAGACATTATAAATTGGTCAAGTAAACAGTCAATTACACTGCTACTAAATCCTCCATCCAAATATTTATTTATAAATATCCACTCGTTCTTCAAAGCAAATTGCTATATATATAATGCATATTTAAATAACGAAGCAAACCACATTCACTGGATGATGTCATCAGTGATGTCATCAGTGATGTCATTTGAGATGTCATCAGTGATGTCACTGACCACGTCATGAATGATCTAATATGTGACATCATCAGCAGTGGATTGCGGGTGCGCGAAATATAGTTAGTACAACTAACTATATAGGAGCAATTTCAATAGTTTTGTATGAGTAAAATGTCCAGCTAACTATAACACCACTAAAACTTATAGTTTTTTGAGTGAATTTCAAAGGTTTTGTAAAAGCTAATTCCTAACTATATAACTCCTGAAACCTATGGTTTTTACAGTGAATATATATATATATATATATATACACACACTCTAAAAACTAAAGGTTACAGTGACTTTATAGTTATGAAATACCATTTCACTGTAGAAATTCACTGAAAAAACAGAGGTTACAGGGATTTTATAGTGACATCACAGATGACATATGACCTCGCTGCTGACATCATCTAGTGATTGTAAATGTTTTCTAAAGATTTATGTGTTAAACATATACACTAAGGTACCACAAAAGTTGAATTAGTATACTTTCGGTACTATTGAATGATTCAAATTTTTAACATGGGTTATGTGAGTGGCTGTGTAACTGTGTGTCTGAGTGAGTGTTTGGGTGGGTGAGTGCCTCTATGGGTGTATATGTAGGTGATTTAGTGGCTGTACTGGTGAGTGACTAGATGTGCTGGTGGCTGTATGGGTGAGTGAATGGCTCTATGGGTGAGTGAGTGGGTGTCTGAATGCCTGTATGAGTGAGTGGGTGTGTGAGTGGCTGTATTAGAGAGTGAGTGTCTGGCTGTATATGTGAGTGAGCGGATGTGCGAGTGCTTGTATGGATGTGTGAATGGGTATGTAAGTGGTTGTGTGGGTGTGAGTGCTTGATTGGGGGAGTGACTGGTTGTGTGAGTGGCTGTATTGTTGAGTGAGTGGGTGTGTGGGTAATTGTATGGGTCTGTGAATGGGGATGTGAGTGGGTGTGTGGCTGTGTGAGTGGGTGTTTGAGAGGTTGTATAGGGATGTGAATAGGAATACGAGCGGTTCAGTGGTTGATGTCATTTGAGATTACATCAGTGATGTCATTTGAGATGGCATCAGTGATGTAATTTGAGATGGCGTCAGTGATGTGACTAACCATGTTATGAATTATGTAATATGTGCGGTCATAAGCAGCGCATTGCAGTGGCGCAAGTTATAGTTAGCTCGGGTAACTATAACTGCTGAATTTCTATGGTTTTGTACAAGTGAAATCTAAGCCCAACTATAATGTCCCTGTAACCTTTGTTTCTTTCAGTGAATTTCTAAGGTTTTCTATTCCTTAACTTTAACATCCCTGTAACATTTGTTTTTAGGGAGGAATTTCTGCACTTTTTAATGTTATTTCCTAATTATAACATCATTGCAACCTTTCATTTTTTAAGTGAATTTCTAAGATTTTCTTTAATTGTATTTCCTATGAGTTACGAGTAACCTTTGACAGTGAGTAAGTGCATGAGTGTCTCAGTAGGTCTGTGAGTGGGTGTGTATGTATCTGAGTGGGTCTGGAAGTGGCTAGTACATAAGTGTCTTACTGGATGCGAGAGTGGCTGTCTGATTGGGTCTGTGAGTGGATGTCAGTGTCTTGAACGAATGCGACTTACAATTTCTTTCATGGAAAGTTGCTTTTTTAATTGCTATTACTTCACTCAGAAGAGTAAGTGAGATCCAGGCATTAACAATTCAAGAACCATTCTTGCACCTCCTTCACAACAAAGTGGTTCTAAGGACCAATCACAAATTCCTTCCAAAAGTCATTTCACCATTCCACCTCAGTCTATTGAGTTGCCAATATTCTTCTCCTAACCTTAAACAGTTGCTGAAAGAGCTCTCCATACATTAGATGTCAAAAGAGCTCTCCTCAACTATATTGATAGGACAAAGCCATTTCGTAAAACAAAACCGCTTTTTGTGTCCTTTTCTCCTCCACATAAAGGTAATCCCATCTTATAAACTGGCATTGCAACATGGATTGTTAAATGCATTCAAATTTTCTACCAAAAACCAAAAGGCACTTTATCCATTCCTCCTAGGGCTCATTCCACCCGTAAACTAGGGGCATCTATGGCATTTTTAGGCAATATTCCCTTAGATGATATCTGCAAAGCAACTACATGGTCTACACCTCACACATTCACAAAGCACTACTGTGTAGATGTGCAAGCAAAATAAGAAGCTAGTGTGGGCCAGGCTGTACTCCAAACACTATTCCAAACCACTGCAGCAGATGCTGGTACTCACCGCTAAGGGAGAGAACTGCTATGCAATCAATGCTCTAGTGTGTCATCTGCAGCCCATATGCCTCGAACGGAAAATGCTACTTACCAGCATGCATCTGTTCTTGTCATGTAGGGCTGCAGATTCACACACGCCCACCCGCCTCCCCGGCAACCTTTATCTGTTCCAGTGATATCTTAATTAGATACACTATACATGGACATCTTTTTTTGTTCTCACACAACTCCATAATTTTCCCTAATGGCGAAAAAACAATCTGAAGATTGAGTCGATGCCCATGCGCACTATGCTCCAGAGGAGGAGTCATCTACCATACAAAGACTCTTCCAGGACAACAACAAAGTGTAATCATCCGGGCCCACCACCAGATGGCGATCTATGCACTAGTGTGTGAATTAGCAGCCCCACATGCCAAGAACAGATGCATACTGGTAAGTAGCATTTTTCTATTCTCTCCCTTCCATCCCGCTTTTGTCTCCAAGAAATTCCCAGCAACAGAAGATCGAGATAGGTGAGAGCCTTAGGTCCTACCTTGTGCATGAGACAAATGCATTAGTGAGCAGGGACACACAAACAAGCCCTGACGAAGGCCCCAGACGGGCTCTGTGCGAGAGCCGAAACATGTTGGCAAAGATATAAACCGGTTTAGTTGAACAATCATTTTCAACGAAAAAAAACAATTTCTCCTTTTATCCATATCACAGGGAACCCAGGAATAAAGAATAGCAGAAGAGGGTATACCTGTAGGTATTTTTAAGAATCTACTTTTCACCTGGATTCTTGCTTTTCCAGTTTCGATTTATATAAGAACATCCATCACATCTTTCGGTTGAGTATGCCCTGTCGGTACCATCCTACCCAGGGTGTGGATAGGCGCCGATGATGTGCATGTCGTGATTAAGTGAGTATATATATGTATATATATATGTATATATATGTATATATATGTATATATGTATATATATATATATATATATGTATATGTATATATATATATATATATATATATATGTATGTATATATGTATATGTGTATGTATGTATATGTGTATATGTATGTATATGTGTATATGTATGTATATGTGTATATGTATATGTGTATATGTATATGTGTATATATATATGTATGTATATATATATGTGTGTATTACCTACTGGCGGTCGCCAGTAGGTATATATAGTTAGGATTTTTTCTCTATGGGATTTTTGAAAATTCTATGTCTAATAACTTTGCCGTTTGTGGACGGAATTGGCTGAAATTTTCAGGAAAATGGCACATTTTGTTTCTGAGCAGCCTTTGAAAATTTGGGGGGGGTTCGTCAAGGGGGGGCCGAGAAAAAAGGGGGGTCCCAAAACGCGTTTTTCCCATGTTAATTTCCATAGGGCGGTTGGCCTCACTTTTAGACCGAACGGCTGAATGGATTTGCACGAAACTTGGCAAAATTGTAGGGACTGGTAGCCCGATGTGCCTTTTGTAGGTCTCAATATATGTGCTCCAGTGGATTTTGAGAAATTAACGTTTAAAAAAAGATATATATCTGTAAGCGCGGACCGGGCAGCGGCCTAGGACGCGTACTTTTCGCGCAACGGAGCTTTGTGAAGCGAAGCTGATTGGTTCTCCGGCGTCTGTCAACATTCCAAACAGTCCGTAGTGGCCGCAAACAGTCCGTAGTGGCCGCCATCTTGTCTCTCGGTAGGATCGAGAGACAAGAGGAGGCCAAAGCGAAGGGGTAAATGACCATAAGGGGGAATAGTAGATCCTCGCTGACCCCCTAGGTTTGATGTGGAGGTTTTAAAAGGGCCCCGCGGGGCAAAAAAAAAAAATTATAATAATAATCTTACGGCTGAATGGATTTGCACGAAACTTGGCAAAATTGTAGGGACTGGTAGCCCGATGTGCCTTTGCTAGGTCTCAATATATGTGCTTCAGTGGATTTTGAGAAATTAACGTTCAAAAAAAGATATATATCTGTAACAGCGCACCGCTTCGCGTACTTTTCGCGTTACGGAGCTTTGCGAAGCGAAGCTGATTGGCTCTCCGGTGTCTGTAAACATTCCAAACAGTCCGTAGCGGCCGCCATCTTGTCTCTCGGTAGGATCGAGAGACAAGAGGAGGCCAAAGCGAAGGGGCAAATGACCATAAGGGGGCATAGTAGATCCTCGCTGATCCCCTAGGTTTGATGTGTAGGTTTTAAAAGGGCCCCGCGGGGCAAAAAAAATAAATAATAATAATAATCGAACGGCTGAATGGATTTGCACGAAACTTGGTAAAATATTAGGGACTGGTAGCCCGATGTGCCTTTGCTAGGTCTCAATATATGTGCTTCAGTGCATTTTGAGAAATTAACGTTCAAAAACAAGATATATATCTGTAACAGCGCTCCGCTTCGCGGAGATAAAATTATATCTGTATTACCTAGCTGTTGCTAACACCAGTTAGCGACGGCTAGTAGGAGATAGCGACCATCTTGGGCCCCACTTTGCATGTGAGTGATATTTATCACTAATGACATGCAAAGTGGGCATGCCAAGATGTTAGCGACTGGAAACAGTCGCTAACATCGCTATCTCCTATTATCAACTTTTGGAAATATTCGAGATAAGCGCGAATATCTCCAAAAAGTAACAGCTGCCCTGAGCAGTTCTTAGCCATGTTATCCTATGGGAGGTGGATAACATGGCTAAGAGGATTAGCTCGGTAATGCATGAATATCGCTGAGTTTTCAGCGATATTAATGCATTGCGGTCGGTTTTTATCATATTTGCGATAAACTTTGATAATAGCAAGGTTTATCTGCGATAATTTCTGACGGTAAAAAAATCTTTGCAATGCATCGTTAGGGATAAATATCGCTTAACTTTGGTAATATGCCCCAACGTCTATTAACGTTCGATTCGAAGGAAATCAGGAAGTGTTGAAAAACATTGTCTGCGCCATCTTGTCTTTTTTCAAATGCCACACTTTTGTCGTGCACGGCAGCCATTTTAGATGCCTTGACCAGACCCACTCTGTGCACGCTGTCGATCCTTAGCATGGCTCCCCACCCTCGCAAGCATCTCCCCCAGGCAGTGGTCACCCCCGCTCTCTGTCTTATGCATGGGTAATAAACCTCCCCCCATCTGCGCTGCTCTTTCCTGAGAATCACACCCTGTGCCCGCCCGACACCTCCCTTTCGCCCTATTCACTACTGCACCCTCTGACACTCCTTTTCCTCTGTGTCCGATTGTCCAGGCTGGTCCTAGGGTATCAGCTAGCCCTGCAGATGTAGTTTATGGCCACAGCTGTAAAGATTCACCCCTCTTCAAAGGAGTTATAGTAGATCAAGGCCCACACTCGATGAGATCCGTCACAGCAGAAGCGTTGCTATTATCTGAAAACCATCCTGTATTGTGATTGGGGAGGGGACCGAGCGTGAAGCGGAAGATTCCAGGGATGACTCTTTGTACATCAAAGTTTTTACAATTATGTGTCACATTAAAAATATATAGCACTCCGACAAAGTAGTAAGATTATAAAACTTTAATAATTTATAAATATATACAAGAAAACAAAAATAGTAATAACATATAAACATTTTTAGGGAAAAACAACGAAGTAGCGGTCGGCTGTGCGAATAGTCCCAACGCAGTACAACGTCCAGATTTCCGGCGTGGGGCGGGTCATCAGTAGCAAACTGTTGTGCGAATAGTTCCAAGGCAGCAGAACGCGCTGAAATCTAGATGACACGAAAGTGATGTCTAGTAAGTTGCCACCCAGCAAATAACGGCGTGGGGCGTCGCGGGGGGTGGGTCTTCAGTAGCAAACTGTTGTGCGAATAGTTCCAAGGCAGCAGAACGATGGCACCAAGGTGATGTCCAGTAAGTTGCCGCACTGGTTTTGGTATCCTACAATGCTGCTCCGAATAACGGCGTGGGGCGCCCCGGGGGAGGCGGCGTGAACGGGCCTCTCCAGGTGGAGTGTCATCTGTTGTAGTGGGGCGCCCCTTTACCGTTTCAGTTGCCATTCCGTCCGTTTTTGGTCCACTGTGTCAAAAGCCGCAATTCAGCTGAGTTGCGCCCACTCTTGCGGTGCAGCGATAGGCGGCTGTCACAGGACTCTCAAAATGGCGGCAGGCTCTTTCCTTTTTGGGCCTGGTCCACTGAAATGGCCCTGGGACACCTTGGAAATCGGACGCTTGTCTGCTAGGTCTTGGACCCCATTCTCGAAAGCGTCCCCTCCGCCTTGAGAATTCATCAAAAGTTTTGGGGGCCCCGACTCCTGCAGGCTTCTGGTGGGGAGCGGCTGCCATGATTGCTCGCGGAATGACTACGACGGAGCTACGAGATGGTGGTGCTCTCATGCTGACGCCAGCTTCAGTCTGAAACATCCAGAAACAAGGTGGGGCTTTCATCGTTTGGAAAAAAAAAAAGTTTTCATCCAATGAAAAGTGTTGTTTTTAGGTCATATGATCAAGCCTTCCATCATTAGGAAACCAAAAGTAAAATGAACCAATGAAAAGTTTTATAAACAAGTCACATGACCTGTTATGCGGCATAGGGTATAAAATGCGGAGAAAATACGTTGGCACGTGAGGCGGCGTCAGTAGCGGACCGATGTGCGAATAGGCCGAAGGCAGCACAACGCGCCAAGATCCGGATGGCACCGAGGTGGTGTCCAGCAAGTTGCAGCACTGGTGTGGCCATCCTACAATGTTGAAAGTCGGCGTGGGGCGCCCCGTTGGCCTGTGAGTTTGCGTCAGTAGCGGACCGATGTGCGAATAGGCCGAAGGCAGCACAACGCGCCAAGATCCGGATGGCACCGAGGTGGTGTCTAGTAAGTTGCCGCACTGGTGTGGCCATCCTACAATGCTGAAAGTCGGCGTGGGGCGCCCTGTTGGCCTGTGAGATGGTGTCAGTAGCGGACTGATGTGCGAATGGGGCCAAAGGCAGCGCAACAATATTTTCTGACGAGAAGACACCACAAGGCGCTGAGATGCCAAGATCCGGATGGCACCGAGGTGATGTCTAAGTTGCGGACTGATGTGCGAATGGGGCCAAAGGTAGCGTAACAATATTTTCTGTATGGAAGATACCACTAGGCGTTGAGATGCCAAGATTCGGATGGCACCGAGGTGATGTCTAGCAAGTTGGTGTGGTCATCCTACAATGCTGAAACTCGGCGTGGGTCGCCCCATTAGCCTGTGAGATGGCGTCAGTAGCGGACCGATGTGCGAATAGGCCGAAGGCAGCACAACGTGCCAAGATCCGGATGTCACAGTGGTGGTTTCATAGTTGAGAGGCACTTCATCTGCAGTGGGGCGCCGAGATCCGGATGGCACCGAGGTGATGTCTAGCAAGTTGCTGTACTGGTGTGGTCATCCTACAATGCTGAAAGTCGGCGTGGGGCGCCCCATTAGCCTGTGAGATGGCGTCAGTAGCGGACTGATGTGCGAATAGGCCGAAGGCAGCACAACGCGCCAAGATCCGGATGGCACCGAGGTGGTGTCCAGCAACTTGCCGCACTGGTGTGGCCATCCTACAATGCTGCGCCGAAAGTCGGCGTGGGGCGCCCCGTTGGCCTGTGAGTTCGCGTCAGTCAGTGGGGGCTGTTTGAGGATCTGACTGCATTGGAAAGCAATGTGATGCTGTGCGTCGCCCCCAAGATGGAGGTTCCTCGGCTGCAGTGGGGCGCCCCTTGGTGTTTCACTCGCTATGCAGCTGAGTTGCGTGCGCACTTGTGGCGAATAGGCCGAAGGCAGCACAACGCGCCGAGATCTGGATGGCACCGAGGTGGTGTCCAGCAATTTGCCGCACTGGTGTGGCCATCCTACAATGCTGCGCCGAAAGTCGGCGTGGGGTGCCCCGTTGGCCTGTGAGGTGGCGTCAGTAGCGGACCGATGTGTGAATAGGCCGGAACCAGCACAAGGCGCCAAGATCCGGATGGCACCGAGGTGGTGTCATAGTTGAGAGTTCTGAGCAGCGCTTGTAACACTGTCTGAAGCTTATTTGCACCTGCTGCAGCTTCACTATTGCCCTGGTGTGGCCTAAGATCGCCCATGACATAGGCGGCCACCTCCCGGGGTCCGGCGGAACTTTTTTCCTTTTCCTTTCTGCATCTTGTCCCAAATTCGTTTGACCTGAAGACACGACCAGGTCCCTGAATGTGTGCAGGGGGACGCTATTGATTGAATCAAAATGGCGGCTTCACACAAAGCTGACTCAAGCGTTTTCTGGTGGTTTCATAGTTGAGAGGCACTTCATCTGCAGTGGGGCGCCGAGATCCGGATGGCACCGAGGTGATGTCTAGCAAGTTGCTGTACTTGTGTGGTCATCCTACAATGCTGAAACTCGGCGTGGGTCGCCCCATTAGCCTGTGAGATAGCTGTTCTTTGGATTTGGGCCTGGTCCACTAAAATGGCCCTGGGACACCTAAGAACTCGAACGCTCGATTTTTTTTTCCTTTCCTGTACATGCAAAAAAAGGTAAATGCCCGGTATGTTACACGCTTCATCTGCCACGATGAACTCTCCAGAGGAAACGAAAAAATATATAGTTGTGGTAACTATACCATGCATCGTCATATGGAGAGGTGGCACCAATTAATTATAGTGCTGCATAAAAGAGAGATTTGGAGGAGAACCCCTGACCTGCTAGTACATTCATCAAAGAAGTGGCACTGAGAGCTTCAGAGGCAAGGGAAACGGTCCCAAATATTTAGAAGAACTTTGGAAAGATTAAAATGACATGTTTAGATTGTGGTAAATTAATTTCATGTGGGCAGATGAGTGTTACTCTAATAAATACAGCATATGAACATCATCATAGTCGATGGTTGGTAGAGACATTTTGACTATATCCTGGACCTGCCCGTCCTCGCCCAAAATGGCGCCGGAATAAATGGGACTCGTAACTCCTTGTTGTGTACTGGTTGCAGAACCTTGAAATCACGAGATACGTATGCAGTTTTGAAGCACATGGCGGGCGGGGACGAGAATTGATTGAATATTTCGACATCCCTATTGATATTAAGTTCTGATGTGTTATTGATTACTGTACTGTTGAAAGTTCGAATTAACGTCACCCATGGTACTTGCCCGCAAATGTATATCTAGATAATTTTATTGTAACTGGCCCTGTCGTATTTTAATTATAAAATGTACGTCCACCGATTCCATAACTGTTAGACACCTTAGTTCTTGCAACCTAATGGCCCGCCCGTTACGTTCCTCTACAGTGTAAATGTCTACTCATCACATACGATTACAGTTTGCTCCGTGGCCGGCCCACGTGGTTATAGGCTCGTATTTGTATAATGAAATTTTCACAATAAAGGTTTTTAAAAGAAAACATGGTAGTAGTATATACATTGGTAAAGTTTGTAATAATAGTCACTGTTTTAGAATCATTAAAAGGCAAGTGAAATAAAGCAGACCAATTACATGAAGGGTAAAAGGTATAATACGAAGGAACGCAGTAAAGATAAATGGTCAAGGGCTGTTGTGTTTTCTATTCCTGCAACATAAAGTGATCGATAAGAATCTCATATTCAGGCGTATCGGCGACTAAGACAGCAGGTCGACCCTCTTTTGCTCAACGGCTCCATCATGGGACGAAGAAACGCTCTTTTTCTCGAAAAAAGAATATATTTTACTTGCAGGACAGTTGTAAAATTTCCGGGAAAGTACATTAGCCTGGAACATTATAACATATATTTAAGAAAAAATAATGTTCGGAAGTAATGAAAAGCGTAATTTTTAGGTCATATGAGCAAGCCTTTCATCATTACAATAAGAAAAGTAAAATGAACCAATGAAAAGTTTTATTAACAAGTCACATGACTTGTTATGCTTACGTTACGCGCTGCGCGCCCCGGATGACTTCCGGATGCGCTAACGCGGCGCGTCATATGACGCATTACGCGACAACGCAGGTCCAGAATATAGTCAAAATGTCTCCACCAACCAGCGGTCGGAACACAACCCCTTTCAGCAGGCTAAATAGTTCTGTTAAATGAGAACAGAAGGGACAGGCAACAAGAACCATCAGTGAAAGAGGGGAGGGCTAGTTCTTCTCTACCGGGTTACATTGGGGCGCTACCGGAACTGATCGAATTGGTAGTCTACAGTGTTTCTGGATGTTTCAGATTGAAGCTGGGGTTAGCATGAGAGCAGCATCATTTCGTAGCTCCGTCGTGGCCATTCCGCAACCAATCATGGCAGCCGCTCTTTATCGTTATTTTGGGCGGGGTGGGTGGCGGAGCCGAGCTGTTTTGCAGCCATCATTGTGTGGAGTTCAGTTCATCTCACTAGTTTTGTATTTGTCATGAGGGGTTGTTCCTAATGTTTCTATTTTAGCGAGGTCAAAAAGAGATCCCATTAGTGGCCTACTGATTTTGCTCGATTCCTTTTCTTTTTTTTTACACGATTTTTCGTTATCTGCAAAGACTAAACAGAGTATTGCGACTCTGTGTTTGTTTGTAAATAGAGAATGAACCAAAGAGAACTAATTCTAAAACAGTAAATACTTGGATAACAATCAATCAAATGGAGAGAGAAGCAGGCACGACGGATTACAACGGGGGCAAAGGCCTGCGTTAACTACCTTTCACTATCTGCAAAGAGAGAGTACTCCTAATAGAAATGAGGGGGGGGGGGCACCATTCAAAGCAGATCAGTGTGCATAAACACGAAAATGTTTTCACTTACCACGTACTTGACATTCGACAGCTTATGATATTTGCTATTAAAAAACCATTGAAATTCACTGAAAAAACCATAGGTTATAGACCATATATAGTTAGGAATTAGCATTTACAAAACCTTGAAAATTCACTGAAAAAACCATAGGTTATAGACCATATATAGTTAGGAATTAGCATTTAAAAAACCTTATTTTACTCACACAAAACCATTGAAATTACATATATAGTTAGTTGCACTAACTATATATCGCGCACCTGCAATCCACTGCTGATGATGTCACATATTACATCATTCATGACATGGTCAGTGACATCACTGATGACATCACTGATGACATCTCAAATGACATCACTGATGACATCACTGATGACAACATCCAGTGACTGTATGTTTCTGTAAAGTTAAAATGTGTCTTACATATTGAAGAATGAGTGGAAGTATAAGTGTCTGGACAAAGGATTTAGTAGGTGCATGACTGAATGCATGAGTGAGTGATTAAATGTGTCTCACTGAGTGCATGGGTTAGTGACTAAAGTGTCTTAATTTGTGCATCATTATGTCTGTTGTTCTGTAAACTGCTGCATGTTTTGATCAGTAGCTATATAATTAACTATATGGGTTACTGATTGATTGTCCAAGTATTTGTATGGGAGCCTGAGTGTGTGTGTGGCTGGCTGGGAGGTGTGTGACTCTGTGCAGATCAATGTGTACTTGTATCAATGATTGTATAACAAGGTAAGTATGTGTTAGTATATGTTTGAAAATGTAAGGTGCTCTATGTTTAACTGTATAGACAAGAAAATGGAAGTGTCATTGATTCTTTACAGGACTGACTAGGTGTGTGAGTAACTCCATGGATGAGTGGCAGACTGTGAGTGTCTGTATAGGTGTATGAGTGCATATGATAGTGTTGTAAAGATGAGTGATTGTATGAATGATAGTATGGGTGAATGAGTGAAGGTGTGTGTAGACGTAGGAATCAGTGAGTGCGTATGTAGTAACTAGTATTGGTGTGTCAATGGTTTCAAAAATTATATTCTGTATTTAACACTGGGTGAAACAGAGGTTATATTAAAATGTGAGGAGATGCATTGTATTGTCATATGAATGATATCATCAGTGATGTGGTCATTGATGTCAAATGAGATGTCATCAGTGATGTCATCAGTGATGTCATTTGAGATGTCATCAGTGATGTCATCAGTGATGTCACTGACCATGTCATGAATGATGTAATATGTGACATCATCAGCAGTGGATTGCAGGTGCGCGATATATAGTTAGTGCAACTAACTATATATGTAATTTCAATGGTTTTGTGTGAGTAAAATAAGGTTTTTTAAATGCTAATTCCTAACTATATATGGTCTATAACCTATGGTTTTTTCAGTGAATATATATATGTATGTATATATATATGTATGTATATATATATGTATATATATATATATATATATGTGTATATATATATGTGTATATATATATTCACTGAAAAAACCATAGGTTATAGACCATATATAGTTAGGAATTAGCATTTACAAAACCTTGAAAATTCACTGAAAAAACCATAGGTTATACACCATATATAGTTAGGAATTAGCATTTAAAAAACCTTATTTTACTCACACAAAACCATTGAAATTCCATATATAGTTAGTTGCACTAACTATATATCGCGCACCCGCAATCCACTGCTGATCATGTCACATATTACATCATTCATGACATGGTCAGTGACATCACTGATGACATCTCAAATGACATCACTGATGAGATCACTGATGACATCATCCAGTGACTGTGTGTTTCTGTAAAGTTTAAATATGTTTTACATATTGAAGAATGAGTAGATGTATAAGTGTCTGGACGAAGGATTTAGTAGGTGCATGACTGAATGTATGAGTGAGTGATTAAATGTGTCTCACTGAGTGCATGGGTTAGTGACTAAACTGTCTTAATTTGTGCATCATTATGTCTGTTGTTCTGTAAACTGCTGCATGTGTTGATCAGTAGCTATATGATTAACTATATGGGTTATTGATTGATTGTCCAAGTATTTGTATAGGAGACTGAGTGTGTGTGTGGCTGGCTGGGAGGTGTGTGACTCTGTGCAGATCAATGTGTACTTGTATCAATGATTGTATAAGAAAGTAAGTATGTGTTAGTATATGTTTGAAAATGTAAGGTGCTCTATGTTTAACTGTATAGACAAGAAAATGGAAGTGTGATTGATTCTTTACAGGACTGACTAGGTGTGTGAGTAACTCCATGGATGAGTGGCAGAGTGTAAGTGTCTGTATAGGTGTATGAGTGCATATGATAGTGTTGTAAAGATGAGTGATTGTATGTATGAATGATTGTATGGGTGAATGAGTGAATGTGTGTGTAGACGTAGGAATCAGTGAGTACGTATGTAGTAACTAGTATTGGTGTGTCAATGGTTTCAAAAATTATACTCTGTATTTAACACTGGGTGAAACAGAGGTTATATTAAAACGTGAGGAGATGCATTGTATTGTCACATGAATGATATCATCAGTGATGTGGTCATTGATGTCAAATGAGATGTCATCAGTGATCTCATCAGTGATGTCATTTGAGATGTCATCAGTGATGTCACTGACCATGTCATGAATGATGTAATATGTGACATGATCAGCAGTGGATTGCGGGTGCGCGATATATAGTTAGTGCAACTAACTATATATGGAATTTCAATGGTTTTGTGTGAGTAAAATAAGGTTTTTTAAATGCTAATTCCTAACTATATATGGTGTATAACCTATGGTTTTTTCAGTGAATTTTCAAGGTTTTGTAAATGCTAATTCCTAACTATATATGGTCTATAACCTATGGTTTTTTCAGTGAATTTCAATGGTTTTTTAATAGCAAATATCATAAGCTGTCGAATGTCAAGTACGTGGTAAGTAAAAACATTTTCGTGTTTATGCACACTGATCTGCTTTGAATGCTGCCCCTCATTTCTATTAGGAGTACTCTCTCTTTGCAGATAGTGAAGGGTAGTTAACGCAGCCCTTTGCCCCCTTTGTAATCCGTCGTGCCTGCTTCTCTCTCCATTTGATTGATTGTTCTCTTTGGTTCATTCTCTATTTACAAACAAGCACAGAGTCGCAATACTCTGTTTAGTCTTTGCAGATAGCGAAAAATCGTGTAAAAAAACAAAAGGAATCGAGCAAAATCAGTAGGCCACTAATGGGATCTCTTTTTGACCTCGCTAAAATAGAAACATTAGGAACAACCTGTTGAAAATAGCAATGCGTATGTACATAAGCGGCGTTCATTTGTGTTCACAGTACCCCTTGTTGATTGTTTGAATCGAGCATTGAATTGTTCGAAGTTAATTCTCTTAAGGATCTTCTCTGCCTGCAAACGAGGAAGAATAGGAATATTCTCTCTCCCTTTGCAGATAGTGAAGGGTAGGTAACGCAAGCCTTTAACACGTCGTACCTATTTCATTCCTCATTGATTGATTGATTGTCCTAACATTGACTGTTTGGGAATTAGTTCTTTTTGGAGGTATTCCCTGTTTGCAAATAAACGTAGGAAAATCTTTGCAAGTAGTGAAAGGGTACGTAATGCGGACCTTTCTCCCCCGTTGTAATCTGTCATGCCTATCTACTCCCCACTGATTGATGCACCTGTTTCACCCGGACCATTTACTAGAGATACGTCATCTGGCCCGACCAGAGAGCACCCCTAGTGAAAAGGACATATGCAATAATAACGAAGTGATCACTGTATCCTGTTAACAGAAACTTTAGCATGAAACAACCTGGAAAGAAAAGAATAGGAAAACGAAAATCAGTAGGCCACTGATGAACATGAACTTTTATTAAACAACGAACAAAGAAACGATAACATAACGTAATGATAAAACCTATTAATGTCCTAGAAACAAGAAAACGTTAAAATATGCCAGTGGTGAGAGACCAGAAAAACAGTAAGAGAAACCAAATCACCCCTCGCTGTCCCACCGCCTGCCACGCCAAAAAAATCGATAGACTAGGGAAAATGCAAGTCAGTAGAACATCCGCCCCCACTCTGGAAACTTCCAAGGTGGGGCAGGGTTCCGACTACGCCCAGCCGGGAGCAGCCCATATAAGGCAGGTCCTGCTGCCACGCCTCGGCCAGGAGATCCTAACGTAGGGTGTAGCCGGAGGAGAGGCCGAGGCCAGCGGGACCCGGCCAGGGGATTGCCTTTACAACGCTGAACAGTTGCAGGGGGGGGGAATGTCTCCTCGACCCTCCCCTCTCTCTCCCAGTCCGGCCGCGGTGGCCCTTGAGAGTTGCAGGTAGTCCCGCCACATGCTCTTCCGGTCCGGCCACCAACGGTCGGGGGGCTGAGGCCGACGGGATCCGGCTGCAGCCGATAAACCAAGAAACCCGTTCATGGGGCCAGAGCCAGGGGCGTCCGGCCGACATCTACCGGAAGCCCGGCCCGAAGACGGACGGGACACTTCTTCTTTCTTGAATAATGGCTGCGACAACACTGGGGGGGGATGTCTTGCACATGCCTCCGACCCCCCCCCCCCCTCGTCCTCATCGCCTGGTCCAGCCATAACAAATCTCAAGCGAGACGCCGTGGGGTGCACTGGGAGGGAGAGACGGTGCGAACAGGCCTCTCCCGCCTCCCCAGGTGGAGGCTTCCCAGCTGCACCCTCAGCGCTCCAGGCGCCCGGAAAAGGGTTCTTCCACTGTGGCCATGCTGCAACGTCTCGCTCGGCAGGGTGGAGCCCGTCCGCTCATGTGACCCCGCGATCGCCGGTAGCTGCCGAACTCTCAAAATGGCGGTCGACCTGGCAAGAGCGGGCCCAGCATAAAGAAATGGCCCGGTCACTGGTTGACTCCACCACCGTAGTCCTCCACGACCTTGAAGATTCTAGAGGAGCCGCGGGAGTCTCCGACCCCCGATGGGGAATGACTGCCATGATCGCCCGTGGAGTGACGAAACTGTATCCGCGGGACGTCGGCGCTCCCATGCTGGCGCCAGCCTCACTTTGAATTACTAGAATCCTGCAGACCTCACTTCCGGTGAAAGCACAGTGTGACCCGGTAGGAAAAATTATTGCACCCCCTCCCCTTTTTGACTGATAGTTCAAACCACCGATCCTTTCCTTTGCCCTTTTAACGGAACTTTGGACTGCCTCCCCCTCTTTTACATTTTCTAGAGAAAACAAAACATTAACCACTACATTAGCATAGCAGTTGACACCAGAACTGTTTTCAAATTGAAAACCAACAACATCTTCAACAGAATCCTTTTTGTTTCTGCTGTGACCCTGCTACAGCACAGGCATTGTCCCCAGCAGTAATTCTGCAATGCCGGTAAGAATAGCTGTGGTGCCTACTGGACTCACTCACCCCCGCGGCGCCCCACGCCGTTATTTGCTGGGCGGCAACTTACTAGACATCACCTTCGTGCCATCTAGATTTCAGCGCGTTTTGCTGCCTTGGAACTATTCGCACAACAGACCGCTACTGACAAGAATATTTCATTATTGGTGCTGTCAATTTCAATAAATCTATTGGATAATTCAAAAGAAATTGCCACGGTCTCTTCGTTGTTTAAATGTTTTTACTGTTTTTGTTTTGTTGTATATATTTATATGTTATTAAAGTTTTATATTCCTACTACTTTGTTGGAGTGCTATATATTTTTAATGTGACACATAATTGTAAAAACTTTGATGTACAAAGAGTCATTCCTGGAATCTTCCGCTTCAGGCTCGGTCCCCTCCCCAATCACAATACAGGATGGTTTTCAGATAGTAGGAACACGTGTGGTGTGACGGATCTCATCGGGTGTGGGCCTTGATCTACTATAACTCCTTTGAAGAGGGGTGATTCTTTACAGCTGGGGCCATAAACTACATCTGCAGGGCTAGCTGATAGCCTGGACAATCGGACACAGAGGAAGAGGAGTGTCAGAGGGTGCGGTAGTGAATAGGGCGAAAGGGAGGTGTCGGGCGGGCACAGAGTGTGATTCTCAGGGAAGAGCAGCGCAGATGGGGGGAGGTTTATTGCCCATGCATAAGAAAGAGAGCGGTGGTGACCAGTGCCTGGGGAAGATGCTTGCGTGGGTGAGGAGCCATGCTACGAATCGACAGCGTGCAGAGAGTGGGTCTGGTCAAGACATCTAAAATGGCTGCCGTGCACGACAAAAGTGTGGCATTTCAAAAAAGGCAAGATGGCGCAGACAATGTTTTTCAACACTTCCTCATTTCCTTCGAATCGAACGTTAACAGACGTTGGGGCATATTACCAAAGTTAAGCGATATTTATCGCTAACGATGCTTACCAACGAATTTTTTACCACTAAGCATCGTCAGAAATTATCGAAGATAAACCTTGCTATTATCAAGGTTTATCGCAAATGCGATAATAAACGGCCGCAATGCATGAATATCGCTAAAAACTCAGCGATATTCATGCATTACCGAGCTAATGCTCTTAGCCATGTTATCCACCTCCCATTGGATAACATGGCTAAGAACTGCTCAGGGCAGGTGTTACTTTTTGGAGATATTCGCGCTTAGCGCGAATATCTCCAAAAGTTGGTAATAGGAGATAGATATCTTGCATGTTGTAATGCAAGTTATTGTGGTATATGGAACTCATACCATAATCTCTCAGGAAAGCAGAAACTGATCCTTTTGGGACCGCCTAAAAAGGCCTAGGGGGTGAGGAGTACTCTACTTTGCCCCCTTTTCACGTTCCGAACTATTTTATTTTACTCTCTTCTGTAATTACACAAAATAGCAGCGATAAGATGCATCGGAGACACACAGTGAGAGAAAGGAGGCCGGAGATGAAGAAGAGATGTCAAATACACATTGGAGATAATATAGTGGCAGAAGGGAAGTAAATATGAGTAAACTTACCATGTAACATAAAAATGTTGCACTCTATACTATAAGTCTCATTTTATACTACAATCACTTCGCTACAACCTCATAAATTAAAAATAAAAATGAATAATGTCTCAAACAATTTTTGATTTCTAAATATAAATTTATTCTTCAGAATTTTCTAAATTTGAAAGAACTAGTAACATGTCCTCATCAGCAATGTCCTCATGAAAAGTCTCCAATGATGATTCTTGTAACTCTATGGTCTCCAAACACTCGATAAATTCGCCATCAAGAGATTGATCAAAAAAATCATTCAAGTCATCTCCTCCTTGTGACAATATTTCATTATTGGTGCTGTCAATTTCAATCAATCTAATGGAATCATACAAGTCATCTCCTCCTTGTGACAATATTTCATTATTGGTGCTCTCAATTTCAATCAATGTAGTGGAATCATTCAAGTCATCTCCTTGTGACAATATTTCATTCTTGGTGCTGTCCATTTCAATCAATCTAATGGAATCATACAAGTCATGTCCTCCTTGTGACAATATTTCATTATTGGTGCTCTCAATTTCAATCAATGTAGTGGACAATTCAAAAGAAATTGCCACGGTCTCTTCATTGTGAGCCATTTTATTTTGAAATTGCTTGCTGTAAATTGCAGAAAAAAATAATCACTTTCATTTATCGTTTTTAGTAATACATAATATAAAACTAACTTTATCAAGTATTTAGTATAACAGAAGGACTGCAAATAAATAACAGAAAACATTTTTCAAATTATCTTCAAGTGTACAACATAGTTCCCCTTACAAATTAACAACTCACCTTTTTAAAAGTAGGAGAAGTGTTAGTACTGTGTAAATCAAACACCAGAAATTCACCACCAAAAATTCCTCACAAATGTACCTCAGACAGTAGTATCACAAAATGGCTGTGGTTTCCTCTCATTTGAAATATATACATAACCAATTAACTTTCATCACACACAAATACAAAACCAAAGTAACATTTTAATTGGTTCTAAATTTCAACACTTTCAAATGTGTTTTCCCCATGCAATTTTCCATAGGACATTTACATACGTCTACAGCCTGAATGGCTGAACGGAATTACACCAAACTTGGCAAAATGGTACATCAAACCTAAGAGGTCAGGAAGGATCTACTATGCCCCCTTATGGTCATTTCCCCCTTCGCTTTGGCCTCCTCTTGTCTCTCAATCCTACCGAGAGACAAGATGGCGGCCGCTACGGACTGTTTGGAATGTTGACAGACGCCGGAGAACCAATCAGCTTCGCTTCACAAAGCTCCGTTGCGCGAAAAGTACGCGTCCTGGAGCGCTGCCCGGTCCGCTGTTACAGATATATATCTTTTTTTAAACGTTAATTTCTCAAAATCCACTGGAGCACATATATTGAGACCTACAAAAGGCACATCGGGCTACCAGTCCCTACAATTTTGCCAAGTTTCGTGCAAATCCATTCAGCCGTTCGGGCTAAAAGTGAGGCCAACCGCCCTATGGAAAACTCAATGTTAAAAACACGTTTTGGGACCCCCTTTTTTCTCAGCCCCCCCTTGACGAACCCCCCCCAAATTTTCAAGGGCTGCTCAGAAACAAAATGTGCCATTTTCCTGAAAATTTCAGCCAATTCCGTCCACAAACGCCAAAGTTATTAGACATAGAATTTTCAAAAAACCCATAGAGAAAAAATCCTAACTATATATACCTACTGGCGACCGCCAGTAGGTAATGTGTGTATATATATATATATGTGTATATATATGTATATATATGTGTATATATATGTATATATATGTGTATATGTATATATATGTGTGTATATATATATATGTGTGTATATATATATATGTGTATATATATATGTGTATATATATGTGTATATATATATATGTGTATGTATATATATCGACCTCATCAAGTTTGCCGAGTTTCACAACGTCTACAAACTACCAGAATGAACTGCAGTTTCCCACATCACGCCATCTCGGGCACATTGCATTCTGGGTGTTGGAGTTTTCCATTATCTTCAACAGGGCGGATGATCACATGGTTGGGAGGCGTTGATGAGCATACCGCTTTAAATAGCTGCGAACTTTGAATTTCGGCAAAACGGACATGAGGCGCGACAGCAAGAGGTATCTGAAGAAGGAGCAGTCCGAAATGCATCATACCTACGCTGTACAGTTGCCAATAAAATAGCCTCACCTGTATTTCCCTGCTTGTTGGCTCTTTCCTTCCACATTGCTGGAGGGCGGATGTTGATATATAGATATATATATATATATATATATATATATATATATATATCTATATATATATCTATATATATATATATATAATATATATATATATATATATATATATATATATATATATATAAATATATACACAGTCCGTGTCCGTAGTAGCCTTTAGGCAGGGCAAATGATGTGGACACGGATTCACTTGAGTAGCCAAATGACGCCTGTGAATCTGAATGCTGCTCAGCGGGTGATTACATTGTAGCCCCTAAAGCCAGCCCAGAGTAAACTGAGTTAGCCCCCAAGCCTGCTGCAAGCAGTACGTACACACTGCCAGGTTTCTGTCAGTGGTGCTAATCAGCAGCCAGCTCTCCAGCTTGACAGCTGAAGAGGCGCTATAAATGCGTGACTTTGCATTTCATTGTGGTGATGCGGACCACCATACTGAAATGCGTTAGTCTAATGCTAGATGTGTGGTAACTTCCAAGTTTGCTGCTGCATCTTCCCGCATTGCTGTAATATATAACTGAAGTGCTAATATTTGTATTTATGACGTAAGTGTGGTACACCTGAAGCCGCCTTGAAGGAAACCAAGCTGTAAAAGCTAAAGCATTTCCTTTAAAAAAATAAGCAAAGTGAGTGGGTACTTTTTGCCATAGAAATTATGGTTAGTGCTAGAGAAAGCTTAAAGGAGGACAAGCTAGTGGCATAAGGAGGGGAAGCACAACAGACCACAGAGGAAAGGAGGCAACAGAGAAACCAATGTTAGATAGGGTGCGGGGAAACTGGCACAGGGCAGCATACTGTCCATGGAGGTCATGCCGGCATGGCCAGGGGCATGCAAATGGAGAACAGAGGGCAGTAGTAGTGGTAAGCAAGCTGACCACGGAGGGCAGGCTGGCAGGGCCAGCTGAATGGACTACAGAGGGCAGGAAGGAGGCGGCAATCTGACACGTGGTCGCCATCTTCAGATTCTTGTTCCTGCCTTTGGGTCTGGAAGCATTGCGGAATGATCTCCAAGCATCAAAAAGAAGGTTAGTCAAAGTTTTTTTAAAATAATAGCACAGGACACCGTAGAAAACATTGTATTAAAGTCATCATGGGTCCATACATAGAAGGAAGACCAGAGAATGTCTGGGTAGGAGGCCCCTTGCTCCATGTGACAAGGAAAACAAAAACACAAAGTTTCAATTGTGCCTGACGTGGCACCATGAGTTTACGCAGAAAGAGAACCACCAGTTGTGTCCCCTTTGCCTCCCTTTGGACCACAGAAGCGACTACTGTGAGGCCTGTACAGACTTTAAACCAAAGACTTTAAAGGTGAAAGAAAAACAGGGGCAGGCAAACTACACCTTGCAAGGCCAGATGGAAGACTGTCACTGACAGACTTGGGGCAGTCGAGCAGGAGGAAAACAAAATTGCGGAAGTAGCCAGAGCTCAAACATCAAAATGAGGGTAATTGACTTAAAGAAGTAACATTGGAAATCAAAGGAGAAACGGTCATGGGTAACGCTGAAACAAAAACTGGGCTTGAGTCTTAAACATCAGACTCAGAAACACAAATAGTGGCCTCGTGTAGAAAATGTTGGCGGACGAAAGCAAGCAGAAGCCGAAAGAACCCCATGGGTCCCATTCAAAGGACACTGCAGGCAGGAGAACTACAGAGAAGGTAACCGCCTCAAAGGATGACCGAAGTCAAGAGACGCAAAAAAAAAAACGTTAAGCAAGACCTTGACAACAGAAACCTTACCATCGAAAAGAAAGCTGACACCCTTGCTCGAAGGCAAGAAGCATCTTGAAGCCAAATGACTGCAATCCTGCAAAAAAAACCCTGAGTTTGATGCATCTCTCAGCATGTTCAGAATTTTGGCGAAAGCTATGATGAAACAGACTGAAAGACCATGGACATGGAAGAACTAGACCAGAAGGACCCCAGAACCTCGGGAGGAAAAGGAATAGAGGTCTAAATACTTTGAAACTCAAATAGCAGGACCGCAAGGCTGATTGCCCAGAAGACGGGTAGACACTTATCCATTGAGGCTGTCCCCTCCAGATGTCATCGCTATGTATAATCAACTGATCAGAAGGGCTGGTGATAAGTAACAACGTCCAGCTGGAGAAACAGAAAATTCAGTTTTCTTTTTATTAGACATTAGTACCAACACAAAGTAAATGTCAGTACCTCCCCATGCTCCCAAGTTTACTCTGCCTGGGAAGAGAAGCCTTAAAGGAACCAGCAACATGCCGGTCTGAAACACTAAGGGCCGAAAAGAAATGTACGCATTTGGCAAAACAATCTCCATGTATTGAAATGAAAAGGAAATTTATAAAGCGCGAAACATTAACCCGAGGGTGTCAAGGCACTTATTCATCAGACCGAATTAAACTAGGCGGTTCGAAAGCACCTTAGAGAGTGAACAACCATGTCTTCAAAGCCTTCCTGAAGGCCAACAGATGGGTTTCTTGTTTCAACCTCATTGGGAGAGAGTTCCATAATTTGGTCGTACCTACCAGAAAACATCTTCCACCCCAGGAACATTTTTTGACCTTGGGAACAATCAGATCATGGGCAATGGATGAACGAAGATGACGGACTGGAATATAAGGTTGTAAATTCCGTTTTAGGAAACCAGGCCCCATGTCATGCGTGGCCTTAAAAGCAATACACAGAGCCTTAACACCTTGCCTGCTAAGGCAATTCCCGCTGGGCGCTGACCTCCTGACTTTCCCATTATTCATGACAAAGCCAGCTCGTCATGCGCGTAGCGCAGGTAATGCCCATGACGAGCTGGCTTGGTCATCAGCGCCGAAGGGGTTAAACTCAATTCATCTCTTGACTGGAAGCCAGGGTGGATCTTTGAGCGCCCTAGAAACAGATTTCTGTCTTGGTATGTTAAGCAAGAGCCTTTCCGCAGCATCACCTGTAATTTGGATAGGCACTTTTTTCGAAGATTGATAAAAAAGCCCTATACAATAGTCTGCTCAAGATAGAACAAGTGCTGAGACCACTAGTTTACGTAGCTCAGCTGGAATGAATGGGAGAATCTTTCTCAGAAACTTAAGCGTGTAAAAGGAAAGGGAAGTAACCTGATTAACATGACTTTCAAACGAAGGTTTTGAGTCCAATATGACTCCCAGATTCTTCACCTTGGTTAACTGGAGTTGGTTGTGGACCTATACTCCAAAGGCCAACGACAGGGGACAGAAATTGGTGTGGGCACCGAAGAGTAAGACCTCCGTTTTACTCGTATTAACTTTTAATCAGTTGGCGGACATCCAGTGACCAACCTGACGAAGGCAGGTATGAAACTATGCCATGATGTCAGTGGGTGAGCCTGTCACTGAGACAATAATCTGCGTATCATCGGTATAGGAAATAGCAGAGAAACCCAGGGACCTGATCAACCTAGCCAGCGGTGCAACATAGATATTAAACAAGCATTTACAATGCAATGGTTTCGCATTTGGAAAAGTTAGAGCTATTGGCATTGTAAATGACACATTTTGTATTTGTGTTGGTTTTTAAAACAGATAAATAAATGGCATTGTCCTTTACATTGCCATTAGCTTAATCTCTCGCAAATGTGAGACCTATTGTACCCTACGGACAAGCTCAGCAGACAGCAATTACTACCACACA
The DNA here is from genome assembly GCF_964261635.1 of Lissotriton helveticus. Taxonomy (NCBI): domain Eukaryota; kingdom Metazoa; phylum Chordata; class Amphibia; order Caudata; family Salamandridae; genus Lissotriton; species Lissotriton helveticus. The sequence goes on along the minus strand of NC_136057.1, from coordinate 1,181,576,996 downwards.
CACACACACACCCAGAGGCGCACACACACACACACACCCAGAGCCACACACACACCCACCCAGAGCCACACACAGAGCCACACACACACACACACAGAGCCACATACAGCCACACACAGAGCCCCACACACACAGAGCCACACACACAGAGCCACACACACAGAGCCACATACACAGAGCCACATACACAGAGCCACATACACACCCAGAGCCACACACACACCCCCAGCCACACACACACCCCCAGCCACACACACACCCCCAGAGCCACACACCCACCCAGAGCCCCACACACCCACCCAGAGCCCCACACACACCCACCCAGAGCCTCTCACACACCCACCCAGAGCCCCACACACACCCACCCAGAGCCCCACACACCCACTTTGCTCTTCTGAAATGTTGGCATGTATGATATTGAGCTGTGTGTGGTGAGTGTGTCTCCTGAGCAGTGTGTGGTGAGCTGTGTGTGATGACCTGTGTCTCATGATCCATCAGTGTGTTGTGAGCTGTGCAGGGTGAGCTGTATGTGGTGTGTGGGGATCATTGTCTGTCCCCCGCGCTGCGCTGGTTTTGCCCCCCCGGTCGGATCCTGAGAGGAGAGAACTGGAGTATAGGGGCATAGAGAGTACGGAGAGTGGGCCATAGAGTATAGAAGGAGTTCATATTGAGGTCAATGATAGCACATTGGGGTTAGAGGGAGTTTGGCGGCATTGAAACAAAATAGGAACACAAAAAAGAAAACTAAGCAAAGAGAAATCTATCCTGCGGTGCATATTTGAAGGTACCGAAAGGCACAAAGGAGAGCTGTGAACCTCTAATACTAAGAGGAAATGTAAGGAGACTAGGGTGGGTAAATGCAAACGGGTGTCGGTGGAAGGATGAATGCAGTTATCTGAGGGATTAGGTTAAAAATCTCCTGCTGGAGCACCCCATATTCCTCGTGAGGGAGTCCCAAGTCAGGGGAACAGCAACGAGGGCCTTTGCTGCTCAGCCTCGCCTGGGCATTATGTACAGCATTTAGTGTTCAACTTCAGGGGTCCCGTCCCAGGCCATACATAGACCTCTTAGCAACATGCTAGGTGCATCACCTACAAGCCGGGGAAGACACAGAGGACCGAGTTGGCTGGCAAAAGTGAGATGAGAAAGAGCGGAAAAGACAGAGAAATCACAGATTAGGGAGAGATATGAGATCAGCACAAGCAGACCCCGGAAAAACAGACAGTTCAGGGTGGTTGGGGGGGAGGGGGGAGTCGAAACATATTAGTGGATAATAAAGACAGATCAAAGCGCAACACTGGCATATAAGAGGGACATACAGACACATCGGAGGGACATAGAGACAGACCAGGAAGAAGCAGAGACAGTTATGGGGAAGTAGAGAGTGATTGAGGGAGGTAGCGACAGATCAAAATCAGAGACCAGCACAGGCAGATAAAGAAGAAAATAGAGACAAACTAAAGAGCAGCAAATACCAGTCATGCAGAATAAGTAGAAACGGCAGACATCACTACAAACAGATGGGGAAGAAATGAAGATAGGTAAAAGAGCAGGAGCACAGAGTGACCCGGAAGTTCTAAAGTGAGCTCGAGGAGCAGCACGTGCAAAGATTCAGATCAGAGAGCATCACAGATCAATCAGGAGGAACGGGTAGGAACAAATGAGGGAGCATCAGAGAACTCAGAAAAGTGTAGAGGCAGTTAGGCAGATCCTGGATCGCCGCGAACGAATCAAGGAGAGGATGTGGATTAACGGCTAGAGCGGCCGACTTTGACCCTGGGGGACCAGGTTCGAGACTGGCGGGGGGCTCAAGCATCCTGTGATTCCGGGCAAATCATGTAATTTACCCGTGCCTATAAATGAACGTGTCCGTCTGTAGTGCAACCGATGCTCATGTAAAGCGCTCTAATACAGTCATGTCTAGTTCGCGCTATATAAAACTGCAAAGAAAGGAACAAAGGCAGGCCAGGTGCGAAATCTATATCATGTAGCAGCGCGTGCAGGTGGTGACCAGGATATCGAAGGGTGAAGTGGGGAGATGAGGAAACAGCAAAGAAAGACCAAGGGGCAGCAAGCAAAGAAAGTTGGAGGAAGGGCAGTAACGAGGACAATGAACAGTATGTTATGGACATGTGAGGGAGCCGTACACGCAGAACAGGGCAAGCAAGTAATTGAAAATGGCAGTACTGAGTTTAGGGGGCAGCGATGAGAGTGAAGGGGTTCAGGCCCCAAGGAGACAGGTAAGAGCTCAGATTCTAGATCAAGGACCAGAGAGAGGACAGAAGAAAATATCACACGGACAGCGGGAGGGGGGCGGGGTAACGGGCTCATGGACAGCGGGAGGGGGGGCGGGGTAACGGGCTCACGGACAGTGGGAGGGGGGCGGGTGAACGGGCTCACGGACAGCGGGAAGGGGGCGGGTGAACGGGCTCACGGACAGCGGGGGGGGGGGGCGGGTGAACGGGCTCACGGACAGCGGGAGGGGGGCGGGGTAATGGGCTCACGGACAGCGGGAGGGGGCGGGTGAATGGGCGGGGGGGCGGGAACGGGCACACGGACAGCGGGAGGGGGGAGGGAACGGGCACATCGCACAACCCACCCCTGCAAAGGACACTTCCGAAATGGCCAAAACATCACGGGGGGGGGGGAAGCACCGCCCACCGCCGCATGACGCATCGAAAAGCCTAAAAAACGCCGGAACGCCCACGAATCTGCTCCGGCATTGACGGACAGATCTCTGTTCCAATGGCTAGCCTCCATTTATGGAGCTAGCCAATGGAACAGAGGGGCGGGACTACACACACACACTGTACACAAATGTTTTCGCCTGCGCAAAACGCAGCTTGCGCAGCTTTCGACAGGCGAAACCTAAAAAGGGTCTGGCTCAGAGACGACCCCAGGGGCACACCGCATGGTAAAGTAAAGTTAGGTGACTTAAACTCATCTAGGGCCACAAATTGCTCTCTGCCGGACAGGAATGATTCAGATAGAGTAAAATGCTTTCCCTTTGATACCGATCCCCCTCAGAACTTCCAACAATTTCTGGTGGTTCACCGTATTAAATGCGGCGGAGAGTTCAAGCAGCACAAGTGCTGCATTGCCACCCGCTTCAACTTTCTGCCTAATCAGTTCCGATGATGTAATCAGGGCTAGTTCGGTACAATTTTTTCGAAATCCGAACTGGGTATCATCCAGAAAACCATGCCTCTCGATATATTCTTATAGAATGCCATTCATGGCCTTCACCATCTTTGCCGGCAGTGGAAGTCTGGATATTGGGCAGTAGTTGTTTCGGTCCACCCCTTCTAAATTAGTCTTCTTCACAAGAGAGAGCACAGACGCCAGCTAACAGGAAAGATACCAGAGGAGAATATTTGAATAAAAATAGAAGTCAAATGGAAGGCAAAAACTTCTGGTAAAAGATGGAAAATTTTGGGGGAGCAGATGTCCAATGGGGAACCCGATTTAGTAGACCGCAGAAGGTTTATTTTCTCATCTGTGGTCCGTGTCGGGAAGGCAGATAGTTTGGGCATGTCCCTAGATTCAACAGGGGTTCCGGGTGTTAAAGGGTCAGGCTACCAACCAGATTAAAAGATCCTTAAGTATTGCCCGGCGGTGTCGCCTCTTATACCCACAAGATATTAACCAATGAAGAGGCAGGCGCTGGAGACTGGAAGGCAGGAAACAAGGGTTTTTATTCTCTCCGGAGGAGAACACATCAGTTCGGACAGCAAGTATCGTCACGAGGTGCTCTACCCGCATCTCTGAGGCCTGGCCTCTTATACACAGGTTTATTGCTTTATTACATACAACACATTCTTGGCAATGCTTTGATGTACGGAAAGGCATTCTCGGAACCCCCGCTCCAAGCCCGTTCCCACACACATATACAGCAGAAGTCCCCACCCCGGTCACAACAGGTGATGATTATCGCGCAGCTGGACATTCTGCCGATTCACGGAATGTGGGGGGTTTGATCGGATCTCATAGGGTGGGGGCTTTGATCAACTCGAGGGTCCTTCAATGAGGGAAGCTTCCTACTGTACGGGGGGGGCAATAAACAGTATCCGCAGAGCTTAGGTGGTGGCCTGGGAACGAGGAAGACAAACGGGCACACAGGAAAAGGGGGTTTGCATCAAAGGGCCTGGGACCATGAAAGGGAGGAAGGGAAGTGTCGCGCTGGGAACAGGATGGGGTTCCGAGGCAGATCCGCGCTGAAGAGGGGTTTATGACCCAAGACATGTGAGAGCGGAGGGGGGGGGGTTGTCAGCGCGCGGGGGGTTGCCTGCGAGGTCGGGAGAGAGAGAGAGACGCTGGCTGTCTGCGAAGGGCAGGGAGGCCATGGAGCACAAAATGGCTGCCGTTTACGTGCACAAATGGGCCCAAGGAGAGCAAGATGGTGCCGATAATGTTGACATTTTCAGTCTAACTTTTAACAGTCCTCCCTTTTCAACATATCTAGCCAACTTGCCTACTCAATGTCAATCTTCATCAAATTCCCAACCTCGGCATCATATAATGCTCCCATGCGTTCGTTTCCAAAGTCCACGGCCTTAGGGCAAATACAGTTTGCACATAATGTACACAGGGGTGGCAGACATTGAATTCCTAAGCATAGACCACATATTACTACTACAGGAATTAGGATAATGGTGAACAGTCTCCAGCCCCAGTTCTTAACGGTGTTCCAGAACCAACCACCAAGCGACCATTCTTCCTGATCCTGGTGGACTTCTGAAGAGAGTCTGTGAAGATGTTCGATGGCTTTGTACACTGAGGGTGAGTTGTCTGGTATGTATGTACAGCATCTGGACCCAATAATGCGGCATGCTCCACCACGGTCCGCAAGAACCACATCTAGGACAAGGCGGTTCTGTAGGGCCACCAAGCGGACCGCTTGGAGTTCGGCGGTGTTGTTGGCAAAGATACCAGCTGTGATGTTCATTGTTGTCTCAACTGCCTGAGTCAAATGTCGGATGGCCCGGCTGTTTGCCATCGGGCCCCAAAAAGGAACAAGTCCCTTCATAGCATCGAGGAACTGCGCTCCTGTTGAGTCGGCTTGCTCAATGTCCTTTGCTCGTTTTTGCCTATGATGATTCGCTGGGGCCACGTAAGTCGGAGGAAGGACGAAGGAGATGAAACAAGTGCCCCCCCAGCCTTTGGGGAGCCAGGTGTAGGCCTTTGTGCCGCAGACGAAATACATGTTTGGGGACGACACAAAGGAAGGTGGATCCGTGGTGTCCAAAGTTCTGGTAAACCGGCAAGCACTGCGGCCCACCAGCTGTGTCCCATGTCCTTCTATGCACATGTGGCCTGTGACGTTGATGACTGATAGGGCCACAGTCAGAGTGGCAGCCGTTCGTTTCCGCAGGTAGGAGAAGGTGGGTCTGGTTGGATTGTTGAACACCTGCATTTCAATTCGTTCTTTAGCAGGGATGTCCATGTGGATGGAGTCGTTGGAGGTCTGCGGGCAGAAGTGTGTCTTTGTTTTGTTTCGCCGGACCCCGTGGGGGAAATGCGTTACGGTTTTGCTGGAGGTGGCATTGTCCTTATAGCTTTCTTGCAGGAGGATCAGCCAAGCAAGGCAGGAGCCATGAACCGAGAAGGGTGAGGGGATGAATGGTATCGAGTGTCCAGTGGCGTGGGGTAGCAACCCACAGATCCAACAGTTGGTGGCATTGGTGGCAAGATTGTGCTGGTGGAGGAGCTGCACGAAAGAGTTATTCCAAAACTCCTTTCGCCTCTCTCTGAGTTGAGGAGAGAGCGAAATCAGATAATGTTCCTTCATGGTGGTAGGCTGAGCAGTGGTCAGGAATGTTTCGTGAGCAGGTGCATTTTCTTCCACAATCCAGAGAGTGGTCATGAGGAGAAAGCAAAAAAGGATTGCGATGAAGAGTGCAATTGTCTTTGAGCTGTGGAGTCTGTCTGTTCTTGGGTTTCTGTAGTGGGTATTTCCTGTTGTCTCCGTCATCTTCTTATTTAGCGCTTCCATCATCTTATCTGGCGCTTCCATCATCTTCATCTTCAAGGTGCTCGGTAGTGGGCAGAGCCACAGACTTAGTTTAGCTTCTCTCCAGGCAACCCTTGATTGCTTTGGGTCACCGTTTTGAGATTCAACTTAGTTTGTGGTCTGCTTAGCCGAAGCTCCCTCCTTTCGACGCAGGAAATACCCTTCTCTGGACGGCACAGTGGGATCAGAGAATTTTGAAAGTTCAAGTGCTTCGGTATCAGGATAGCAGGTTAGTGACGGTCGGTCCTTGTTCAGGAGCTCTTCTTGGTCGTCGATGTTTTCTGTCGTGGCCAGTGGGAGGGCGTCCGGCCATTTCAGACCTGTGGTAGCTACTATCTTGGCCAGTTTAAGCTTGAGTGTGGCATTGTGTCGCTCAACAAGTCCAGCGGACTGGGGGTGAAAGACTGCGTGAAATTTCTGCTTGATGCCCAACCCCTTTAAGATGAACTGGATGACTTCGGCTATGAAGTGGGGGCCATTATCGCTCCATAAAATACGACAAAGGCCGTAACGGGGAAAAACTCCTTTAACAGTACTTTTGCGGTGGCCATAGCAGTGTTGTCACGGGTTGGGTATGCCTCCACCCATTTGCTAAAGGCGCACACCACGACAAGTACATATTTCAGGCCTTGGCACCTATCTAGCTGGATGTAGTCCATTTGCAGGACCTCAAATGGGTGGTTTGGGACCCCAAATCCTCCCCGGGGCACTACCGTTCCTTTCCCGGGGTTGTGTTGCAGGCATATCAAGCATTGTTGGACCAGACGTTTGGCGGAATCTGTGATTTTATCATTGTGCCAAACCCTGGAGACAAGTTCAATCATGGGGGCTGATCCTATGTGGGCAGGGGAGTGTGCCACAGCCAGTATGGGAATCAGGTACGAACCAGGTAGCAACCATTTGTTTGTATCTCTTGTCCGCCAGCAGCCTTCATCATCTTTTAATCCCACCCGTGTCCATTCAGTCAACTCGTGTTGTGTGCTAGCCGTTTGAATGTCTCTAATAGTGTCTCTAGCGTCAGTCCATTTTTCTGCTTGTGACCTGGTCACGTACATATGTGTTGTCGTCCTATTTTCAGCTGTCGTTCGGGCAGTGATGTCGGCTAGCGAATTTCCCTGCCCAATGATGTCTGTCACCTTCTTGTGTGCCTGGCATTTGACGACTGCAAGCTTGTTGGGGAGAAGGACGGCCTCGATCAAGGCGGAGACTAGATCCCCGTGCAGAATGGGGGTGCCGTGTGAGGTCAAGAATCCCCTTTCCCTCCAAAGGAGCCCAAAATGGTGAACCACCCCAAAGGCATACTGGCTGTCGGTGTAAATGTTCGCTGTAGTTCCTGTTGCCAGGATGCAGGCTCGGGTCAGGGCAATCAGTTCCGCTGCCTGGGCAGATCGTTGCGTGATACGGGCCGTTTCAACTACAGTTCGGGCCGTGGTGACTGCATAGGCAGCGGAAGTGGTGCCATCGGGGAGTTTGATGCAAGAACCGTCCACCCACAGCTCTCCGTCAGGGTCAGGAAAAGCCGTGTCTCTGAGGTCAACCCTACTTCTAGTCTGTTCGTCCGTAAGAGTCACGCAGTCATGTACAGGGTGTACGTTGGGATCGTTCTCTGGCAAGGGTAACAGAGTTGCCGGGTTCAGTGTGGTGCATCTTTTCAGGGCGATATGGGGTGCAAGCAAAGTCAGTTCGTATCCAGTCAGTCGTGCACTCGTCAGGTGTTGCGTCTTGGTTTGGTTCAGGAGGGTGTCGACTGCATGGGGTACCAGTACCGTGAGGGAATTCGAGAGCACGATCCCCTCACTCTGTCGGATAGAGATCGCAGCAGCAGCTACAGCTCGAAGGCAGGCAGGCAAGGCTCTGGCTACAGGGTCAAGAGTGGCAGAGAAGTAAGCGCACGGTCGTTGCTTTGGGCCAATGGCCTGGGTCAGGACAGATAAAGCGCACCCCTCCCTTTCGTGAGTGTAAAGGGAGAAGGGCTTTTTGTAATCAGGGGTACCTAGGACGGGGGCCGAACAAAGGGCGTCTCGTAGTTCCGTGAAGGAGGTTTGACACTCAGGGGTCCAAGGGAGTGGGAAAGGGACGTCTTTACCTAGCAGAGAAAGCAGCGGTTTCACAACGAGGCTAAAGTTTGGTAACCACTGTCGGCAGAAGGAGGTGAGGCCTAATAGGGAGCGTACCTGCTTCTGGGTCTTAGGGACAGGAGTATCGAGAATGGTTTGGATTCGATCAGGAGTGAGTTTTCTTCCTTCTTTGGACAAAAGGTGGCCTAGGTAAGTGACCTGGGGTTGGCAGAATTGCAACTTCTTCTTGGAGACCTTGTGGCCATTTTCCGCAAGGAAGTGCAGGAGTTGAATGGTGGCTGTGACTGCTAATGGAGTGGTGTCGGCTGCTAAGAGGATGTCATCGACATATTGCACTAACACCACTCCGTCGGGTAACTGGACTTGATCCAGTTGTCTCTTGAGGGCCTGGCTGTAGATGCTAGGGCTTTCTGTGTAGCCCTGGGGTGCTCGGCAGAACCTATATGAGCGTTTTTTTTAGGGTGCAGCCGAAGAGATATCGGCTGTCTGGGTGGATGGGGATGGAAAAGAATGCGTTTTTGAGGTCAATGACAGTGAAGGTGGTGGCAGTAGAAGGAATCAAAGTCAGGATGGTGGTGATGTCCGAGACCACAGGGTACTGGGGTATCACCACTTTGTTGATCTCTCGAAGGTCAATGATAAAACGGTCTGCTTTCTCATCTCCCTCTCCCTGTTTCTTGATGATAGGCAAGATAGGGCTGTTGCAAATGTTGCTAACCACTTCCTCTACCACTCCTGCGTCTATCAGTGACTGGATAATTTTAACTAATGCCTTCTCGCCCTCGGGCGATATCCGATATTGTGGAAGTTTTGGGAGAGTTGCGTCCGGTCGGACAGTAATGTGCACTGGGTCAATCAACATGCGCCCTACGTCCGAATCCGCCTTGGCCCATAGATATGGAGGCAGAGTGTCAAGCAGGGATGTGTCAGCGTCGGTGATGGAAGACATGCGTCGGGGAGGGCAATGTCTAAGTAGGACAGGGTTGTCGTAAAGGAAAACTCGAACTCCGTCTTGAGAACATCTGATCGTCGCTCGGAAGTGTTTCAATAGGTCAAGTCCCATAATGGCGTCAGGGCTATTGGAGGAAAGCAAAAACGTGGTGTCAGTGGTGTTGTTTTCTACGTCAAAGAGGATCGGGGCGGACAAAGGGTTAGTGGAGGGCGTTCCATCGAAACCTGTCGATGTTATAAGTGAGCCAGACAAGGGTGCCCCCGGAATCAGTTGTTTAGATAACGCGCTACGTGTTGCGCCAGTGTCTACCAGAAATGGAGACTTGGTACCCAGGACCTTAGCAGTGACGTAAGGGCCTTGTTGGTCAACATAGAGCTCGACTGGATCCCTCCCTTGCCCTTGGCAGTCCTATGCAAAGTTGTGGGTGTCATCATAGTCAGATTGCTGGTATTGGTTCTGTCTGGGTCGATCAAATGTATTTAGTCTGCCTGATCTGTCGTTAGTCGTGTCATTTGGGGGCCCTCGCTGTTGTCCCTTATTTCTTGGCCCATTTGCTATGTCCTTGGGGTCTTTGTTTCTGATTATGTCCAGAAGAACTGGGCACTGGGATTTCCAATGGCCAGTTCCTTTACAGAAAGCGCACTGGTCCTCTCTAAGGTCTGTACGTCCACTGTGGGGAGTCGAAGTACGGTCCTGGGACTTAGGGGCGTTCGTCTGATAGTTTCCCCGGTATTGGTCTCGTCCTATAGTCACCCCTTGCAGCTGGGCCATCATCACCCTCTCTTTCAAGTCCTTCTTCTTTCTCTCTGTTGCCCTATCGTTTTCATTTTTCTGATGTTCATAATATTGGGCCATCTGGAGGATAGCCGTAGGTTTGGAGGCTGCCCAACTACTCTCGCTAGCCTGCAGTTTCTGGGAGACCTCGGATGACAGACCCTTAACATAATTCTGGACAAACAGATGGTGTCCGGTTGCAGTGGTCATGTCCTGGCCGCTGTAATCGGAGAACACCGCTTCGAACCGGGAGGAGTATTCCGATACATCCTCCTGGGGTTTCTGGCGACAGGCCGTTACTATCGACCAGTCCACTTTCTTTTCTGGAATCAGGGTTTTTAATTTCTGTACGATTTTATCTGGAAGGTCTAAAATGGATTTCAAAGGCTTTTGTCCAGGTCCTCGTTGTTTGTCAATGTTATCGAGTTGTGACCAGGTATTTCCGAACAGCTCAAGGTGGTCGACCTTCCGGATTTGCTTCCACACATCAGCTGGTAGACATAACCCGAAAAACAAGTCGATGTCAGCCAGGGTCATAATCGTTGAACCTAGGGCTGTACCTAATTCAGTGTAGAAGGCAGTGGGGTTTTTGCGTAGATCAGGCAGAGATTTCCGGAATGTCAGAATCTCTTGCCGATCCCATGGCTGGTAGACCCAGTTGTACACTACCCTTCCTTTTGCATCTTGGTGGTTCGCGTCATCGTTAGTCCCTGTACCTCGCGGAGGAACCCAGTAAGGGGCAGCCTCTCGTATCGGCATCATGGTGTTAGATTGCTCAGTTTGTGGTTCGGTCGCCACGGATGTCGTGGGTTTAGTTCCCGATTCTCGTTCAGTGAGGTGGCGGAAAACCTCAAGCGTAAGGAGGTCCGTCACATCACACTCGCCCTCATCCCCGATATCGACCTTCCGGTACAGAGTCGTTAGGCTCTCGGGACCTTTGTCTCGATATCGGTCCTCGTATGCGTTCAAGACATGGTAACACAGTCGTACAGTAAAGTGTCGTCTGTGACTCCCTGTATACGATTTAAACATATCCGTGATATACTCTTCACCTTCCTTCCTTTCTACCAGTGTTCTTACTATCTTGTCGATCCCTGTTCGCTCATCTTTGCTTAGTCTGTTTATTCTTGCGGAACCAGCCCCTCGGGTCTCATAGTCTCCTAACGTTGTCGTTGGCGGAGTATTTGGTACAAGGGGTTCGGCCGGCACAGAGACCATGGGGGCCGAAGCCGCGGCACTACCCTCATTTGCACCTGGGGGTGGTGGGCGTTGTGCTAAGGGTTGGGAAGGGGCATATGGAGGGGGCATGTAGATGGTCGGAGGGCCTAACAGCAGATCATCGCTCGCTCGTTTTTGTCTCGAGGATAAATCAGGGTAGAGCATGGGGGGGCGTTCTAACCGGGCACTGGCTTGATGTTTCCATTTCTAGTTTCTGCTTGGCTTTCTCTCTTTCCTTTATCTCTCCTTCTAGTTTCTGAGCAGCTAGGTGGGCTGCTTTTCGCAGCTCTTTTTCCAACCTACTCTCAATTTTCCTTTTATGTTGTTCAGTTTCTTTGCGCCACATGCCGAAACTATCAAGCATAGCGGGCGTTGTCTTATTTTTACCTAGGGCTGTTTCTAGCGCGTTTATTTTGTCATCATCGAAGGATCCTATCAGTGGCCACTGACTTTCTCCATTCTTTTTCGTATATTTATGCCACAGTTTGTTATAGGCTATAGCGATCAATCCATGCTTCATGAACATGTCCTTATTAGGGGTGCCTTCCGGTGGAGCCGGATGGTTCATCTCTAATAAGCGGTCCGGGCTAAACAGGCTACCGATCAGTGGGGAGAAGACAGACATGACGGCTCGCAACGAGGGACAAAAAGTCAGCACTGCCTATCTTATCACTGCGTGCAAAGACTGGACAGAATATTTCTATTCTACGTTGTTTGCAGGCAGTGAATACCTCATGAACCAATAAAAATAAAAAAACAATTCAGTGGGGAGAATAAGTAGGCTCGCAAAGGTCTGCGTTACCTACCCTTTCACTATCTGTAAAAAGGGTGGGGAGAGGGGCTCTTCCCTGTTTGCAGACAGGGAATCTCCAGAAAACAGTCTGCGAACAATAGTTCAGTTTCAAGTAATTAATCAGTGGGGGAGAAAGATAGACACGACAGTTGCATTACCTATCCTCCACTGTTTGCAAAGGGAGAGCCTGTTGTTTCTCCGTTTGTAGACAGAGGATCTCCAAATAAATTAACAAAGAGTAATACTAGTATTTTCTAGACAATTCAAATAACCATTTCGCAATTCGTCGTGTTTACACGACCTTACCCGGACCGCATGGACAGTTTCTTGTCTTCCGAATCCAGCGCCCGATCGTCCTCTTTTCCTCGTATTCCTCGCGGCACTCCTGATGGTTCCCAGTCAGGACCGTAGATCACTCGAGAGAGGTCTGTTCGGAACCAGTGAAGTTTGGATGATCGGCTGTCAGACGAGGGTCTATCGGACAGGCGCGCTCCCGATCGTTGCAGTCGTTCACTCTGTCGTCAGGACCTCTCCCACTGGATCCACGAGTCACTGATGGGCCCCACGTTTGGGACGCCAATTGTTAAAGGGTCAGGCTACCAACCAGATTAAAAGATCCTTAAGTATTGCCCGGCGGTGTCGCCTCTTATACCCACAAGATATTAACCAATGAAGAGGCAGGCGCTGGAGACTGGAAGGCAGGAAACAAGGGTTTTTATTCTCTCCGGAGGAGAACACATCAGTTCGGACAGCAAGTATCGTCACGAGGTGCTCTACCCGCATCTCTGAGGCCTGGCCTCTTATACACAGGTTTATTGCTTTATTACATACAACACATTCTTGGCAATGCTTTGATGTACGGAAAGGCATTCTCGGAACCCCCGCTCCAAGCCCGTTCCCACACACATATACAGCAGAAGTCCCCACCCCGGTCACAACAGGTGATGATTATCGCGCAGCTGGACATTCCGCCGATTCACGGAATGTGGGGGGTTTGATCGGATCTCATAGGGTGGGGGCTTTGATCAACTCGAGGGTCCTTCAATGAGGGAAGCTTCCTACTGTACGGGGGGGGGGGCAATAAACAGTATCCGCAGAGCTTAGGTGGTGGCCTGGGAACGAGGAAGACAAACGGGCACACAGGAAAAGGGGGTTTGCATCAAAGGGCCTGGGACCATGAAAGGGAGGAAGGGAAGTGTCGCGCTGGGAACAGGATGGGGTTCCGAGGCAGAGCCGCGCTGAAGAGGGGTTTATGACCCAAGACATGTGAGAGCGTAGGGGGGGGGGTTGTCAGCGCGCGGGGGGTTGCCTGCGAGGTCGGGAGAGAGAGAGAGAGACGCTGGCTATCTGCGAAGGGCAGGGAGGCCATGGAGCACAAAATGGCTGCCGTTTACGTGCACGAATGGGCCCAAGGAGAGCAAGATGGTGCCGATAATGTTGACATTTTCAGTCTAACCTTTAACACGGGGATTGTGCGAGCAGCCCCCAACATGGCTAAAGCCTCTAATGAGAGTACCATTTCTTGATCCATGGATCTGGCAAATCCATTGTAAACCGCCTTAACTTTCTCTTGGAAAAAGGTAACCACTGTGTTACAAAATGCCTAGTTTTTAGGTGAAACTACCTCCTCAGAGCATTTGGCTAACTTTGTACCGTCAAAAAAAGTTCTTTTGAGGATTTTTTTGCTGTTAGTATGGCTGTGGTGAAATAACAAGTTTTCTCCTCATATACAAGTTTTTTTGTACTCGGGCAAGGCTAGTTTATAAATAGTAGAGGGACAGTTATAGCAGACTCTATTATTGCGGCAACAGCAAGAAAGAGAGCAAATGTCCCATGACATCCGGACCACTCCCAGACAAAGAAAACTAAAAAATTTACATGGTGGGAATACAATTTGAAAGAGGAGATGTAACTCAATGGTTCATTGCCAACTCTAGTGCCCTGCTCAGCAGGTATGCTTATCAGCACTGGGAGGAGATGCAAAGCACATGAAACATCTGCCTGAGTAATACCAAAGAAGAGCAGCATCCCTCACAGAAGAGGGAAAGAATATTGCCAACACCTATTTGAAATCCGCACTAGATGCTGCAGATACGGCAAGTACAGATGATGGCAGGGGACCACTCTAAGAATAAATACTTGGTGAGGGTGTCTTGGTTCAAGCTAATATAATTAACACCCCCATTCAATGGGGAACAACTCTTTGGCAAAGCAGTTGATAAAACATTGCAATAGCTAAAAGAATCAAATAAACAAAAAACAACAATGAAACCGCTAAGGTAATGGGAGGATTGCAATTCAGGGGAAACCTAAGGGGACGATCCACACTTACTAGGAGACCTGTAAGTAGAGGGAGTTTCCAGGGTGCAACTCACATAAAGTGCAAGCCAATCGCAAACACCAGCTCATCAATGGTGGTACCAGTCAACACCATGTCAACCCTTTCTGGGAGGCGCAAGAGGAAAACCGCAGCCACAAAGGGGATCGGTGGCACAATCCATTAAGTGACTCAGTACAACAGGGTCCCCTTGCACACACAACACCTGTGGCAGGGAGGATAAAAGACTTCTTCCAAGAGTGGGAGAGGGTAACATCAGACACATGGATACTCAACATATGATGTGGATATTGAATAGAACTATTCAAGAAAGCACCAGTAAAAGGACCAAATAATGTGGTCCACACAACGGAAGAAAATATCTGATTTTTACAAGAAATACAAGAAAAGCTTCCAAAGAGGGCAATAGAAAGAGTGCCCAAAACCAAGATCATGCCTGGAAACTACTCCATATATTTATTAATACCAAAAAAACGGATCTCTTCTTCCAATACTAGACCTTTCTTTCTTTAACAAATTCATAAAGACACAAATGCAAAATGACAATGCTGCAGGATGTCATACCTCATCTACAACAATGAGATTTTATAGCAGCAATAGATCTAAAAGATTCATATCTCCCCATTCCAGTGAACCACAAGCACAACAAATAGTTTTCTGATGCAGAGAACAATATCAATTCATAGTGCTATAAGGTCGGAATAAAGTCAGCAGTGTGTTTACAAAGTGTCTTGCAGCATTTGCGGCACATCTAAGAAGGCAAAAAATATATAAATATCTTTATTTAGACGAGTGGCTGGTGTAAGCGAACTCCCTACACAAGTACAAACAGCACATAAAAACTGTGATATAAATACTACACAATTCGGGGTTTTCACTGAACAGAGAAAAGTCATCATACCAACCGGAACAAGAAAAGCAGTTACTAAAAATCATAATCAACTAAATAGAGACAAAAGCCTACCATTGAGAGAAAAGAAACTCCCCAATACCAGAAGGGTCAGTCTGACAGTGAGGACTGTGGGGAAAATGCTGGGGGGAATGGACCTCTCATACCGTATGCAATGCTAAATATGAGACCAATTCAGGAATGGGTATAAACTCGATGGTCACAAGCCACAGGTAGTTGGGAAAATCTAGTGGTTGTTACACACAAAATACTAGAGGAGATGGCGTGGTGGAAAAGGTTAAATATAGCAACTGGGAGACCATTCTCAGCTCCAACTCCCATGGTAACTATCACCACAGATGCTTTGCATGCGAGTTTGAGAACTCATATGAGGAGACTCAAAATGAGAGGAATTTGGAAAGAAAAGAAAGTGGTTCAACATATCAGTGTACTGGAACAAAAAATCGTGTTCCTAGGTTAAAAGCCTTTCAGATACAGATGGGGGGGGGGGGGCAGTAGTTACCAAATGAAACCCACAATACAATAATAATATTCTATCTCAACAAACGGGGTGAAACAAAATTGTTTGTACTGACAAAGCTAGCGCAGGAAATGTGGAGGTGGGCGAGAGATACATAAACAGAACAACAATACATCTTCCAGGGAAGGTTAAATGTAGAAGCAGACCTGAACAGACCAGCATCCCCATCACTCGAGTAGGAAGTCAATTGAACAGTACTCCAACAGATATTTAGGCAATGATGAACACCAGAAATAGACCTGTTTGCAAAACCAGGGAGCGCAAAATGCTAACACTTCACGCCAGGCACGCATACACCCACTCCCTAGGGAATTCTCTGTCGATCGACTGGTCAGGGAGATTTGCTTATGCTTTTCCTCCCGATCCCACTGTTACACAAGGTAAGCAATAAATTCAAATAATTACCAATGACACTAATACTCATAGCCCCACAGTGGGAAAGACAAACTTGGTTCTCGGTCCTGATAGAAATAGCCTAAGACAACATACAGAGGCTACCAGGTCTGCCAGATCTACTCTCCATGCAAGGGGGTAGAGTTCTCAATCCAGAGCCAAAAACACTCAGTTCAGCAACTTGACTCCTGAGGGCATATAGTTTGAACATCTAGGTCTACCAAAGAACACAATGGTGGGTCTCAGGGAAGCAGGAAGGCCAACAGCAAGAAAATGCTATACAGCCAAGTGGGCAAGATACTCAAGATAGTTCCAAAAATGTGGCTTATTACAAGACAATACAAAGGACACCACCGATCCTTGGATATCTTGCATACGTACTAGACAGCAAACTAAAATATGCTGCATTTAAGGTACATATGGCAGCAATAATGGCCTACACAAGAGGTCGTATAGGAAGGAGTTTCTTCCCAGCCCCAGTAATCAAAAGATTACTAGAGGGAGCAAAAAAAATAGCACCGCGAAGAAGATTGCTAGATCCAACATCGAACTTAAACTTAGTTTTAACACAACTAATGAGGAAACCCTTTGAACCACTTCACAAGGCATCATTAAAGATGGTCACATTGAAAACATATAAGTGAATTACAAACTCTCAATCCAAGAGCAGTACATGCAAATACACCAAGACAGGATAGTCATGAGGACACACTTCCTACGAAAGGTTATATACGTTTTTCATATAAACCAATCAATTCAAATACCAAGTTTCTTCAAAGAACCAAAGACTCAAGCGGAAAGAGCGCTACACACGTTGGATGCCAGAAGAGCGATTATGTACTAAGTGGGAAAAACAACTCTTTGTGTCATTCGCAGACAAAACCAAAGGGAACCATAGTTACAAAAAAATACCATTTCAAGATGGACCCCACACACACAATCCAAATGTGTTGTGCGTCAGCAGGAATACAACTACAAACTAAGGGCACACTCTACTTGTAAAAAAGGAGCAACAATAGCCTTTCATGCAAATATACTATATTGCAGGACATTTGCAGGGCAGCTACTTTGTCATCAGTGCACACTTTCACAAAGCACTATTGCACAGACCTACAAATTAACAAGGAAACTCATTGCCATTAATTCAAATGACTTTATTCGGTTATTTGTACAAAACCATCAAAGTATACAAAAGATAAAACATTGTCTATGTACAATTTAAAAAAACAAGTCCATTTCCAAATAGTTATTAAAAAGAGGGCTAAAAAAATGGCCAAGCTAACATCAAAATACATTGAGTAACCACTGTAAGGCATGCTTCCTACTATAAACCATACACCGTGCAGGACCCAAACAGAAAAGGGGGGAATAATCCTGCGGTAAGCAATACATAAAGTGCATATTTAATATGAGGCAGTTAATATTACAGTGCAATCTGTGATAAAAGCTTGTCGGATTATCCAGAAGGCAAATGAAAAGCGGCTAACAGCAAAAACTATTGGCTCAGATACATCTGCTTTTAGGATTCAATACGCAACCTGATGCTGCCTAGCTCCTAAATTGAGGCAGATTGGTCTTATCCACCTCCTGCGTAACTGTTGATATCTAGGGCAGAAAAACAAAACATGTTCTTCAGTTTCTTTGACAGTATGGCAGGCAGGACATGAATCTAGTAATAAGCCAACCACCTCCTTTCTAGGAAATTTTAATAGCAAATTACTGTATCTGAATCTAACATATAAGCTTTTTGCAGGGGGGGTGGGGAGATTTAGTCCAGGAAGGGTTCGAAATGTGGACATGATTTTATAGCTGAAAATTTGGATGATAGCTGACCACTAGTCAAATTATTAGTGTAGTGATCTCCCACTACCTCCCAGTGTCTGACTTTTAATCTCAATAGATCGTCTCTTGTAGCCCTATCCGGATGTTCCCACAGATCCATCATATTCATTAACTTGGACCCATCTGCGATATGCTTAAACCATGGTAATTTTGTTGCACCATTGATCTTCATAGCTTCCCGTAGTGAATCTCGATAATCGGTAAGTTGGGAGGTTATCCATAGGTGCCAAAATTACTCTGGTTCTAGAGCGCTCTCTAACTGCTAAATGAAGAGACTTCTTGACTCTCTTGCATTCGTTGTTGAACCACTTATTTTCCCCTATGCTGGGGGACCTTCTGCCAGAACTATTTCTAGTAAAAACTGTTTATAAGACTTCAAAAGAATTTGCGGTGCACCGATACAATATGTGTTTGTTCTGGTGGTTGTGTATTTCCCGCACCGCTACACAAAACGAAGAGCTTGTATATTTTAATATACAAGTCCTGGTCAGCTTGGACTTTAGGCCAAGTAACTCTTCTGCGTTCTCAGCGGGACTTAAGGAAGGGCTCTCAAAAATGCACCCAAAGGCGGATTGCCTACAGTGCATGTGTGCGGGCGCGTGCACATCGCACACCATTTGGCAGCCTGTGAGCCTCTGCATCAGACTTCAAAGGAATCCGCTCCCACGCCACGCAATGCTGAGAGCTTGTTAAAGGAGCCTCTTCTCCTGCAAGCTCTTAAACACAAGGAATCTGCTCCCCCGCCACGCAATGCCGAGAGTTTGTTGTAATTTCCTCTGTCCCTCTTATTAGCTTAATTCCACAAAGTCAGCCTCGTCCACAAGTAATACACTTTATGTAATTGCAGCTCCTTCTCACGTTTCCCTCTGTCCCTCTTATTAGATAAAGCATTTACTTAAGGTCCAGACAACTCTACTTCTGTTTTAAAAAAAAAAATTTAAAAAAGGTTTTTAACTTCCTTATTGGACATCTCTGTTTTGGTCTGTGCCTTTGACTGCTATGAACAGCCTATTTTGCTTTTAAAACTTCACCCATATGTGCAACTGCATTAATGCCACATTTGCCTTTCCTCACGCTGATACTGATCTTTACGAGAAGGGAACCATTGTCTTTATTCAGCTATGGCAGACTCGCATTTAACCACAAGTGGTAACAGTTCGGACGTTTCACACCAGTCCAGACTGGATGGCGGCTACACTTGGGAGTCTTTTTCAAACAAGGTGTCAATGCATTTCTAAAGCATTCCACTTCACAGTTTGACAAATTGCTACATTCTCCTTCACTTCTCTGCTTTCCATTTTTTTCATCCTCGTAAAGATCAGTATCCGCGTTAGGAGAGGCAAATGTGCCGTAAATGGAGTTGCACATATAGGTGAAGTTTTAAAATTCTGTTATTCATTACAAAACAAAAGTATATTAAACCTTGTTTTTTTTTTTGCACGTTATTTAAGCCACTCACTTTATTACATTACCCACGCTACTGGCGTTACCCTTTCAATCCACTTTTTGCTGCTGTGCTGTCCCCTACGTTTTGGCAAATTAAGGCGTTATGTGGGGCTGTTAGGGCAGGACGATGGTATGTGGTATTGCAAGTTATTTCACCCTTCACCCCCTCTCAACCCATTGTAACCTCCTTCAGAGCTGGGCACCCCTTCACACACTCGCACATAGCTGACCATCGCTGCGTGCTCTCTTCAGAGAGGCCAGTTATTGGATGGGCGAACATCAGCCGTGTGATGTGACTAGAGGCCAGGTAATGCCCCCACAAGTGACTTGTGTTCCCAATATCTTTCCGCAGCTTGCGCCTGTTTAGTTCCCCCCATGCACACAAATGTGCTGCATTATACTGCTTAATTTGGCCTATTTTTTTTTAAAAAAAATTTTTATACCCAACCCTGCCGCATACTATAGCCCAAGCCATCATTGCTGCTTATTTATCTTGACAAAGCCAATAGACCCGACTTATTGTCAGTATGCTGCTACTCGTATCATATTTCTGGATGCAATGACAGAAACAGCCAAAATACAAGTGGGGCTTAAGTAAGGGCTCTCAAAAATGCACTCAAAGGCGGATTGCCTACAGTGCATGTGTGCGGGCGCGTGCACATCTCACACCATTTGGCAGGCTGTGGTCCGGCATCAGACTTAAAACACTGCAAAGGAATGCGCTTGCCCGCCCCCCCCCCCCGCCACATAATGACACTGCACTCAATGCAACATACACTTCAAATACCACTCAGTGCCACATAATTACACACCACATAATTACACTCTACTGAATGCAACACACACTCCACACAATACCACACAGTGCCACATAATTACACGCCACACAATTACTCTACTTAATGCAACATAAATACACTCCACATAGTACCACCTAATTATATGCTACATAATTACACTGAACTCAATGCAACATACACTCCAAATACCACTCAGTGCCACATAATTACACGTAACACAATTACACTCTACTGAATACAACATAACCTCTCCATAATACAACTCAGTGCCATATAATTATATGCAACATAATTACACTGCACTCAATGCAACATACACTCTAAATACCACTCAGTGCCAGATAATTACACACCACATAATTACACTCTACTGAATGCAACACACACTCCACACAATACCACTCAGTGCCACATAATTATATGCTACATCATTACACTGCACTCAATGCAACATACACTCCAAACAATACCATTCAGTGCCATATAATTATATGCTACAACATTACTCTGCACTCAATGCAACATACACTCCAAACAATACCACTCAGTGCCATATAATTATATGCTCCATAATTACACTGCACTAAATGCAACATACACTCCAAATACCACTCAGTGCCACATAATTACACTCTACTGAATACAACATACACTCCCCATATTACCACTCAGTGCCACGTAATTACACACCACATAATTACACTCCTCTCAATGCAATGTAAATACACTCCACATAATACCACTCATTGCCATATAATTACACACCTCATACTTACACTCTACTCAATGCAACATAAATACACTCCACATATTACCACACAGTGCCACTTACTTATATGCTACATAAATACACTGCGCTCAATGCAACAGACACTCCAAGTACCACTCAGTGCCACATATTACACACCACATAATTACACTCTAATGAATGCAACATACACTCCACACAATACCACTCGGTGCCACATAAATATGTTACATAATTACACTGCACTTAATGCAACATACACTCCAAATACCGCTCAGTGCCCCATGATTACACTCTACTGAATGCAACATACACTCCACACAATACCACTCAGTGCCACATAATTATATGCTACACAATTACACTGCACTTAATGCAAAATGCACTCCACACCATGACAAATTTCACTAAGCATTATTTCACAGAACACCACAGTTCCAGGCCACACAATTCAACTCCACACATTTCCTATACACACCGCATAATTACACACCAAACATATTTCAACTCCAAAACTCCACAATCCACAACGTACCTCCAATCCACACCATATAGTGTCACCACCTGAGCACCAAACATCATTCACCACCACCATTTTGCATCAGCGCATCACCTAAGCATCACGTCAGTCTGCCCTTGGAATCTGGCATCTGTTGATTCTCCCCTAGTGCCTGCCCGCTGCTCGTGTTCTAATTAAATTACTGTTTTCAAACATCCACTCCCCCGTTATTTATGTCCCGCTCCCCCATAACAAAAAAAGTTATAACAAACTAGCATGAGAACAGGCAGGAAGTAGTTGCCAGCAGTGCAAGCACAAAAAAGTAGAAGACAATTTTTGTGTTAAAATCTTTTTTTAATCAGGTTTTTCAGTTGCATGTAATGTTGCCTTTGTTTGTATAGGTAACAAAAATGCTTAACACTTTTTATTATAAGTTTTCAACATATTGCACAGCAGTCGCAAAGCTCTACAACATAGCCAAAAGTTCTGGCTAAACACATAAGATCCCAAAGGCGAGACCTATTGGCTATGCCACACACACAACCACACACACACACAAAACCACACACACACAACCACACACACACAACCACACACACACAACCACACACACACAACCACACACACAACCACACACACAACCACACACAACCACACACACAACCACACACACAACCACACACACAACCACATACACACACACACACACACAACCACACACAAATTCAACCACACACACAACCACACACACACAACCATACCCCCACCCAACCACACACACAAATACACACACACACACAACCACACACACACACAACCACGCACACACAACCACACCCACACAACCACACCCAACCACACACACCCAACCACACACACCACACACACCACACACAACCAACCACACAACCAATCACATACAACGAACCACACACAACACACAACCACACCACACAGACACATCCAACCACACATCCAACCACACATCCAACCACACATCCAACCACACATCCAACCACACATCCAACCACACATCCAACCACACATCCAACCACACATCCAACCACACGCACAACCACACACGCACAACCACACACGCACAAGCACAACCACACACGCACAACCACACACGCACAACCACAAACATACAACCACACCGTCAGTGCACACTTACACCAGACACAGACACCATCAGTCGTCAGTGCACGCTTTTACTGGGCACAAACACCACCAGACGTCAGTGCACGCTTTCACTGGGCACACACACACACACACACACACACCACCAGCCGTCAGTGCACGCTTTCACCAGGCACACACACGCGCACACACACACACACACACACCACCAGCCGTCAGTGCACACTTTCACCAGACACACACACACACACACCACCAGCCGTCAGTGCACGCTTTCACCAGGCACACACACACACACACACACACACACACACACACACACCACCAGCCGTCAGTGCACGCTTTCACCAGGCACACATACACCACCAGCCGTTAGTTCATGCTTTCACCAGGCACACACCACCAGCCGTCAGTGCACGCTTCCACCAGGCGCACACACCACCAGCCAGCAGGGCACACTTCCACCAGCCAGCAGGACACAATTCCACCAGGCACACACACCACCAGCCATCAGTGCACAATTTCTACAGGCACACAGACCACCAGCCATCAGTGCACACATCAATTGTTAACGCATCCACAATTAACTATTGTAGCAATCGCAGTATGGCACACTTTACTTTTAATGTGATTATTCTGAGCACAACCTTGTTTCCAAAAATATTGTAATAAGTACTGTATTTAGTCCCTCTTTAGGTGCTCCTGGGGTGACATCACAATCAATGCGTCAATGAATAATATCATGAAATGTGCTCCCAAACTAATTTGTTTGCATCCCCCTGTGGGCACACACCTAAATCTTTGATAAAAATTCAAAAAAAGTTTTCAAGATTTAAAGTATAATTTCTTTGTTTTGCTTGTTTAATTGAAATTCTCAGCATTTCAATACATCGAAGTTCGTTATCATTTTACATTTCCTTTTCTAAGTAAATACATGCGTTTCCATTCTTTCGTAAATACATAGGTCTCCAATGCATTTCGAGCCCATCGTCTCTTCGTCAGGGAGAAACTCTAAAAACAGAAGGATTATACATTTTGTAACATGGTTCAAATAATAATTGAATATAATAAACCAAACTCCAAACATGCCACTGTTTATCAAACTAGTACATCCATGTTCCTGAGAATGTGCTGGTAGTGAATAGTGACAAACTAAATAAAGCCGACCATGTGTGGTAGTGAGAAAATGTTCCAAGACACTATACTCACGAGATTTGGCAACTATGTATTTCGCGTGATGCGTTTAGCAAATATCTGAAAAAATAATCAATGTTAAGCTACGTTAGACCGGAACTTTCAGGCGTTACAACGCACCCGATGTGATCGGAGAAAAAACAATCTCAAACATTATATAATGTGCGATACTAAGATCGCCTCCACTTGATATAACATGTATAATCCTTCTGGTTTTAGAGTTTCTCGCTGATGAAGAGCCGATGGGCTCAAAATGCATTGGAGACCTATGTATTTACGAAAGAATGGAAACGCATGTATTTACTTAGAAAAGGAAATGTAAAATGATAGCGAACTTGAATGTACTGAGAATTTCAATTAAACAAGCAAACAAAGAAATTATAATTTAAATCTTCAAGACTTGTTTGAATTTTTATCAAAGATTCAAGGTCTGTGCCCACAGGGGGATGCAAAAAAATTCGTTTGGGAGCACATTACATGACCCTTTACTTTTAAACATATTCATCTAAAGCACAGCATGCCACCATTGCTACAAAAACAAATACAATTTTTTTTGGCCTACAATTTATAGACTTTTGTTCCAATTGGTGTTGCAATATTTATCATTGCCAATAGCTCAAACTTAATTAATGCGAGACCTATTGCATTGCAAATGCTTGTTAATAGTAAAGGATTGTGATGTCATCCCGTTGTTCAATACTCATGTCTTCTACCGGATTCCAAACTCTTACAACTACAAATATATCATCAATAATACTAGTGTAGGCACCCCTTTTAAAGGAGGCCTTCCTCCCTAAATCAGATGCATTTCTTCCATTACAAGCCCTCAAGCTCCAGCTTGTGATTATAGAAGCAATCTTCAAAAAGACATTTGATAGGCGTTGGCCTTGTTCGCCAACAACCAGGTATGGGATACCCCATAGCTCAACCTCTTCCTCGAGCAGAGCACTCGGTATGATAGACGGTTCGAATGCAGCGTTGAAATTCCCTGCAACTATGATTTTAGAGTTAGATATACTCAAACCAAATCATCTATCAGTGAAAGTACAAGAGATTAATTGCTAGATGATTCTTACCTAGCACCAACAGTTAAACACGGTCAAGATTTAGCCGGTCAAAAAGACAAGCTGGATCCCCATAATATCTTGGGAATTAATTAATAAATGCCTATTCTTGCTAGCTAGGGATTTTTTTTACGAGAATTAGCTGCCCACCACTAGCCCTACCCGTTGTTTTGGGCGGGTTATCTTCTACACTATAAGTGGTATAACCGTTTATATGTACCCTTTCTACAGCCCAGGTCTCTTGAAAGGCACAGATATAATTTTTCCTCTATAGGAGAACCGATCTGGATCTTTGAGTTTAGAGTGGATACTCACCAGGTTCCACGATATTATTGTTAGACTGTTATTTACCTCTTTTATGATTGTGGGTGCACACCAATAGATATATATATGAAAAGCAACAGCTCATGGGTTGCTTTTCAAAAGTTAGGATTACAATAGAATTGCATGAAAGCTCTTGTTACAATGTGTTATTTAGGGACAAAGGCACCTAGTGGTCAAACCTCAATGTCTCCAATCTAGAATTCTGATTGGTGACACTATGCATTTTTTAAGTATTTAATTACATGTATTTATACATGATATGCTTATTTATGTATAGAACTGGGTATTAGATTCTAACCTGTTGATGTGAAATGAGCCAATAATTCATTTTTATCATTATATTGAATTTTATCATCACTATATTGATTTTAATGACTTATTCTCCCGTTCCAATTTATTAACGCTTTTTAACACAAATTATTTATGTATTAACATGATTATTGTGTTTAAATTATTTGATGGTGCAAAGGACAATATTGTCAAATTATTGTAATCATAAAATGAACTTTCAAAAATGGAGAATGAGAAGACAGACTACAAAAGTATTAGTAGGTTTGCCAGGTCGCCTAGAAACCCTGTCATGTGATTTGCACTAGCACTTTAAGTTGGTGAGAGCACTCCCATAGCATGTCATGTGGTCAAGGCTTCTGGAAGGCTGAAACGCATAACGGGGGAAGTGCAGGGCATTCCTCAATAAAGAATATATCGCACTAATTCCTGGGTCTACATTAGTCTATCAAAGATTGCGAAAGGTGGCGGAGCAAGGAGACTCATTGATATCTATACAATTAGGGAAACCGTTAACACCGGTTGGGTCAATCGGTCAAGATCTTAAATGGTTTTGCGAAGGGGGCATAATCTTAGCTGTATTATAAGTGTTATTGATTAACACACCGATATTTGTAGTCGAGTGTTGATTATTGGTAACTGGTTCAGCAATGTGGCTTGGTTCATTATCAATATTCAGGTGGTCTATGGTAGATGCTTTGTAATCGGTGCTAGTATTATTCCTTTGCCCCGTGTAAAGGCTGCCAATGGTACATTTTTCAGGGATTTCCTTTGCAATTATCATATGGGAGGGTATGGGATCACGGGTCACCTGGACTTCCAGGCAATCCTTCAATATTATTACTGCCATGTTATCCCCTTATGGTAATTATATCCATAGCTAATCCTCCATCCAATGAGGATAGTCAATCATTATCATCAATGGGGTTGAAAACTTCAAAGTGATTATTCATAGGGATGGCATATCTATGCTGTCTCCGCCTGAATAAAGCACCAAATGTTGGGACAGTCGACGTTCAACAAAAAAAATAATTAAAAAAAGAGGAAGAAATACTAGTATAATGGAGAATTCAGGACTACTACTCCAGGTAAGAAACCATTTCGTTATCCCTCTGTAGTTTGCACACTTAGGCATCCTACTTTTGGATCTTGAGCAGATATCCCTCCTTCCAGTCTGATGGCACTTTTTCCTCTTCCCAGATCTTTCCAAACAATGGGATAGAGCATGTCTACAGACGTTTCAATGTCTACTTTCAATGCTTCTGTCAGAATGTTGTCAGATCCTGCTGCCTTCCCATTTCTCAGATGTTTGATGGCTTAACGTATTTCTTCCTTGGTTGGTCTTCTGCCGTCTATTGGCAAGTCCTTGTCAGCTGGTTATATGTCGGGTGGATATTGCGGCGCGGTCTGGCTCAGCAGTTCTTCATAGTGCTTTACCCATCTTCTTGTTGGCCTTCGTTACCCCGATTGTGTTCCAAACTTTGTCTCAAACAGGTATTTCTAGCTTGCTAAATCTGCCTGAGCATTTCCTTGTTATGTTGTAGAGTTCTTTCAACGTTCAATGGCTAGCTGCTTTCAGGGTTTCTGCGGCAAGCAAGACCATCAACAAATCTTTGCTTGTCCTCTCCTATGCTTCTCTTTGCTTATTTGTTAGTTTTGGTGTATTCAACTTGAGCTTTTGCTTTTTCTTCTCTTGTTCGGCTGGTGTTGACTGCAGCTTTTTTTTCCTTTCTCGCTTGGATTTTACAGAGTCTCGTGGAAATCCATTCTTTATGCTAGTGTTTCTTGGGACCAAGTACCTCATGGCAGGTTGATGTCACTTTCTTTGATCTTCTCTCACTGGCTTTTTGCTGCATCTGTCGTCCTCTAGTTCTTGCAGGGCTCAGCTTGTTTCGGAGGGTGGCTGAGTATTCATTCTGTTTCTTTGCGTTTTTGAGGAGGGTGGTGTTATATTGCTAGCGTTGGTTTATCGGTTCTATCCAAGCTTTTTTCTGCTTTAGCCTGGCCATGACAAGGAGTTGGGCCAACGTCACGTCCGCTTCTCTCATCACTCTCGCATCTTGCAGGGAACTCCGGAACTTCTTGGCAATGTAGACATTGTTGATCCGATACTCTGTTGAATGTTGTGGTGACACCCACGTTGCCTTGTGTACTCTTTTTTGTGTGAATACACTACCACCTATCACCAGACTGTTCAGAGCACAGATCTGCGAGCCTTTTACCATTCTCATTTGTTGCCAACGCCATTGTTGCCAATGATGACTTTGTCCCATGTTGTCACTTCTACTCTCGACATGGAGTATGGGGATTTCCCTCAAGAAATTTCTCCAGGATAGACTGGAGTCTGTGGTAAAACTGTTCTTTTTCCTCTGTCATTTCCAGATGCACTGCACTGGATAACGTTCATGTTGATCCTCTTTCTTTGTGCAGAAGGTTGCTGTGATGATGCTGGGACCGTTATGCAGTATGTAAGGGACCCCCTCTAAAAGAACATAACAGGTCAGGGAGAAGAGGGGAGTTAAGCACACAATAATCGAAGAATCTCCCCCTCGACCTGTATTCCTTTTTCACTTAATTTAATACAAATACATAGTGTGAGCTCAAATGAATTCCTTCACAAACAATTAACAAAAATATAATTTTTATTTAATCTTTTATCAAAAATGTTTTTATCATAGTACCATATTTATATATTTTTTAACTATATGTACACACAGTTCAATACAAGATCTTTCAAAGAATCCTATAATCATATCTCAATGTACAATACAAAAAGCAATATATAAGAAATAACCCCAGGTAAGGAGACCCAAACCAAACTCACACACCACCATTCATGCCAAATTCATACATACCCAAAACAACCTTCACACTCATTACAGGTAACTGTAACTACGGAGTAACTTTGTAGAATAGATGACCAAAATGCAACAACTGCATATAGCAGGGTCTAACAGGGCAGTGATCGACGCGTTTCGGTGGCTGCAGAGCGATGAAATGCCACCTTCTTCAGGAACTGCCAGATATAAAGCTTTTTATAAAAAAGACACTCAACCCGGGGAAGAGAAACACAACCTAAAAAGATATAGAAAGAATAAGAAAACCTGCCCCACATATCAAGATATCAGACAATTAATTAAAGTATGGATTGGACCATATTATTCAACAACCACAAAAAATACCACAAGAATTACTCATAATTACCATTGCTTTGACGTTCAGGTATTAATTTTTATCAATTATACTGAAGTGATACTCATAAAGAAACCACATATAAATAACTCATTAAACCCCTACCTACTCAGGGCTATTAATGAGTTATACATGCACACCCAAAAAATACTTGCACCACCACCAAAATGTTGTGAGTAAACAGACAAAAATACAAGGAGCATTGTACAATTTTTGACCAATAAACCAAAGAGACCAAAAATCGAGAGTCCCATGCACACCAGACCAATTCCATTCTCAATACTTACTAGTAGTGTGCTTCCACTTTCATCTACTGTAGTAAACTTATTTGTTTCATATATCCTGCAACTATTGAGGTTAGATCTGCCACTTCTCATGAAGATTGCCACAGAACACAGCTCTACTATCCTGTAAGGACAGAATAAACAGAGCAGACAAATCCTCATAATCACACCCATCACCACTTCAAATTAGAACAAGCCACAACAATGTTGTAACTGTATGAGTTGAAATTAACTACAGGCTCATGTCCAAAAAAGTCTAAAATAACCCCAAGGTCAGAAGATATCGCCTATCATTGAAGTTGCCATTCTATAGGGCCCCCTATGTCCAAATCCGGGTGCCTACCACATTCACATGGTGTCTTACCTGAAAAACGACTGAAGATAGTACAATGCCACTTCTCATGGAAGTTACCCCCAAGGAACACGTTCTACTTTCCTGTAAGGGCAGAGTACAAAAAAAGGGAATTCTCATACATAGGCCCCTCAATATCTCTATGAAACAAACCACATACTCTAGTAGCTGTGTAGTAAGAAATAAACACAGCAGTGATACCTTTCTGAGGGCGAAAAAGGCGTTGGCAGTTCCATCTCAAATTCGTGTATGTAGGGCACCAAAGTTCTTACGTGCTCGAAATACGGCGTCACTAAAGAAGAAAGTTTGAGACATGTACCGTCAATATATATAATCAACTATTCCCTCGTCTATTAGGTTGTGCTACAGCAGGAAAAACGAAAGAAAAGGCTCAAATACCTTGTGCGACGCTGAGTAGTTGTTGAAAGCATCTTCGAAATTTCCATGTGTATACAGTATCTTTTGACAATAAATATCCGCTTTAGCTGCAAACGAAATCCAACAATCCATCACTATACATGCAACCTAATGCATTGTTTTTTTCTCAAATAAATAGTGGGCGGTATTTACCTCTTAAGCTACCTGTATGTTTCACACCGTCCACGCTAAGTCCTGCTCCCAAAACTCTGGACAGTAAGCTTCATCCTATATTGATCTTAAGAATATCAACAATGCCACGTATAAGTGTTAAAAAAGAGAATCTTCAAATTGCACAATGTCCCAATTGATTGCAGATAACTCAACAACTACATATATACAAGCCTTTCCAGGTAACATTCTTAAAGGCAAGCTCTTTGTCACCCTAAGCCAGTGGGGAAATCAATATAACAAAAAAGAGTACCCCCCCACATGTCTTAACTAAGCTCCCCGGTGTACCAACATTCATGAAAGGACCCGCTACAGTTAAAGTATAGTCTCTCCTCACCTCTTAAGTGGATCGTCGCCCGCATATAGGTAGTCTGCACGTCCTCAAATCGCCCCGGTCGTCAGAGCACTGAGCGCCGGTCGATTTTAAATACTCCAGTCAACCCGCTGAAATTGCGCGCTTCCAAATGACCAACACCTGAGTGGATCCATGGATATGAAGGGAGGACAATACCCTCCGAATTACGCCGCCATATTAAATGGGGAACGCGTACCGTAGTGTATATGAAGTTACACCTACCCAATAGATTAAAGGTGGAGACACTACCTTGGACATAAAGGGAGGACAATACCCTCCGAGTTACGCCGCCATAATAAATGGGGAGCGCAAACGCGTACCGTAGTCTACATGAACTAATACCTACCCAATCAATGAAAGGCAGAGACACTACAAATGCGCACTTCAAAAAAACCTTCGACTATATTTCACTGCCATGTTGGGCAAGTACGCGGATCGCGTACTGAAGCCTGCTTAAAAATCACACCTCCCGAATAGATAAAAGTTGATGACACTGCACATACGCGCTTCGCAATATCCTATATATGAGGGTCCATATACATGGAAAGTGAACCATAATATTGACGCCATATTTGATAAATATCGGGGTCGCATATCTCCTCCCTGGTGGTATAAAGGAGCAAGCATTTACAATGCAACGGTCTCGCCTTTGCAAAAGTTAGAGTTATTGGCATTGTAAATGACAACATTTTTATTTATGTGTTGGTCTTGAAAACAGATAAATAAATGGCATTGTCAGTTACAATGCCAATAGCTTAATCTCTCGCAAATGCCACACACAAACACACAGACCCACACAGAGCCCCACACACACACACCTACAGAGCCACACACAGAGACACACAGAGCCACACACACATAGAGCCCAGGGCCGGACTGGGAACCGAAACCGGTCCTGGCAAAGTGCTCGGCCGGCCCCCCCTCTCCCCAGGGGGTTGGGGGTGCGACCGCGCTCTTTGCCAGGGCCGGTTTTTATGCTGCAAAAAACGGCGCTGTAACAAAAACGGCCCCCTGGGGCCCAAAACCGGCCCCCACCCATGCGGCCGATCGGGGGATTGCCCGGTGCCTGCAACGGCCAGTCCGGGCCTGACAGAGCCACACACACAGAGCCACACACACACACAGCCACACACACACACACAGCCACACACACACACAGAGCCACACACACACACACAGAGCCACACACACACACACACCCGCACAGAGCCACACAGAAAACAGAGTCATACACACACGCCAACCACACACACACACACACAGAGCCACACACACACACACACACGCACAGAGCCACACACACAGAGCCACACACACACACACACACACACACACACACAGAGCCACACACACACACACACACGCACAGAGCCACACACACACACACACACACACACACACACACACACACGCACAGAGCCACACAGAAACAGATGCGGAATCCTGTGAGTAGCCTACGCTAGCCGAGACCTAAAAACGAATGGGAGGACTGGAAGGGGTCTTGAGAGGCATTAGCTGAACGGTCACATGTGTATTTTCCTCGTAAAGCTCTTCGTCAGTATAATGTTTTAGGCATTTATACCCCCACATTTTTTAGCTTCTTAGGTAACCAAGCGTCATAGTGAGCAAACGATGCATGGTATGTAAATCCACAAAATGAAGGGGTTTTGATAGCATCCGACATCCTGGCCCCGGGGACACCAGAGCAGGGGAGCCTCTTTTCTGGATGGATCAGGGAAAGGGGGCAAATATGGGGAGGGGGGGGGGATATTCCGGGCAGCTGAATGGACGGCTTTATGAAGCTCCGACCATATAAACGAAACTGGCAGCTAGCTCTCACCAGAGGAGGTGCATTCCCTCTTTGATGGTAAAGGTCACTTGCAGCCTCTTCCCTTTACTGGGGTGAGAGGCAGGGAGAGCCTGTCTCTCCCGGAAAGTTGGGGCAGGTAGAAGCGTATCACCCCTGGGGGACTGGGGCAATTAGAACAGTTTTTCACCTCTACGTGTTGCACACACAGGTGAGGGGATTGGACCTGCTTCTTTTTTTGAGCGGGCTGGACAGACCAGAGCGCCCCCTGCCCAATAGCCCCTCCACGCGTCAACAGCTAATAAAACCCATTTGTTTACTAATTTGGAAAATGAAAAGCTGCTCTGAGCAGGTTAAAATGGGTGCATCGAGTCAAAGTAAACAGGAGAACTGATTAAACCATCTTGTAATCACTGGCTGGGAAAGGGAAACACTTGAAAAAGATGAGTAAAGGATCGGTCTGCGTTGCACAATGTCTCAGCAAGGGGGGCATTTTCAGTACACGAACCCAGTCTGCTGGCGGCAGCAAGAGACCTGCCCAACTCCCTCACACAGAACTCTGGCGGCGGCGCACCACGCACGTCCACTGCACGGGGCAACTGCAACACAGGGAGGGCACGACCCAAGATATAAACCCACAATCCACCTAGCATTCAGTGATCAACCCTCCAAGGAATGTGAACACAAACAAACACTACATAATGGCACACAGCACGTGGAAAGTGCACAATCGACTACACGAGATAAACTCAGAAACATAAAGTAATTGAAGCAAACACACACAGTAGCTATACATAAGCAGCACAGACATACAGAACGCGAAGAAAAAAAAACACACTGGGCAATCACACCACACGTCAAGGATGCACAATTAAAAATGAAATAATTACACGATCCTAATGCAGAAACATTACGCAACGCCAGCGAACACGATAGATCGCAAGTCACCAATCCGTAGTCACCCACAGCCCATGACACAAATGCACAATCGCATACAGAAAGAGAATGACATTCAGTGAGAAGTAGCAGGGGCACCGATGCACAATCACATGCAGCGCGACACATGCGCAGGGCATAAAACAAACGGAGTGACACGCGGCGCGAATTTGCAGTGACACAGGAGATTAAAGAAACACACAACCACACACACACAGCAGGCGGAGTGCATTTTCCGTTCCACCAGTGGGTGCATGGCTCCGCAGAAAGGGCAGCACGCACCTTTCATAACACACATGCATCATTTTGTTCCTCGCTGTGAGCAGCATGTCTTCAGACAGACCGTGAGTCTAGCGGACAGGATGGAGGGCTTGGTATCCCTGCCCTCATCTCCCCTCTGCCCCCACCAGCCAGAGCAGGCCTCGAAGACGATGGGGTGTACTCTCCCACCACGCCTCGTTTAAACCCCTCCACCCCCGTAATGAGGCCGAGCGAGGCTGCCCACGCCCGTGCTTACGCAGAGACACGCAGCCCAGGCGCACAGCACATTTATTTGGGAAATGGGGATTTTTCCAAGAGACAATTGCAGGAAAGTTCATAATTTTATTAACGACAGGGGTGTCTGGGTTAGTTGCCCGTCATATTGTAAGTCTCTGCAGAGTGCTGGGAAACACATGGCGTTTACCGGCAACAAAAGAGATAAACCTGAGACGGCACTTACCGAGATATGAGCCTCCATGTGTGGTGCTTCAACCCGCTGGGATACCAGCAGCATCTTGGACCGGGGATCAACCAGCTTTTACATCCACATTGGCGTCGTCGCAAAACCCATAAAAACAATAAACAAAGCGCATGGAGGTGTGTATGCTTTTCTTTTCCTCTGCTTTTCAGGTACTAGACAAGTTCATCCTGGCCTCGCGGTTCGCTAATGATTCACTGTCGGTCTCAATCTGCTCGCTACATTTCCATCAGCCCTCTGCTTCCTCGGCTGGAAGGTGGAGCCTCTCTGCTTTAATTTAGTGATAGGACATTTACAGCCTCCTTGTCACCCGGAGAGGAGGGACAGTCTGGAGCTAATCCGACCTTAAAGGGGAAACCCGCTTCTGGTTACAAGAAAATTACACTGAGCTGGTTCGAGGAATTACTGTCTGACGTGAATGTGTATTCAGACCAAGTTCTAGTGTAGAAGCTGGGAGGCTTCGCAGGAAGCCCAAAAGATGCCAGTCGTGCGCAGATCCAGAAAGAACAACTTGTAACCTCTCAGTTAACCAAAAAGTAAGCGCTCGCCATTTGTCTCTAAGCCCCGTCCTTTTCAGACTGCGGGGCGTGTTTTTGACTGTTGTTTACAGCCTAGAAAGAGTGTCAAAAATACGCCCCCCAATCCGAAAAGGACGGGGCTTAGATCGAAAGAATGTCGTCACTGGGACCTCTTCTACAATGGCTGGCTGCCGTTTAGGAGGCCAGCCAATGGTAAGAGGGGCGGGGCTTAACCTCGCTACTCAGTCATTAAATCTCGCCAGCGAGACTGCGCAGCCTACGCTAGCCGAGACCTTAAAAAAACATGCACACAACTAATCAATATCAAGAAAGAACAATATAGAAAATGCTGCGAAGATATGGGGAATAGGATGTCTCTTTAGACTAAGAGCAATTGAATAGATCGACTCACATATGATCAAACAGGGTATACGAAAGAAAGCAAACATTGCTGACATAAAAAAATGAAAAGATGCTGCCAACATCAAAGATCAATACATTCGTTGCCAGCCAAGATCAAACTGAAAGCTGAACTACCAGATTACCAATTACTAGAATCAGAATGACACATACCGTCCAAAATGGCACAGATAGGCCAAATTGCCGGTCATAGCAGTAGACTGTGGCCCTAGTCCAACGAAAGTAAAACACCCTTACCCAATTGCTGCTATGGTGATATGAGTGTCACTAGGCTAATTACCAAGATTGAATGACATACCATTGGATGTCTTCATTAAGCCCCTGTTTAACACTGTCCATAGAAAAAATCCAAAAGGTTTCCCTCTTTTTACGGATGACATCAATGGGAAAACCAGCCTTATTTTTTTTTTTTTCTCCAAGATACACCATCTGATGTCCCTCTGAGTGATTTTTATCCAGACAGTGTTGGACTAGAGGGGCTACAATCTTCCTAGTGCGTATAGCTGATTTATGCTTTCTAAAGTGTACACGAAATTCTTGTGCAGTCTCACCGATGTAAACGAGTCCACAGGGACACATGAGCAAATACACTGTTATGGCTTCTGCAATTGGTGAGATCCCGCAGAGTAATCTTGCGACCATGATAGCATAATAATTCAGTGACAATCGCAGTGACACAGGCGTGGCAAGAACCACACTTGTGGTTGCCTGATATAAGTGGCAATCCTGTAATCGTAGTCTGACGCAAAGTGTTCACCACTGGTCTAGTATGGACCAGTAGATCCCGCAGGTTCCGATTTCTACGATAAGCTACTAAGGGCTGTTCCAATTGTCTTATTCTCTTCACTATTAAGAATTCTCCAGTTCTTTTGGATGATATTTTTGATTTTGAAATTCAATGCAGAATGATTGACAACACATACAACACACTCTTGGGGCATACTGCGTGTTCCCTCTAGTAAGGCCTCTTGGTTGTAATATTTAGCCCTTTTGTACGCATGTCGTACCAATCTTCGGGGATACCCTCTAGCTAACAAGTGTGTTCTCAATGCGTCACAGGGTTTATGGAACTCCGCCATGTTTGTACAGTTCTGTCGAACTCTCAAAAATTCTTCAGAAGGAATGGAGTTTTTGTAACCGGTCGGATGGAAACTATGGTACTGCAAAATAGTATTTTTTGCAGTTGGTTTCCTGAACAGGCTCACCTTTAGCGAGCCATTGACACCTGATATTAAAATGTCCAAAAATTCCACACTGATAGAGCTGCTGTTCGCAGTGAACTTCAAGTTGACATCGCTCGCATTGAGCCACAGTATGTACTCCTGTAAAGAATCACTATCTCCCCTCTGGACAAAAAAAATGTCGTCAATGAAGCGTCTCCATAGACTGACCTGGTAGAAAAATGGAGCCGCCTCATTGAACACATCCTTAATCTCCCACTCGCCCATGTAATTATTTGCTACGCTGGGATCACAAGCTGCTCCCATGCTGGTCCCCTTCAGCTGTTGGTTAATGGTGCCATTAAAATCAAAGTAGTTGTTTTTAAGCACTATCTCTAAGCATTCGAGGATAAAACCATCAGGTCTATCCCCGGCCGACCCCTGTAACAGGGAGGCGACCGCTTGTAACGCTTGATATTAAGGAATATTAGTATATAAAGCCTCAATGTCAAGGATCTGTGTGCTGGTTGTAAGGCGTACCCTCAATCTTGCTTATGATGTCACCCGTATCATTGATGTATGAAGCATAGTTCTGCGTCAGAGGGCACAAGTAAGAGTCCACAAACTTGGACAATGGTTCAGTGCTAGAGCCGATGATTGAGATAATGGGACGCATTGGGGCATCTTCAGTATCCTTGTGGGTTTTTGGTAGCCATACAGGGCTGGAGTTTTCAGACATGTTTTGTTGAGGAAATTAAATTCCTCTTGGCAAATATATCCCAGATCTAATGCTCTTCCAGTCATTTCCTCGATGGTAGTTCTTAGCTTAGTTAGTTCTCTAGGGTGTGATATTTTATAATGTTCAGGGATAGCCAGCATTTTCAGCATTTTGTCATTGTAATCTGATTGTTTCATTGAGACTATCCCCCACCCTTATCACAAGGTTTAACAATCAGATCCTTGTTCTGTTGGATGTTTTTTAATGCCTGATTCTCAACCTGTGACAAATTACCACGAGCATTCTGCGGAGGTTTAAAGATACGAGCAATCTCTCTGATGACATTCTACTCAAATATCTTGACCTCGGGTCCCACCATATCCAAAGTTGGTGTAAATTGAGACGGAGGTTTACAACGAGAGCGATTTTCCACAGTTTGATCAGTACGACAATCACAAAAGAATTATTTTTATCTCACTTTTCGAAAAAAGGAGAAAAGATCTTCATGTAATTTGAAAACATTTGGACAGGTGTACGTGACAAATGAAAGGCCCCGACAAAGAACAGAGCGTTCATCTGAGCTCAAGTTTATAGAGGAGAGATTAAAAATGGGTAATGCATCTCTATTGAAAACCTCGACCTCAGACGCGGACTCCCCTACCACCAATCCTGTTGTTCCGGGTTTTCAAATAGGGCTGCTGATGCGGTAGGGCCATCTGTTGAGAGTCGTGTCCCCCCCCCCCCCCCCCTGTTTGGTACCCATCTCCTGGTCTTTAGTTTGGGATTTCTGTGTATAGTCATAATCTACTGAATAGTCCCGCCCATGTGCGTGGACCCCAGAGCAATCAAAAATAATCTCTTATGCGGTCTTCTTCGCAGTCCTGCATAGACATTTAAGAGAAAATCAAGACAAATAATGCAGCCTAACACTTCCAAGGCCTACAAAGGCCACCACTTCATCTAAACAGTGAACAGGATAGCCAACAATGTCAGATTTTACACATTTTACCAAGTTTCCCTCATAGAGAAAACTCCCCTTTACCAAAATCCTTGAAATGATAGAGAGGAAGGGTTGGACAGACAAGCCCCCATAGGCTGCCATTATGTGTCTGGAAAAGGGATACCGGGCCTTTAAGGAACTCTCCAGAGACCCTCGGTATCCCAGGATGCACAGCCAAAGTCCTTTTACTTTCAATTCTTTTTTCCGGCTCCTGCAAGCAGGACCCTGGAGCATTGAGCTCTCCCTTTTTGGGTTTTTCTTCAATTTTCGCCACTTTTCAAGTGTTCTGAGTGTTTCACTCAACGTCTGGAGTCTTCCTCTTCCTTTTGCTGTGTTTTTTAGCCAGTTTTGCCCACTCTTTCTGTCGAATATGCCAGCTTTATTCGACAAGTGCCCTGAGTGTGCCAAGAAGAAGGCTAGATCTGATCCCCACAGAGTATGCATACTATGTCTCCCTTCCTCCCATGTCCCTGAAGCCTGTGAGATTTGTCAAACTTTCTCAAGGAGGACCCTGCGTGACCGGGAGAAGATTCGTCTCCAAGGCCTGGAGCAGAGTAGACATCAGGAACCAGGTGGGTCTGGGCATGGAGGGACTCAGTCATCATCCTCTGCCCGTGCTTCGGCCTCTGGGGGGCTCCCCAGTCAAGAAAAGGCCCAGAAAAGGTCCCGGTCGACGTCGATGGCTTCGACATTGGCGTCGAGATGCATGACCACTATCTGTTCCCTGCCGACCCAGGGCTCTGGGTCGAAGCGTCGTCGACGTTCGATGTCGAGGTGAAGGACGTCGAGACCTCGGACAAGGTCGACGTCGAGGACTTTACCGGCGTCGACACATCATCGACGTCAAGATGAGTCCAGGAGGCACCGGCGCTCGCGGTCGAGGCGACACCGCCGTTTGCCCTCGACGTCAAGGAAAGACAAGTCGACGTCGAAGAGAAGAGTCGACGTCGAGGAGTTCATCAATGTCTAGACGATCATAGACGTCTAGACGATCGACGTCGAGAAGCAGAAAGGCGAAGAGGTCGACGTCGAGGAAGGAAAATTCGACGTCGAGGAGGCGTTCAAGGGCCAGGACGGTGTCCTCTGCCTCAGTAGTCAGCCTATCATCTGCATCTACGAGCCCACGGTCGCGGCGGCGCCGACGCTCGGCTGAAAAGAGGTCTGCCTCCAGAGCATCCTCGTCAAGACCTGTGCAGAAGAAGAGGAGAGTGGCTAGGTCTTCGGAATCCGAATATTCTAGGACCTATTCGCTTTCTTGGCCCAGGACGCCTACGCCTCCACCATTGCCTCAAACATTGCCTCAGAGGAAGCCTCCTCCGCTACCTCCCTTTCCTCCTCCTCCAACTTTTCCGCCTCCTCCTCCTCCTCCACAGCTGTCTCCTCCATCTCTGCCGCACCTTCCGTCACAGCCTACGATGCCTCCACAGCCTAGGACTCCGGTTCTGCCTCCGCAGCTCCCACCTCCTGTGAGGCTCAGTGGATCGCCTGAGGCCTAGGAGGTTTAGATCACGGTCCAGAGGGAGACATAGATCACGGAGTGACCGTCGGTCTTAGACACGGTCCCGTCATCGTCACCGGAGGGATAGGTCACTGTCCCGTCATACGGACTCTTCAGGTGGCCGGAGATATTTTCCCACCTTGTCAGATTCCCCCCATACGAGGGTGTCACCGGTGGATGACATTGTAACATTTCAGGAGGTGCTATTGAGAGGGGCAGCGAAGTTGGGGATAACTTTGAGGGTACCCACACCTTCCACATCGGTGATATTTGAAACCTTGCACAAGCGGCATTTGTCTCGCCCATTGTTGCCCTTGGTGCCAGGACTGGAGGAACCGGCTATGGAGCTTTTTCTGGCTCCGGCCTCAGTGAAATCAACTCCGTCCCGGCTGCAGAAAAAGTACAGGCCCCTGGATTCCGATCCGGCGTACTTGAGATCTGATCCGGTACCGAATTCTGTTATTGTAACTGCAGCCAGGAAGCAGCATGCTTACTGCCCCGTCTTCTACGGTGCCTCCGGATAAGGAAAGCCGTCAGATGGACTCAGCTGGACGGAAAGTCTGCGGGATGGCGGCCACCTCCATGAAAGTGGCGAGTGCCTCGGCTCTCTTGGGTCGCTACGACCGCTCCTTGTGGGAGTCCCTGCAGCAATTCCTGGAGCTACTCCCGAGGAATAGGAGAGAAGACTTCCAGGAGATTTTGAATGAGGGTATGATGGTCTCCAATTAGATCATCAGTTCTGCGGCGGGCGCTTCTCTCCTGGCGGCTCATGGTTACTGCCATGGCATCAATTTACGACGACATTCCTGGTTGTGCCTTACATCTCTCAAACCGGAGGCGCAACAGAGAGTCGCTAATTTACCATTCTCTGGCTCGACTGTCTTTGGGTCACATGCGGACGAGGAGATGGCCCGCAAGAAGGCAGAGGTAGAGACACTTAAAGCCGTTGGTTTGGAGAAACCAAAAGAGCAGAAGAAGTCCTTCCGTCCGTTCCAGAGGCGGTATGGTTCTCAAAGACGAGGGCAGGGTTGTCAAGCTGGTCAACAGCAACAACCGCTGCAGTACCAGCGGCAGCCATTCCAGAAGCGCCAGAGGGGCAGATGTGGTCAGCAGTCCTCCTTGGGGAACAGGGGCCCGGCCGGTTCTAAGCCCTGAGGTGTTACTTCCCCCTCTTCCTTTACCGCTCCGGTAGGGGGAAGCATACAGAATTACTTGGCAGAGTGGAGAAAAATTACTCTGGACAAGTGGGTGCTGAATATTGTTTGCAATGGATACAGTCTTCGTTTAGTCAGCCCTCCTCCAGCGATTCCACCGGTTTGCTCGCAGTTCCAGCTGCGCGAGCTCCAAGCGGACACCGATACCCTGTTTAGAAAAAGGGCGATAGAAGACGTCCCTTTGTCTCAAAGGGGAAAGGGTCTTTACTCTTGGTTCTTCCTGGTGCGCAAGAAGGACAAGAACGAGTTCAGACCCATTCTGGATTTGCGACAAGCAAACAAATGGATTCGCAGGGAGAAGTTTCGCATGCTGTCTCTGCACCAGATTTATCCTCAGCTGCAAAGAGGAAACTGGCTTTGCGCAATAGATCTGCAAGATGCATACTTCCATGTGCCCATTGCACGGAAACATCGGAAGTTCCTGCGATTTCTGGAAGGCACAAATCACTACCAGTACACCGTACTACCGTTTGGACTGAAGTCTGCGCCCAGGACCTTTTCAAAGTGCATGGCAGTGATGGCGGCTCACCTGAGAAAGAACAAGGTGTTTGTCTACCCGTACCTGGACGACTGGTTGATCAAAGCTTCCACCTTCCAGGAAGCGCAATTGCACTTCAACAGGACGGCCGTTCTGTTGAACCAGCTAGGGTTGCTCATAAACATGTCCAAGTCTGTTCCGACTCCTGTCCAGTGCCTACAGTACTTGGGAGCCTCCATCGATACTCTTTCAGCAAGCGTGTCTCCTTCGGAGGAGCGACGCTTATCGATCCTTCGGAAGGCTCAGGCTCTCATAGCTGTTCCATCTACGACAATGAGGACGGTATCTTCTCTACTGGGGTCGATGGCCTCTTGCATTTTCCTCACGCCACACGCACGCCTCCACATGAGGCCGCTGCAGGAATGTCTGGAGGATCAGTGGGACCAGAAGCGGGGGAGCTGGGACGACAGGATCCGGCTGTCCCTTCACGCTCAACAGTCCCTGAGATGGTGGTGCTCAGCAGAGAACCTCCTCAAAGGGGTTCCATTCCACAAGGAGATTCCCATTCAGACTATCGTCACAGATGCTTCTCTCCCCGGCTGGGGAGCGCATTCAGGCCATCTACAGATCCAGGGAACGTGGTCCCCGGTGGAATCCACGTATCGCATCAATTTCCTGGAACTCAGAGTTGTTCACTTGGCACTGAATGCCTTTCATCCATCCTTCCAGACCAACTCCTTGGTTGTACAGACGGACAATACGACCACAATGTATTACCTCAACAAGCAGGGGGGCTCGAGATCGCGCACACTGTCACAAGAAGCGCAGGTGATCTGGCACTCGCTGCTAGCCAGAGGACTGATGATAACGGCTACCCATCTGCCAAGTGTGCAGAATGCTCAGGCGGATGCACTCAGCAGGCTGTTGCAAGAAAACCACGAGTGGGTTCTAAACGACGAAATGCTAGATAACCTCTTCGACAGGTGGGGCACTCCAGACGTAGATCTGTTCGCCACCGCCGAAAACAGAAAATGCCGAGACTTCGCCTCCAGGTATTACCAACCGGGGACTCTGGGGAACGTGCTATGGATCAGCTGGTCGAACAGCTTTCTGTACGCTTTTCCACCCATTCCCCTGATTCCGGCGGTACTCATCAAGCTGTCTCAGTCCAGAGCACGGATGATCCTCATTGATCCGGAGTGGCCGCGACAGTTGTGGTTCACGGACCTGCTTCACCGGTCTCTCCTACCCCACATGTGGCTGCCGTGTCGGACGGACCTTCTCACGATGTGCGGGGGTAGATGGTGCACCCCAACCTCTCATCGTTGAGTTTGGTGGCATGGCTCCTGAGATAGTGCAATATGGACACCTGAATCTTCCTGACGATTGCATGACTATACTTAAGGAGGCTAAGAGACCTTACACTAGGACTTACTATGCCTACAAGTGGAAGAGGTTCTGCATCTGGTGCACTTCCAAGAACTATGATCTGACAACCTGCAAGGAAGATGTCATTCTGCCATACCTTTTGCATTTGGCTCAGTCAGGCCTTAATTTTCATTCTATTAAGGTTCACCTCGCAGCGTTAACTGCGTATAGGAAATGCCCTTCACAGACCTTCTTCCAGATCCCTGTGATTAAAGATTTTTTGGAAGGATTGAAGAAAGTGTTTCCTCCTGTTCGCCGTCCTTCGCCATCATGGGAGCTGAATGTGGTGCTGTCCAGGTTGATGAAGGAGCCTTTTGAACCTATCCATAAGGCTTCTCTGCAGCACTTGTCATGGAAGGCGGCCTTCCTTGTGGCCATTACATCGGCCCGCAGGGTGAGTGAAATTCAGGCATTCTGTTGCCAAGAACCTTGTACTGTATTTCATGCTGCTAAGGTTGTGATGCGTACTCACCCTAAGTTCCTTCCAAAGGTGATTTCTGACTTCCATGTCAATCAGACTATAACTTTACCTACGTTTTTCCAAAATCCTTCCACTCCAGCGGAAAGGTCTCTTCATTCTCTGGATGGCAGAAGGGTGTTGAAATCGTACTTGGTTAAGACCAAGGACATTCGTAGGTCAGACCAATTGTTTGTCAATTATGGGTCGGTCAGGACTGTCCATTTCTAGATGGATTGTGTCTTGTATCCAGTTATGTTATCAGAAGGCTAACAAGACCTTAGGGGGTAAGCCTAAGGCTCATTCTACCAGAGGCAAAGCAGCTACAACAACTTTGCTTCGTAATGTTCCCATTGCAGAGATCTGCAGGGCTGCCACTTGGAAGTCGGTCCACACCTTTGCTAAGCATTACTGTCTGGACTCTGATGCCAGAGCAGATGCTCAGGTTGGGCAGGCTTCATTGAGAAATCTGTTTGCACAATAGAGGTGTTGTTTGTATTTTCTCCACCGCCGGGTTGGTTTGTTGGGATGCGCTTGCCATTCTATTTACTAGATTATGACTATACACAGAGATCCCCTACTACTGAAGGAGTAGTTTCTTACCTGTAACTCCAGTTCTGTAGTAGGGGTATCTCTGTTATAGTCATAAGCACCCGCCCTCCTCCCCGGTGGAGAAAATGGTACTGTAATGTATGCTACAGGCCTTGCCTTCAAAAATAACAAAGTAAAAGGACTTTGGCTGTGCATCCTGGGATACCGAGGGTCTGTGGAGAGTTCCT
This sequence comes from Lissotriton helveticus, assembly GCF_964261635.1. NCBI lineage: Eukaryota > Metazoa > Chordata > Amphibia > Caudata > Salamandridae > Lissotriton > Lissotriton helveticus. Next base: position 1,181,533,742 of record NC_136057.1, on the reverse strand, counting down.
TAAAGGCACGGTATCCTTTTTCCAGACACATAATGGCAGCCTATGGGGGCTTGTCTGTCCAATCCTTCCTCTCTATCATTTCAAGGATTTTGGTGAAGGGGAGTTTTCTCTATGCGGGAAACTTGGTAAAATGTATAGAATCTGACATTGTTGGCTATCCTTTTCACTGTTTAGATGAAGTGGTGGCCTTTGTAGCCTTGGAAGTGTTAGGCTGCATTATTTGTCTTGATTTTTTCTTAAGTGTCTATGGAGGACTGTAAAGAAGACCGCTTAAGAGATTATTTTTGATTGCTCCGCGGTCCACGCACATGGGTGCGACTATTCACTAGATTCTGACTATAACATAGATACCCCTACTACAGAACTGGAGTTACAGGTGAGAAACTACTCCTTCCTTCCTCTGAATTGGCCCCTTGGTAAAAAGGGGACTGACCCCGGAATGATCATTGGCCGGTTTGTCTTTCCCTGTATTGCAGCGGGTCATATCAATCCCCACCCATGTCCTGGTAATTACCATTATCCGAGTCGGATGAATAGGTTTCAGAAAAATTAATAATTCTCCTCCTGTAGTTGTTTGCTTGATATCCTTGATTCTGACCAAGCCCTTGATTCCACTCTTGGTAATAAGTTGTTTGTATATATGGGTATGCCTTTTCTTGAGTATACCATCTGATGTCCCTCCTTGACTTTTATATCTTTTCGTTCATAAGGTAGGTCTCAAAATCTTGCATATCCGTATTCACATTCGCGAGTCTCGCGGTAGCTTCTTCTAAGGCAGTGGAGGATTTTAATTTATCATCCAAGGCTAAAATCTCTTGATTCATAACTGCCATAATTTCCTTTGTTGTTTCTATTATAAGAAGCATCCAGTCCCTGGAGCAGCGGTTCGCAATATGTGACCACTGCTCCAGGAACGTATAATACCCACCCGATTCTGGGACCATTGGCTTCATATCCAATCAGAGCTCTGTTGGCTGCTGGTGTTAGCATTAGTGCTACTTCCAGAGTATTTGGGGTGTTCTCTTCCTTGTGTCCAGAATACATCCGCATTCCTCCTGGAGCCAGTCTTTTCTGTCCGGACTCTATAACCTGGTATCTATGATGCCAAGCAGGGCAAGGTTGTATTTTTCATCCCCGCTGCCACGTGGGCTGTCTTACCTGTCTTAAACATGTTCCTCAGATTCCATGTCCTGATGATGATGATGTTGATGGTCCTGGTCGAAAGCAGATTGAATCTGTTTTGTGGCTTCCAAGGATCTTTGGCTTTCACCACAAGGTGTCATAGCTCTCTGTGAAGGAGATTGCTCTCCCCACAAGGCAAGGATGTATTTTGGTCTTTCGGTTGACGTTTCTGTAGCTAGGATTCTTCTTGCATGATGGGGTAGCTAGCCCCACACATAACCCTCCTTTCGCAGCTGGGCTTGGGATCAGCCATGGCAGAGTTATGAGTAAACCTACATGTGTAAATTTCTTACAAGTGTAAGTTACCTTTGTGCATTGCCACAGTTAAACTTTGCACTAATATAACGTTTACCCTAGTGAATCAAAATAGACTTTAGTTCTAAACGATTTCTATTTCGTACATGCACACATATACATATAGCTAGTCGATGCTGTATATTTTTGTAGACCCTTTACTACCTACTTTGTTTTCTAAAATGATCTAGGGATTTAGAGTAAATTGCATAGCCGTTACTTGGACGATGTCATCAATGATGCCACCTGAAATATCATGAGGGATGTATTTTTTGGTTTTATAAACGTTTGTTTTTAACCTGCTTCAACACCCAACTCTATCACTTTAACCTTTGTTTTTTTCAGTAAAAAATACGCAAGTTCTATGATGTATATTATGATGGGACATGATATTCCCCAGAGTACCAAGTCCCCATACAGTTCAAAATGAGTTCTGGCCTGTAGCACTTTTACTAGAAGAACGTGAGTTACTACCAGTGACACCAAATCAGACACTGAATGAGTTGAGGATCTTCTTTCCAACCCTGGATTGTCATACAGCTCATTTATCCCTCATTACATGTGTCAAAGTTTTCCACAACATCATAACATGTTTCAGCAGAACTGACCCTCTGTACTTCCATAGTAGCTTTGTTTACATTTGATTTGTGTTCCATTGAGAGCTTTGTCTTCTCTTTCTTTGTGGGTCATGCGTCTTCAACACTGTGGATGTAGCACATGAATAATAGGCCATCCATGAAATGGAGCACAGTCAGTTGTAACCCCACGCCCACCTGACCCTCTCCGATCGGTGTTAGACCAAATTCCAGCCACATTAATTTCTTTCTTGCACTTCCACAGATAGCATACCCACCTTTCCTGGCCTTTATGACTGATAGTCAAGGAGACTCCCTGTGACTGCTTCAAGGGACAGCCAGAAACTTAATAGGTGGCTTGTTAGTCAAAGCTGACTGCATAACATACTGAGCCGAATTGAATTCCTTTTTGCTGCTAAGTCACCATCTAAATGTCCTGTAAGATAATGAACAAGCAAACTTTGTCTGAAGTGGAGTAATTTCAGTGTTCACTGAGCTGTTGAACACCCAGTCTCCCATCCCTCTTGACACAGCAGTCTTTGCAAAAGAATGCTTTCTTGAGAACGACCTACATGTTGGAGCAGGCTCTGCAAATGTTGACAAATACAACTTCCTTGACTATCAGGAGTCTTTGTCTGAGATGCAATTGGATAGATCTAACCTCTCACTTCTTAGTTTTAGTTTATTATTAGTTAACAAAAAAACAAGCATATTTCAGACCACTATCTATCAACCTGACTAAACACACCAAAAAATCCATACTAAGGTGCATCATACAAGCATAACCAGATGCTGTGCAAAAAGATCATTGGCTGTTTAAAGTCACAAACCATCCGGTATCACTTTGCTGAGCATAGGATAGTCGTGCAAAAATGCAGTGTGCAACATCAGCAAACATACTGTTCAAAAGAGCAAGCAAAATATCATTACCCAAAGACCTGAGTATAAGTTAACTTGAAATTAGATCTCCAGTCCTCCTGGGATGACAGTCTCAAGGAGGATAAGAAAACCTTATACACTCAAAAAAGCAAAAAAAAACATTAAATAATTCTCCATAAGGCATTAGAAAGCACTCTGTAGTGCACGATTCAAACTCATCATTACTGAACTCCCAAAAATAGACTGGATAAGGGGCAAAGTACCAGTTAACTTAATTCACAATAACACGGAGTTATGGTCGATAGCTCACTTTCTTTCTTTTCTCTTTCATCCCTTAGCAGCCCATTATAAAATAGGGTCCTTCTAGACTAGAGTAACATAAGCTCATAATCCACAAAATATCTCTCTTCTTTTAGGGTACCAGTGCTCAAGAATGTAGAGTGTCTTACGGTGTTAGGATCCATTATGATGGCAATGGACTGTTCGTACAGGAGAACAATGATAGCAATCTTTTATTTAATCTTTTGGTTGTGAATGTGAATCAATCACCTGCTCATTTAAATTTATTAGATCTTACTTGGCACGGTTTATTTGGCCAAAAATCTCCCTCTACTAGGTTTTTGGCATGCTGACTTTATTTAAAAATATTGCAAACTATAAGTTTGTTCACAGTACTGCTGTGACTGATTCCTGTTAACTAAACATCATTGTAGTCTGCTAGTAACTATGACTTAATGCTTTGTATTGTTCATTCTACTACCTGAAAGCATATCTTCTTTGTTTATCACACTTGTTTATCTCATCCTAATAACTCCATTTCAGCAAATAACAAATGTAACCCATCAATGAATGTCTTACGTATAACAACTGTAGAATGTCCTCCATTTCATTTCCATCTGCCTAAACCTCATGTGCATTCGATTTAGATTTTGGTGCAAGTGGGGAGTCACCACCACCTCTGCCAGAAAGGACACCTGAATCATTTGTATTAGCAAGTGAACAGAGTGAGTCTTGCATTTTGCTTTTTAACATTTGATTGTTTGTATCAGATTCCTTTGGTAGTTTCAATGGCATAACTGTCAAAGCTGAGCATCGGGTGGGTGGAGGGTTGTAAACGGTAGGTCTTAGGCACAATTTATTTTAAAGTCTTGATAATTTGAGTGTTAAAACAAGTTATAAAAACTGAATATATGTAGGTATTCAGTTGAACACACACCTCGTATTTGAACAACTTAAAAGAGGAAGCTCCATGGAAAAGAACCTGATACACTAACAAGATTATCCTTATACAATAGGTATACTCCAATCGTCTGTTATCTAGAGCTCCATTTTCTGTAGTTTTTGTCTCTTAGTAGATAGAGGACAGAAATTTCAGCTTCACCCTAGGGAAAGTTTTATTTTGGTTTCTGAAAGGAGGGGGAGCTTGTGGTAAAATAATTTGATTAACATAGAGGAGACTCATATAAAATTGAAGAAGGGGATAGAGGTTGTGTAGAATGATCTCAGATCCAAATAAGAGGACATGGACAGATGAGCCATCTGGATGTTCACGTTTTGGAGTTCTTAGAAGTACCAGGTTTGTGTTTTTCAGTTGGTACATCAGAGAAAATATAGGTGAAGCTCAATGCCCTTGATCCATTGTTGAAACGGTATGATAGAACTGCAGATGGTAGTAAAGAAAGTTTTTGATTGTCCACTTCTCAAAAACTGTTGCCCCAAACTTTGGGTCGTGTAGATTCTATATTATGTATATATTCCTTGATGGGCCTGCCCTCGTTTTAAGGGGCATTTACTTTCTTCAGTGTCTTTTGTTGTCATGTATAATGAGATATGCCTGAGCAAGATGAGATATGGCAATACGGCGATTTAATCAGAATAAGATTCAGTTGGTGAAAACATAGCCTGATACTTAACCCTTAGGGCACTAACTCTCTTCCAGTTGCATGTCAGAGTATACATGGGCATCCCATAACATTTGGCAATGCGTGTACAAGTGACAAAATGATAGACCCCTCTCAGAGGACAGCAGACTATATGCTTTCACTACTTACTTTCACCAAGGCACTTAATATCCTATCTATTCAAAGTATCCTTGCATGGAAATCTTAATGTAATACCATCTTCTTTAAGTTCTCCATTGTTGGGGGGTGTGGCCTGACCGCATGGCTGCCACAACATGACCTTCAGAGCTCTTGCTCAGCCAAGAGATTTTCGCCCTTACATCCTGCAAAATCCTGCTTAAAGTGATGCCTTTTTTTTAACAGTTATGTCAATTGTCAAATACAATGCTGAGCTCTGTAACCCAGAGACAGACTGTCAGATGTTACACATAACATATTGCGTTGACTTTTAGTATATACATTATGCAAAAACTGAAATAATAAACAACCCCCATCCCCCCTGCACTATCTTTGAATCACACTGATAATAACACAAATTCGCCTGCACATGAAGAAACATTATCCGCAAGACCGTAGAGATCCAGAACCACAACTCCTGCCACACTTGACCCTCAACTGCCACGTCCCTCACAGTAGGGGGTCTAGGTCCAAACCCCGATATGTCGCCCACCTCTTCCAGATCTTAATATGCTTCAACAGGCACCCTCGTGCCTGAAAGATAGGAACCTCCAGACCCATATTGAAATCTAAACCATTCTTCCATGCCGAGAGCCGAGGTGGAGCTCCAGCCTTCCACTTACGGGCAATTCCCCTTTAGCCCGCGTAAAGCCCAGTAGCATCAGATGGCACTTATAAATATTTCCCCCCAACCCCTCGATTATATGTAACAGCACCAATTTTGGGGAGTACGGGAGCTCCCAACCCAAGACCTCAGCAAGGCCAGTCAAAACCCCCTGCCAGAACCTTTCAAGCACCACACACTGCCAAATTTTGTGAAACAGGGTACCATCTGCAGAGCCACATTGTAGGCACACCGGGGTCTCTATGAAGCCCGCCCTCCACAGCCTGATGTGAGTATAATATACATGGTGAAGATAATTAAATTGGATCAACTGAAGGCGCATGGCTATTGTTGCTCTTCGAGGGGACGCAATCGCTTCCATCCAGTCCTTCTCATCCAGGGTACCAAGGTCATACTCCCACCCCACCCTAAGTTTATCTAATGCAGTGGGGTAATTTGTCACCAGAGTTTGATATATCTTGGAAATATTATAGTATTGAAGGTCACCCATAAATACTTTGGTTTCAACATGACTAAACTCGGGAAGAGGCTCCCACTCCGCAATACTGGGAAGGATGGCGTGTCTAAACTGCAAGTATTTGAAAAATTGTGTTTTAGGCATCTGATATTCATGCTGGAGATCCTGGAACGATTTTAAGACCGTGCCACGCCTAACGTCCCCTAGGGTAGAGATCCCAATGTTATCCCAGTCTCAAACACCCCTCAAGCCCGCAAGTTGTGGCAATCTACCATTGGACCAAAGGGGAGTCTTCCGTGGCAGCCTGCCCTTGTGGTGGACGGCGGTGTGTTGCGGATAGAAGCCAAATATAAGACCATATGTTCGGAATAGAATCCCACCTGGTACCGCTCCACTGCATATGCAGGATCAGAGCGATCACCATACCACCATTCGTTCAATATCAGGAGTTGAGGCCATATAGTAGGACTGGACGGCTGAGGTGGCCAGCCCACCACAATACGTGGACTGAAAACACGTCTGTAGCGCTACCCTGTGTGCCCTTCCTGCCCAAAGAAACTGTCCCAGTACCGAATTAACCTGGCGGAACCAACAGGGTCTAACAGGGAATGGATGATTATGTAGCTGGTATAGCAAACATGACAATGAGACCATTTTAAAGATGGCCGACCGACCTGGAAGAGAAAGGGGCATATGAGACCATGTTCTCAATTTGTCGCACACCCGCGCCCAAACAGATGCTACATTACGATTCCAGGACTCCCCCGAGGAATCCGACAGAAAACCCCCCAGCTATTTCATACCGACCGCAGTTACCTGCACCGCAGAGGCCCAGGTACCCAATGTCCACAGTACACACTTACTCGTATTCGTAAATAGATCGGAGGTCTCCCCGAATATTTCCATAATACGCAGCAATCTAGGCCCGTCCTATTGACGTCAATCAAAGAGAAAAAAACATTGTCTGCGTAGATTGCGATATGGTCCGATAGTCCCTGTGCCCATTCAAAGCCCGCTACTTGTGCGTCAATCTGCAGCCAAGGGCTCCATCGCGAGGGCAAAATAGAAATGGAGACAGCAGGCACCCCTGACTGGTACCCCGCCCAATAAGAAAAGTGAAGGAGGCAGCTCCTGCAAACTGGACCGATGCCGTGATATGTGTATAAAGAAGTTGGACCCTAATTCAAATTATTCAAAAGCGCAAAGAGATACGTCCAACTAAGGGAATCAAGAGCCCTATCCATATTCGCCAAGAGAAGAGCCGCTGGCATCTCCAGCCTCCGAATCGAGTCTATAGCAATGTGCGCCCGCCGAATATTGTGCCGTGTAGCGCCTGTTGAGGCATGAAGCCCGCCTGGTCCATATGGACCTGCGAGGTGATATGGGAGTGAAGGCGAGTGGCCAAGGCCTTGGCCAAAATCTTGGCCTCAATATTTAGCAGCGCAATGGGGCGCTATGAAGAGTGTTGGTCCGGAGGACGGCCCGGCTTTTAGAACACGACCACTTCGGCATGTCTCCAGTCCCTTGGAAGGCACCCATGCTCCCACGCCTCCTCCCCAACCCGAAAAATATCTCTTAAAGAACTCGCTGGGGAATCCGTTGGGCCCTGGGGCCTTCCCAGAATCAAGTTCCCCCTAATGCCATACCCAGTTTCTCCACCGTGAGTGGGAGATCCAATTTCGCCCGAGCCTCATCGGAGAGAGACCGATGCAGAAGATCTAAAATAAATTGGCGGACCATGTCCTTTGACAAGGACTCCCGTGGAGCAACGATGAAGCAATTTACTGGACTTATCGCCCATTGATAGATCCTACTACGGGACACCAGCCATGCAAAACTAGCCTCATCCAGCAATAAGTCTGCATGTGTTTGTCTCACCACTAATAACTGTCGATGCGCCAGGGCCCCCCATCCTCCCTACCTGCGCGTTCCAATTCCAACAATGAGCCTCCAAGCACACTCGGGACTCCTTCTTACACCGCTGTTGCGCGGAGCAATAAGATATGTCCACACCCCGAATGGTAGATTTCATCGCTTCCCATAGCAGTGCAGTATTCGCCACCAAGCCCACATTAAGATCCAGACATTGATCAATGGCCTGTCCCAAATGATCCTTATACTGGTCCTCTTGCAGATGCCAGGGGGAGAGACTCCAACGAAAAGGTGGCCTCGCAAGGCCGAACCGTAGCATAAGTGCGACTGGGGAGTGGTCCGATAGACCCCTGGGAAGGATCTCCGCATCCGTTACTCTCTCAGCCACTGCAGCCGGTACAAAGACATAGTCCAACCGTGAAAACGATTCATGCACCACAGAGAAATATGTATAACCCTGCTCCTCCGCATGCTGCTGTCTCCAGGAGTCCGCCGAGCCCAGACCTGACACCAAGGAGGATAATTTAGTTGTTTGACCAGCAGCTGACGTTCCCTCTCGTCGCCATCTATCCCGATCCCCATCCATCACATCATTCCAGTCACCACCCACGGCCGTCACTCTATCCGGGATATCCGCCCACAAAGTCATAATGAGTTCAGCTAATGTCCAGGACAGAGGAGGAGGAGCATAGACACTACCCAGCACCACCAGTTCCTCATAAATGGATCCTTAAATACCCCTGGGTGTCCGCCAACATTTTGGAGTGAGCATATGGGACCCTGCGATGAATAAGGAGCCACCCCACAGGAGCCCCTCGTGATCCCAGTGTGGAAAACCTGGGAATACCCATATTGCCGTAAGCACAGGGCCTTGGTCCCCCAATAAATGTGTCTCCTGCAACCTAAGAACATTACCCTGGCAGCGCTTTGCCTGGTGAAGGATAGCCCCCCCCCTCCTTACTTTAGCCAGTGCCTCCCTGACATTCCTACTCACAATCCTAAGGGACCCGGCAGTAGGACATGGGCTAACAGCAGAGGCGGACATCTAGAGAAACAATACACACAATGAGCAGGACCTGCGGTGACCTATAAATACGCAGCGGCACAACATAGCAACAGTATGACAGTGCAGTGAAATCAAAACCATCCCCCAAAACGTAATAATTAGAGCAACGATTAAAAGACTTGCAGTGGGTGAACAAAAAAATCCCCACAAACCCCAACCTCCCTCCCCAATACCTCAAAACCACTGAAGTATCTGTTGCGGTGAAGGCGGCATGGTGACCCCAACGGCAGCCACCGGCCCACCTCCGCCAATGGATACTCAAAAGTCCCCTCATGAAACCCGGGCTGGCCCCCGGACCGCAAAGGCCGACTGGGGATAGTAGCCCGATTCTATGCTTTGACCGCTTAAACAAATATGCATGTATGTTTGTCCACCAGGAAAGTCCAGAAGAAGTTACGAGGCTGGCATCCCCGAGCGGGGCACCAAGACCGCTCTACTGACATCACCATGGGACTGCGAGCAGCATCTGGATCTTGAGCGTCTGTTCCCTTTAACTTTGGGTCTAGGTGGCTTGCGAGTGGATTCACTAATTGACGAGTTGGATTCGAGTCTTGGCAGTGTACGCGAACGCACCCGTACTGTCTCATCTGTCCATTGGAAGACGTCCTCGGGGGAATCATATATCAGCGTTCGTGACTGGTAAACAAACCTCAGCTTAGCAGGATACAAGAGAGCGTACAGCAGCTTCAAGTCACGTAGGCAGGCCTTCGCTGCCATAAAAGATTGGCTTTTCTGCTGCACCAGGCGAGTAGTCTTGAAATATAATGATACAGGCATTGTCAAAATGCAATGGTTCCTTAAGGCGGGCTTGTTTCAGGATAGCATCCCGATCATGATGATTTAAGATTTTCGCTTTGACTTGTCGTGATCGTGCTCCCGGTGGCGGCTTCTACATGAGGGCTCGATGCGCCTTGTCAATGATAAAGCAATTAGGCATAGATTCTGGGGAAGCCAACTAGCTAGCCATTTCGTCAAGAACTGTTCATGTCCCCCCACCCCCCCACCCCATTATACACAACACTGATGATAAAAAGGCCACACCAAGTCCGCCACTATGCGGGAGGGGCACTTCACCACCACACAGGAGTAGGCCTCCGGTCAACGAGATGTGCCACCCCGACCGGACCAAACAGGATGTCTCAGGAGCCCCAAGCACTCACTCCACTCACGGTCCGACCTGGCCGCCGGCTCTTACAGTGGGGAGGAAGGCCATGGCCCCACCGGAGATGGCTCCTACACCCAAGGCCGAATGGACCACAGTGCGGCACCCAAAGCTACTCAAACACCCCCAAATTCGCACGCGGCCCGATATGACCACCAATACAATTTGGGGGAGGGTGGGGGAGTGTAGGACTCTGCACACAGCTGGGAGCCCTCTGTGCAGAAGCCGGCCACAACACTCACAGACACCCCCAAAGTGTGTCATCTCCCCACACTCGTGACCCGATCCCACCACCGATGTGAGGGCAGGGGTACAAGGACGGGGTCCTCACGCACCCCCAAGATAGGCCAGCTAAGGCCTCCACAGAAGAGATGGATCCCTTGAGGCCTGAAAGTGGCAGATCTCTGTAAGGATATGAGGGGAGGGAGGAGTGCTCTTTGCCAGTACACCAAGCCACCTCACCCCTCTATAACTGGTCACCAGCACAGTGTCCTTCGCCACTCTCCTCCAAGCAGGGACCCACTACCGGAGACTGATAGCGGCACCAAGGGGCAAACACCGGAGGCCCCCCGCACAGAGGCCGGCTGAATCGCGCACAGTCTTCCCTGACGTGCGTCACCACACTACCAATCTCACACACCCCCCCCTCCTCCTGCATGTGGCCCAATCCGACCATGGGATCGAGGACAGGGCAACAGTAGCGGGGTTCACATACACCCCCAGGATCTACTGGCCAGGAGTCCTAGCGGAGCAACGGACACTCAGAGCCCAAGAAAGGCAGAACTCCCAGGCGCGGTTCGTCCATTGGGGAGTGGGGGCGTAGCCCCCCCTGCCCGACGCCGCCCGCAGCTCCCTCATGACAATCATGTCAATGAATCAACATGACGTCAGACCGCAGGGCGGGCGTCATGCTGATTCATTGACATGATTGTACAGGCGGCAACACAAGTACGCATGCTTGGGGACGGAGGGTGAATTTTTACCCGTGCCCACGCATGCGCACTTGTGTTTTTGCGGCGTTGCGCATGCCCATCAGGAGCCATAATGGGCGTGCTGCGGGCGAGAGGGTACCTGCACCCCTGGCGCCAGGATTGGCCAGGGGCGCTGTGAGCCTATGACGTGTGGGGAGCAGAGCCCAGAGGTGGCGCGGACCGGGACCGGCAGCAAGGTAAGAGTGTGTGTTTTTCGGTGTTCCAGTAAACTAGCTTGCACAAATGACTTGAGATAGTTCAGTGTGTTAAAGCATCTGCTGCAGAAATGTGTGCGTCTATTCCAGGTCACCCGTTTATTTCACGGCATGGGGTTTTGGAAATGTAAAAATTCTCAGAATTTCTATTTTGATAGTTGCAAAAGCCTTCAACAGATTTCATTTTATAAACATTTTCCAGAAAATGAGTTATCAACTTTGTCACCACAAATATAATGTACTCTTTGAACTAAGGTTATAAAATTTCAAAATGTTAACAAACGGTAGAGGCGGAATAGCATGATATATGCATTTATTATTGCATGCATGTTGGTGTATGTTTGTATGTGAATTTGTATAGTACATACCTAGGGCTTACAGGATGGCAAATACATGGGCGGTAGAAGGTTTCCAGCATAAAAAGGTAGGGGTGATGTAATATGTAAACTGGCACATCCTTCAACATCGATCCTAAAGGCTTGTTAGAGTCCATAATTTATTTTTATATGGTCATAAAAATACATGAATGATGGATGGATGCAGGGTGGGTGCATTAATGATTGTTCGGTGGATGGGTGGGTGGATGGGTGCATGGATGGATGGATGGATGCATGCATGCATGATGGGTGGATGGATGTATGAATGATGGATGCAGGATGGATGGGTGGATGCATGAATGAATGATGTATGGATGCAGGATGGATGGGTGGATGCATGAATGATGTATGGATGTATGGATAGATGCATGGATGCATGCATGATGGGTGGATGCATGATGGATGGATGGGTGGATGCATGAATTAATGATGTATGGATGCAGGGTGGGTGGGTGGCTAGATGGGTGGATGCATGAATGATGTATGGATGGATGCAAGGTGGTTCGGGCTCGCTCGCTGCGCTCGATCGCTGCGGTGCAATATGCAAATTAGTTTACGCCTCACCACTTTCAAATGTCACCAGCCGCCCCTGAGAACTCCATAGGGACAAGGGGGGAGGGTCGCTCTGCAGACTCACCAAACCACCTCACCCCCTCCGTAGCAGCACGTCCACGCTGTACAGTCCGCCGCCTCGCCGTCAATAGGGACCCACAGCCGAGGCTTTGTCGGTACCACAGGGCTGGGTATCGCCCAACTCTAGTTCCTTCCGCGACCGGGCCATCAGCTCCACACCGCCTCAGGCTCGTCACAGAGCCCACCGGCCATGCACCTCAACGGAACGGGCTGGAGCACGCCCAAGGCTGATTGATGGCACCGCCGCCGTGTACCCGCGGCACTCGGCACCCCCTCACAGCGTTTCCACAACAGTAAAGATCGTCGAAGCAGGATAATTAAAGGATTTAAGGAGGGGCTCAGCGGAGCTCGCATACAGTACGACCACCATGGTGGCTCACTAGGCCACGCCCCCTAAAGTGATGCATTTAATGAGGACCTAGCTGCAGCAGATAAAAGCTGAGCTAATCCTGGCCCCAGTTCCAGGAAAAACAAGGCAAATCCGGGACACTGCGGCCTAGCTGGGCCTGCAGTCTCCCAATGTACTCCGCGGAGAGCGTCTACTCTGGGTTGAGTATGGGGGTCCAACCCATTCCTGACTCAGCCAGGACTAGGAGAGGCTGAAGGAGACTGATCCGGAGGTAACTGGTCACCCATGGGTGTGGCGGCGCAGGCCGAAGGCCCTGTGATGTGGCTGGAGGTTGGGCTGCCCCCGACACCGGGCCTCTGCTGTGGATTGAATGTGGGGGGCTGCTGCGGTGCCTGAAACCAGGGGCCGGGGGGGACTGCAGCTGAGCACCCGTGACTGGCCTGGCGGAGGAGCGGGAGCGGCTGGCTCTGTGGGGCGCTCCGCCCTGGTTTGTGGCTTTGGAGGCTGGGGGCTGCATCTGCAAGGGGGCTGGCGCATACTGTGGAGCTGCTCTGCGGGTGATGCTGCCCTGTAACCAGTGAGGGTGCCTGCCTCTAAAACGCTGCTGAGACGTCTCACGGTCCATGGGTTGATAAGTGGAACTGCGTGCTCTGGGTAGAGGACATCGGTACATTTTTGGCTGGCCACTGTGGACTCGGGAGAGACTGCTTCAGATTCCTTGAGGGTGGATCTTCTGGCTGTTATCCAGGGATCACGCATGGCACTGGAACATCAAATGAAAGCAGTGTCGATAGATGTAAATCTTCTGAGACTGATCTACGAAAAGTCTCTGACAAGGTGACCAATGCTGAAACTAATATTGAAACCCTGCAGGGAGAGGTAGCTACTTTGAACCGTCAGATGCCCACAATGACTACCACGGTTGTGGAGCTGGGCAAGAGAGCGGAAGACAAGGAGGGTAGCGCCTGGCGCAGTGACATTCGGTGTGGGTTTTCTTGAGAAAGTGGAGTGCTCGTCTTCTGAACGTTTCTTGGAAGACTGGATTAGATCATCTCTGCAGCCATTGGGCCTTTCCGATATCTTTTTAATTGAGCGGGCCCACAGTTACTCACCCCACCCCGACCCCTGGGCCGTCTTTGCTAAGGTACTCAGTTATCGAGAAAGACTGCATTTTGAGAGCGTCTCATTTTCTTGACGGAACCTAAGATGTTTGGGAATGACTTGAGGCTAGGGATGGTGCTACTACCATTGGTGGTGGTCCCAGTTGACAACGGAAATGGGGAATGCACCCGCACTGGTACTGATACTCTGAACTTGTTTCTCTTGGGCTCTGATAAACTATGGATTGGGGAGGATGGAGCAATGCATTTGACACTTCCGCCATCCTCTGAGGAGGGTGGAATGTCACTTGCTCAGTCATCCGTGGATTCTGCCTCGAGGGCCCAAGCCCTATGTCTAAGATGATTCTGGACACTGCTATTACAGGGGTGGGAGCATGGAGGGTTGAGTGGGTCAGAGTAGGCAACATCATGAGGTGTTTTACTGATTGAACTGTTGGAGGCGTATTCGGATGGGAAATGGCGACTCATGAAAATGTTAGGTTCAAGTGTTTTTCTCTGCTGAGTCTTGATTGGCATGTTGTGGCTGCATGGTACACTTGTGCTTGAGGTATGCTGGATTCTGGTTGGTCTTTTGTGCTACGCAAGGGTGTCATTTAAATAGGGGGATGTAAATAAGTGTACCTGGCTGGGGACATGTCTGGTTCTTTGCTTCTTTTAGTAGGTCCCCGTTGGACCAACTGGGGTGTTTTCCATCCTGAGACTACTGTGGGTGGGCTCCTGTAGTCATATATTAGTACTATGGATGTCCGTGGCAGAGTGGGGAATGGGAAGTTTGTTTCTCAAGGTTTATGAGTAAGGTGTTCTGATTGTTACAAGGATGTTTTAGCCATTTCAACATGAGCATTTCAGAAAATGGGACATCAAAACTTAAGACAAAATGACTAACTATAAACTTCTTTCCAGCAATGTAAGGGGCCTCAGCAATTGTAAGAAATGTTAGTGCTATCGCTTCTCAAACATCATGGAGCTAGCATAGCATGTCTCCAGGAGACCCACTTAACTGAGATTGAAGCGAACAAGCTTGCAAAAATATGGAGGGCGCAGACGTATTATGGCACTTATCCGTCCTTCTTTAAGAGGTTGTTGGTATGTATTGCTCCCTGGGTGCAGTTTGCATTAACATACATGGAGGCAGATGACAAGGGCCAGTATATACTGGTTCAGGTGACATAAGATGACCAAGAAATGGTGGACTTTAATTCTTATGGTCCAAATACTGATGACACCTTTTATACTACACTGACTGATGTAATGTCTCCTACAACTGGGATTGATGTGTTCTGAGTGGGTGTTTTTAATTGTGTGGTGAATGGGAATTTGGATCGCCACACCTCAAACAGCGATGTCTGGAGGGACACTCACCTGGGGTGACGGTTATATACCCGTCACTCAGCCACACATGGTACATTTAGCAAGTTGAATCGATTTGGAGATGCAACACAGCTGCAAGGGTACAGGAGGTAGTACATCTTACATGATATGTATCTGATCATGCAACGGTTGCATGCTGATTCCAATTGAGAGAAAGCCCCCCGATTCCCCTACTCATGGAGATTCTCTTCTGAGATACTGCAGGACCAGGTGCGTAGGGAAACTATAGCGGAGCCCCTGACATACTATACAGACATAAACTGGACGACCGCCCAGAGCCGTGCAACCGAATGGGAGGCACTGAAAACTATGCTAAGGGGTAGAAGTGTGGGTCTTGCCTGTGGAGTGTGACGCACAATACAGACAGAACTCCTTAATAAGGAGGAAACCCTGGTAACATTACAGAGGCCAGTGAGTGGAGAGGAGCGTGGACCGGAAACTGAAACTGAGCTGTTGCGACAGGTAACATAAACTAGGGAAACGGAAACAGTCGGAACACCGTGCTCTGACACACGTGTTCCGCTCTACCATGCTTGCATTAACCAATCATATGCCGTCACCACGCATATGCATGGTTAAGGCAGTGTGAGGTCGAGCGGCTGTAGGACTAAAGCAGGAAGACGGCGTAGTGAGGTAAGTAGGGCTGTTTTTTTTTTAGGGCTGGGAGGGGTTAGGGTAGTTTATGGGACAGCGCGGGGTAAGGGTAGTGTAGGGTTTTAGGCCTTAGGGCAGTGGGAAGGGAATGGGTAGTTGAAGTTTTTAGTGTTGGGGGGGGTCAGGGTAGGTTTTAGGGCAGTGGAAGGGATTGGGTTAGTTTAAGAGACAACGTAGGGGTGTTCGGGGGAGGCGGGGTAGTGGCAACCTTAGCCAGACATACGCCTTCACCATTGATGCCTATACCACGAAATTTCATGGTAAAGGCATGCGTGGTAAAGGAATGTGTGGTTAAGACACATTCGTGGTTGGGCTGCGTGGTAGAGGCAAGCGTGGTTAAACCATTCGTGTTTCTATCATACAGCCCGAGGGACAGGCTGAAGCATTACACATTGAAATCATATTGACAATGGCTTCATCGATAGGGAAGACTCATGGCCTGGATCCCTCGACGTGGGTTGCCCTGTACCCTGATACTCCACCTCACAGATTCCAGAGGGGGATGAGGCACAAACCCAGAGTGACATATTGGAGGTACATCGAGAACACTTGGAGCAGATGTACAGTAGCCAGGTGACCCAGACTGTGAACGGCTCCTAGAATATTTGACAGAAATACAGGTCCCACATAATGCAGAGGGTAAAGTGGCAGAACAGGAACTAGACTCAGCACTCGCATTCAAGATGATTCAGCGGCCATAAAGTTTCTCCCAATGGGGAAGATGATGAGAAAGGATGGCTTCACAGTCTAATTTTATCAGACCTATAGTACAGTGGTGGCTCCCCATCTATTCACGGTCCATGCAGAAGCACTAGCTAAAAGTACTCCCGACATCATTGCGTGAAAATACCATAGCAAATATCTTGAAAACTGGTGCTGTGCAATCTGACCGTCCTCCTATTGTCCAATCACGATGATCAATATAGACATGAAAATCCTGTGTAAAGTTCTTGCATTGCAATTGTCACCGGTCATTGTCAGGTTGGTCCACCCGGACCAGTGTGTTTTCATACCCGGACGGAACGCTACCATGAATATTAGGTGGTTAATGCATGTCATGCATGAAGTGGAGGATAGTGAGTGACAATTAGCCATGGTACCCCTTGATATTGCAATGGTGTTTAATACTGTGAACTGGCGGTCCTAGAGGCAATAGGGTTTAAATCTTGATTTACAAACTGGGTGAGTTTGCTCTACGTGGAACCCTTGGCCAGTGTCTGTTTGGGTAGTCTATGTTCCTCCCCTCTGTAGGTCCAGAGGATAACACAACGGGTGCCTATTGTCGCCCTTGTTGTTCGCGATGGGATCCAGAGGCTCTGAAGAGAAATGGAGAGGTGGGTAATCAGAGTGGGGAGGGTTGGACCATTTAAACTCACTCTATGTAGATGACCCACTTTTTTACCTGTCGGCTCAGAGGAAATTGCCATTGCCTCTGGAGCATTTTGACGAGGACCCCACCACATTACCAGATTTACCCTTGCATTGGGAAACTGACCAGTTCCGATAATTAGGAATAATGGTGGCCCATGCGGTTCAGAAACTGAAACAGTATAATATTGATCATGTGACAGAGGGCCTGACTAAGTCAGTAAAATACTGGAACACGCTCCCCATGTCCCTTATGGGACGGGTGTCAGTGGCGAAGATAGTGTTCTTGCCACCCAGCCTATATATTCTACACCACTCATTAAACACATTACCAAGAACAGTCTTTAAGTGTTTACACTTCTTATTAATAACTTTAGTGTGGGTGGAAGGTAGGAGCAAAGTGACATGAGAGACCCTTCAACTACCTTTTGGAGGATGGGGGGATTGGCACTGCCTAATATGGAAATGTACTTCCCAACATCAGAGGTGCAGCATGTAGCCCACTGGTTGTCAGATTGGAACAACTGGGAAAAGGATTTACTTGCAGATGACTCGAGGAAAGGAACGCTTGTGCAGTTGCTCCACGGGGAGTGTGAGACGGGATCCCGCAGTTTATTACACTTGAGGCAGCACAGGAGACTTTTGGTGTGGGTCGGGCCAGGTTTTATTGTGTTCAACTATTGTAGACATAGTGCACTGCGTCTGGCCTATGTACCCAGAAGTCCTGACTTCCTCTGAACGGTTTAGGATGCTATTGGAATTTGGCAGAGGTAGACACTTGGTTTCCCACTTGTATAGAGCCATGCTGTGACTTGGGAAGAAGAACTGAGTACACCACAAGAGGAAGCACAGTATAAAGATATTTGTGCATTAGTCAAGTAGGGGACATGCAATGCGCGGTTCAAAATACTATGTTTTGGTTACATACACCGCAGGTATATCACCCTGGTGTTCCTGCATAAAATAGACCCTTTCAAAACAGACAGATGCCTTCAGTATCAGGGCAGACTAGCAACCTTTCTTCATCTAGCCTGTAAAATTCAGACAACTTCAAAAAATACATGCGATTGAAACAATCTAGTTTACTACAACTTTGATATAGAATAATACAATTCCCTTAGAAACCATGGTTATTCAAATACTTAAAAAACAGAAAATATAGTAGGCTAACCTTTTAGATGATTCTCATCCAGAGTGCATGTTAAGGAGCTACTTAGTTGTTCTGCACACCTTTTCCAAGTAGAGGTTCCTTGACTTCCGCAGTAGAGTAGAGGCTAAATATGTGTTATATACTCAAATTCTTGTGGGTTACCTCCATTCCCAATATATTCAGGAATTGGTTTGTTTAGGATAATTGTTAAAACAGTGATTTTGTGATGACCATCATTTCTTACTTGTATAGATTACCCTTTTTCTTTTCAAATGTGTACCTAATCTGATTGGCAACTCATAACCAGCTTTTTGTGGAGTCTCGTAAAGGTTGTATCCTGCATTTTCAGCGCTAGCATGTTGTGAAGGCAGTGTTATTTATCTTTCTGACGCTTTGATGCTCCATTCAAACTTTTAGTATAGTTTTTAAAAGCCCTTGAATACTCACACAACAGCTCTTATGCGTGACCGGTGCCTGAAATGCTCTCTCCTGTGCTTAGGCATGTTCCTTCCCATCTTGGCCTACCCTGTACTTCATTGTCTCTCTTCAACTGCACTGACTCAGGCCCCTTGCTCATCTATTCTGTGCTTCCATAACAATGCCTCTATCCTTCATTCTCCTCCTGCCTTGTGGCCCTCGTCCTATTTGCAGTTATTGTGTCTAAGTGTGATGATATGAGGGATGGGGAAGTTGCAAGCACAAACCATTTTCATTTTACAAAATGGAAAACTATTTTTATTGCCATGTGGGTTTTTCTAGTTCACTGCCTTGTGTATGCCATTCAGCCTTGCATGATTTGGTGATTTCTTGTGTCGTCCTCCCCCAAACCATTAGCCCTTACTATGTTTTCTGTCTTCTACTCCCCAGTTCCTTTATGCTAAGAGAATACTGACTAGCTGTAACAAATTGAAGGCGAAATGCGCAGATTGTTAATTGTATTAACCCTTTATATTTATTTGAGGGTAAAACTTAAGTAAACCAACATCAGAAGTTGAAATCCCATCAAGCTAAAGACGTCTGTACCAATGTGTATATGTATGAAAAAAAATTATCTGCTTTTTGAATCTAGGTTGGCCTACAGAGAAGGCTCAACTCAAATTTCGCCTCATTCCTGTGACCCATTCACTTCTGTTAACATTTGATAACCATACAAATCATTTTCTCCTTGTCACTTTGTTCCAAACAAAATGTATATGAAGGTTTAGATCCCTTAGCCAACTATTAAATGTCCCATTAATCTTTATATATTGTAGAAACGTTGATAGGGGGGAAAAAAGAGCATTTTTCAGTGATTGACTCATTACCCCTTTTTCCTCATAACATGGTGCATACTTTTTTTGTTTTAAAGTGGAAGCTCCCAGGCAATTGTATGTACAAAATACGGATAGACACAATCTACTTCCTAATTTGTGTTATGTGCCTCTTTTACTCTTGGTACCTATTTCAGGAAAACCGCCAGCTTTCAATCAATATTATTTATTAGCCAAAATAAGAAAGCCTACATGAGGCCAGTATTTGTTTTTAAAATTAGAGCAATGTATATTCACTTTTGCTTTTTCTACCTTGTGAACATAAGCAGAAGTAAAGCTATAGATTTTGAGTACTACTTTCAGTTTTGCGCGCATTCACCCTCCGGGTTCCTTTTTTTTCCATAACAGATTTTATTAGCATACTTTCAGTTACTGAATTGTCCAATGGATTACATAATTATTTGGGATATATATATATATATCAGATCGTATACTTGTAATGATTTAACTTTACAACACAACAACCCCAATGCATTAGTATATGTCGATTACATATGCAGTAGCTAGATAAGGACCATAATTAGGAGGTTTACCCCTCAAGGTATAAGTCACTTCTGTGCCTCATAGGGACGAATTTCATAATCAATAACATCTGTCATTGCTGTCTGCCCCGGCAGGACCAACCCACGGTAATCTGCCCAACTTTGCCAGATTTTGGGATGTTTCTGTGGGCATCCATGGGCCAGGATGAGCGGAATCTCTAATCCCATACAGAAGTCCATTCCATTTTTCCAGGCCCTGATAGTATGGGGGTGATTCTGATTTCCATGACCTGCTGATGTCTCGCTTAGCGATGGCAAAACCAAGTCCAAAGAAGATGGAGTTTATACTTGTTACCGCCTATCGTGTCAGTTATGTGTAATATTGTGAGTCATGGGGATGTAGGCAGTTCCCGCCCAAGTATTTCCGTTGGGCATTTCTGATAGACTACTAGCCGCAGATTCCTTGATGTAGAATTATCCCCAGGCGTGAGACTGGATCCGGAAACTTTTTTTGCCACAGCATCCCTGGGGGGCGGGGCGACACCACGCGACTCCGCACAGGCATCGTACGCGTACGTGACGTCAGCGAGGTCACATAAGATCCGCACAGGCACGCCTACGTCAGTTTTTTCCTTTTCCATGTGCAACGCGGATCCGGTCCTTGCTTAGGGCCTGTTTAGGACCCCAGCGCCTACTGGTTCGGATCCAGGCATGGAGAATGTGGTGCTGTTCGGGTGCGGCTCCTCTGGGGCACCTCCATCAGGCCACGGCGTCCCTGTGGTGTCGTGGGAGTCCCTCTCGGTCCTTTGACAAGGTGGTCCTGTCTAAGGCCGAGGTGACGCCGCTACAAGCCGGTAGCTGCTGTACCGCGCTGTACCCGCTCCGGGTCGAGGCTGGGTGAGTACCCCTCGTCCCTCTCTGGGCCCCTCTCGTCCCTTCTCACAGGTGGCTGCCTCGTCCGGGGGAGAGTCAGAGGTTTAATTGTCCCTGCCACCGCCACATGGGTTGCCAAGCGATCTCTGCCACATTCTGGGCCGCGGCTGACGGAGGGCTTTGTGTCACTCCCCAGGCCCGTCTCCCTCCCCCACGCAGGTGGCTGCCTCGGCAAGGTTTGGGTCGGCGTCGTTCCGGCGCCGCCCGTAGCCGGTTTGGCTCCAGCTCCACTTTGGTCTCCGATACAGGGAGCCTTGTCCGGTGATGCCGGATGGCGCCGACGTCCTGCCTCAGGCAGTGGACTCTACAGCTCCGCGCAGGGGTCGTACCGCGGATTCATCTTTGGACACTCCTTCTTCCCCGGAGGCAGGCTGTATATTGGTGTCCTCCCTGGAGACTGGTCGTCGGGTGGTTTCTTTTTCACCGGCGTCGAAGGGCGGCTCCCCGCCCTTCCTGAGGCAGAGGTGTTCATCGGAAGAGCGGCTGGTCCCTCATTCTTCAGCTCCTTCTGACTTCCAGTTCTGGCCCTTGCCTGTCCCGCTTGGCCTCGGAGACGGCCGCCTTAGTTTGCAGCCGTCGCCCACAGAGAAGCTGCTTTCTCCACCGCGGGGCCCTACGGAGACGGGTGCGGCCTTCGCTCACGCGGTGTCCACGGCTGTGGGCATCCTGCGCATGGGTGACCTGGGGCTTACTTTCCGGCGGACCTTCTATTGGAGGTCCTCCACCAGGGCTCTGGTGGGAGGGAAATCTTACTTCCCTTTGAAGGTTCGTTCCTTTCTTCCTTGACGGGGGCTTGGAGGCATCCTGCCTCAGGGAACCCGGTGCCTCAGCATCTTCTGCACAGGCACCTCCTGGCACTCTGTGAACCGATGTGTCTTTCCCTTCATCCCTCGGCCGCCAGCCCTCTTTTGCGGACTGCTTTTCCCTCCCTGCTGCCACTGTTGACTCCGCCGCCGGGAAGGCCCGCTGGGTGGACTCTTGGGGGCACAATATGTACGCCTCCACCAGCGCTGGCCTGTGGGCCCCTTACAACTTGTGTGTTCTGGCTAGGGACTCCTCCTGTTTGTGGGACTCGTCTGAGTCTCTGGGATCTGCAGCGTCCCAGTAGACTGGTCAGGTAGACTTACGGCATAATGCGTTGGCTGGCCGGGAGCTTGCGACGTTTATTCTCCGCTCCGGACATCTCAGAGGTGCTGGGCCGGGCCATGGCTTCCTCAGTCGCTCTCTGTCGCCAGGCTTGGCTTCGGGACGGAGTATTCCCTGAGAATATTCTGGAGCGACTCATCAACCTTCTGTTTGATGGCGGCCTGTTGTTCCATGCCCCAGCTGACTACGCCATCCAAAGGCTCTTGGCAGGGCTCCATCCTCGTCGTCGTCGTCTTCCTCCTCCTCCTCCTTCTCCTCCTCCATCTCCTCCTCCGTCTCCTCCTCCGTCTCCGTCTCCTTCTCCGTCTCCTCCTCCTCCGTCTCCGTCTCCTCCTCCTCCGTCTCCTCCTCATCCGTCTCCTCCTCATCCGTCTCCTCCTCCTCCGTCTCCTTCTCCTCCGTCTCCTTCTCCTTCTCAGTCTCAGTCTCCTCCTCCTCCGTCTCCGTCTCCTCCGTCCCCTCCGCCGTCTCCGTCTCCTCCGTCTCCTCCTCCTCCTGTCTCCTCCTCCTCTGTCCCCTCCGTCTCCTCCTCCTCCGTCTCCTCTGTCTCCTCCTCCTCTGTCCCCTCCGTCTCCTCCTCCTCCGTCTCCTCCTCCTCCGTCTCCGTCTCCTCCTCCTCCGTCTCCTCCTCATCCGTCTCCTCCTCCTCCGTCTCCTTCTCCTCCGTCTCCTTCTCAGTCTCAGTCTCCTCCTCCTCCGTCTCCTCCGTCCCCTCCGCCGTCTCCGTCTCCTCCGTCTCCTCCTCCTCCTCTGTCTCCTCCTCCTCCGTCTCCTCCTCCTCCGTCTCCTCCTCCTCCGTCTCCTCCTCCTCCGTCTCCTCCTCCTCCGTCTCCTCCTCTGTCCCCTCCTCCTCCGTCTCCTCTTCCTCCGTCTCCTCCTCCTCCGTCTTCTCCTCCTCCGTCTTCTCCTCATCCGTCTCCGTCTCCTCCTCAGTCTCCGTCTCCTCCTCAGTCTCCGTCTCCTCCTCAGTCTCCGTCTCCTCAGTCTCCGTCTCCTCCTCAGTCTCCGTCTCCTCCTCAGTCTCCTCTGTCTCCTCCTCCTCCGTCTCCTCCTCCTCCGTCCCCTCCTCCGTCTCCGTCTCCTCCGGCTCCGTCTCCGTCCCCTCCTCCGTCTCCGTCTCCGTCTCCTCCGGCTCTGTCTCCTCCGTCTCCTCCTCCTCCGTCTCAGTCTCCTCCGTCCCCTCCTCCGTGTCCGTCTCCTCCTCCGCCGTCTCAGTCTCCTCCGTCCCCTCCTCCGTGTCCGTCTCCTCCTCCGCCGTCTCCTCCTCCGCCGTCTCCTCCTCCGCCGTCTGTCTCTTCCTCCTCCGTCCCCGTCTCTTCCTCCTCCGTCCCCTCCTCCGTCTCCGTCTCCGTCTCCTCCTCCTCCTCCGTCTCCTCCGTCTCCGTCTCCTCCTCCTCCTCCGTCTCCTCCTCCTCCGTCTCCGTCTCCTCCTCCTCCGTCTCTTCCTCCTCCGTCTCTGTCTCCTCCTCCTCCGTCCCCTCCTCCGTCTCCGTCTCCTCCGTCTCCTCCTCCTCCGTCTCCTCCTCCTCCGTCTCCTCCTCCTCCGTCTCCTCCTCCTCCGTCTCCTCCTCCTCCGTCTCCTCCTCCTCCGTCTCCTCCGTCTCCTCCTCCGTCCCCGTCTCCTCCTCCGTCCCCGTCTCCGTCTCCCCCGTCTCCTCCTCCGTCCCCGTCTCCTCCTCCTCCGTCTCCGTCTACTCCGTCTCCGTCTCCTCCTCCTCCGTCTCCGTCTCCTCCTCCGTCTCCGTCTCCTCCTCCTCCGTCTCCTCCTCCTCCGTCCCCTCCTCCGTCTCCTCCGGCTCCGTCTCCGTCCCCTCCTCCGTCTCCTCCGGCTCCGTCTCCGTCCCCTCCTCCGTCTCCGTCTCCTCCGGCTCTGTCTCCTCCGTCTCCTCCTCCTCCGTCTCCTCCGGCTCTGTCTCCTCCGTCTCCTCCTCCTCCGTCTGTCTCCTCCGTCCCCTCCTCCGTGTCCGTCTCCTCCTCCGCCGTCTCCTCCTCCGCCGTCTCCTCCAGCGTCTCCGTCTCTTCCTCCTCCGTCCCCGTCTCTTCCTCCTCCGTCCCCTCCTCCGTCTACGTCTCCGTCTCCTCCTCCTCCTCCGGACTTTGGGATTGTTGGTTGCTGGACGGCCCTTTTGTTTGTGTGTGTGTGTTCTGCAGGAGTTGTTGCGCAGACTTGGCCCAGAGATTAGGCCTTCTGCTTTGCTGGGCTGCTTGTCAAGCCTTCGCGGGGGTGGTTTTTTCCCTGTGGCTTTGTTTTTTCTCTGCTGCGGAATTTCTTCCAAAGAGGGTTCCCATATCTTGATACTTAATGTACCCTATGTGGGGTAGTGGTAGCTGTCATATGGCTTGCGCTCTGCTAGGGGGTTCTGGTCGTCTTCGGGTGCTTGTTCTCCATGGCGTTTATGTAGGTTGCTTTTGCTTCTTGAGGTCGTGTGCGCGGTTACTCGTATTGGTGTGCCCGGGCATCTCCTCCTCTCCCTGCTCCTGTCCTGATTTCTGGGATGATCCTGTGTTCTCCCTTGCCAGGCGCCGCCTACTCCGCCTTCCTGGGGCTTCGGGCTATTCTTCTTGCTTTTGACTGCCGATGCTGTTCTGGCTGGCAGGTTGCTCTCCATCTGGAGTTGGTTCGCCTTCTTTTCCCTCCTTTCCTTGGGTCCTCTAGGCTTCTTCCTCTCTTCCTGTCTTGGCATTAGGCGGAAGCTGTGTTGCCTTGTGGGGGAGTGGGGTGCTTCGGCCTCTTCGACCTTGCCCTTGGTTCCTCTGCTGTGAGTGTACGGGTCTCTTCAGCCTTCTTCTCCCTCCTACATCCTCTTGGGGTCGGTGGGGTTCTGCTTGTGGGAGTTCCCATTGACTCGCAGGGTCGAGGTTCTACCTGGTCCACAGATCTGGTCCCCTGTGGGGCCTTCTGTTCGGTTTTGGCTGGTGGGCTCCTTTCACACACCCTCCTTCCCAGGGGGTATTGCTAGGGTATGTTATGTTATAGAGGGTTTTGTAGCGCGCTCAAATACTCAAGAGTGTCCTGTCGCGTGCACAGAGAGTGAGAAAGTGGGCAGAAAAAGAAGTTACTTAATCATTTTGAAGAGGTGTGTTTTAAGTGATTTTTTTTTAAAAAGCTTGAGATCCTGAGTGTCCTGAAGCTCCACAGGAAGGGCGTTCCAGGCAGCCGCAGCTTTCACAGAGATAGACAGGCCACCTAAACGCACCCTTCGAAACCGTGGGATAACAAGCCGACACTGAGTGGCAGAGTGAAGGGGGCGGTTCGGCATATACAAGATAAAGCATCTCCTCAGAAACACTGGCCCTTGACCATGAATGGCCCTATGAGATAAAATAAGAAATTCCAGCGTGAGTTGGTGTTACCTGATGAATTGTTGTTGACTGCACATGGGTGATCTTGTTAAAGAAATTGCGCGTAAGGAGTTTGTTTTAATCGTTAATGAAGTACGAGGCAGCATGCGAAACTTAGTCACAATATCCCTGACGAAGGGAACATTTCCCGAAACACATTGGATTTTTTAAAATATCGTGACTTGTGGAAACGTTTTACTCTTCTGTGCTCTACAAAGAGCTTTTCAAAGGAAGTTGAATGCATAAAATGA
Organism: Lissotriton helveticus; assembly: GCF_964261635.1. Lineage (NCBI taxonomy): Eukaryota > Metazoa > Chordata > Amphibia > Caudata > Salamandridae > Lissotriton > Lissotriton helveticus. The sequence goes on along the minus strand of NC_136057.1, from coordinate 1,181,507,879 downwards.
ATTGAAAATATTGACGAAAGAGTTGAAAAGTAACGGATTAAATAAAGATTAACAGAGGATTAAAAATGAGATTTTGATTCATTTGATTCATCCACAACGGGATGTACATCTTGTATAGGGACCTACCCCGGTTCCTCTTTGTTTGTATGTACATTCAAGCGTACTGGGCGAAGCGCTAATGTGTTGGAGCGCCATCACAGTGTTGAAGAAATTGAGTATTGAAGTAAAGAGGGTTAAAGTCATTTGAGTAGAATGGTGTGCATTTCACCACCTACATTGTTGCATATGATCGGTTTATGACCCATGCATGATACTGCCAATGGTTGAGATTCCTATATGCTCCGATCCGCGGAACCCCTGGAGTTCTGTTAGGTGGGCTAATAACGGATTGTGCTGTAGCGGTGTTTCGCGGGTGAGACAACCCCACCACCCCATTTGTCAAAGAGACTGTCGCAAGGATAAAATAACTGCTCTGGTAGCCGGTAGCTAAGAGCAGAGATTCGACTTACTATATAGATGACATGTAAGAGTCAGGTCGTTTAGTATCCAACGTTCTATTGCATATGCTGGATCCTCACTTGGCCCATAACGCCAGTCATTGATTACCTGAAGGTGCGATGCTGTGCAGTCGTGGTACCACCAGAATACATTGATTGAAAACCGGTACGATTCGCCCCGCCTACCACCACCCCCACCAATAGGAATTCCCCCAACGTGGCATTGATATGTTTAACCAGGAGGATGGAAATAGGGTATGGGTGGTTTTGTAGGTGGTAAAGCAGCTGCGGCAGGGAAACCATCTTAAAAATGACAGATTTCCTTATAAAGAGAGACCGGCCCGCCAAATGCTGGATCGCACCTTTTTGGCAACAGCGACCAAATTCCTGTCTTATGAGGTTTGGGGGTTCTCAGACAGGAACACACCTAAATGCAACAGTCCTTCCGTTGCCAGTTTGAGTCTCAGCCCAGTTGTTACGCTCCAGGGTGCCCCGTAGAGGCCAAATAGTGAACTTTTGGGGATTCAGATAAAGACCCGAAGTCTCCCCAATGATCTGCATAATGTGCAATACTCTGGGGCCTGTTTTATAGGGATCTGTGAAGAAGAATAGTATATCGTCCGCATATAGTGCTATACGATCTGAAATATCCGCAGTCATTCCTGACCCGTGTGGCCAGTGACTCAATGGCCAGCACAAAGAGGAGAGGGGACAAAGGACATCCCAGTCGCTTGCCCCGTCCAATTGGGAAGGGGTCTGAGACGCAATTTGCGACTCGAACTGTAGCGGTCAGGTCGGTATACAGGAGCTTGATATTAGCTATAAACTGTGGACCAAAATTATAGCATGGTAAGAATGTAAATAGATAGGTCCAACTAATGGAGTTAATTGCTTTGTCCATAACAGCCAGTAGCAGAGCTGCTGGTCTATCTAAGCGATCTACCTCTGCAATCGTATTGTGAGCTCTCTGAATGTTATGGTGGGTAGAGCTATGGGGCATAAAGCCGGCTTGGTCCAGAAGGACAATGTCTGACATATATGGTAATAGCCTGTTCTCTAGGATTTTGGCGAGGATTTTCGCTGCAGTGTTTAAGAGGAATATTGGGCAAGAGAATGTAGCCTTACTGCTAGAGCGCTCTACCTCGAAGCTGGGGAACCGGGTTTGAGTCTCGGCTACGACACTCAACATCATGTTAACCTGGGCAAATCACTTAATCTCCCTAACAAAAACGAATGTGTCCTTCTGTAATGAAACTGGTCCTCGTGTGAAGAGCTCTGATACCGATTCGGGTCTAGTTCGCGCTATATAAAACTTTCCCCCCAAAAAATGAGGAGTGTTGTTCAGATGGTCTACCTGGTTTCAAAAAGACCACAATTTCTGCATGCCTCCAATCTGATGGTAGTCGTGTCGTCACTGTCATTTCTTGGATTGTATTGAGGAGATAGGAGCCTAGTTGGGTTATGAACGCTTTATTGAACTCACTGGGATAACCATTAGGGCAAGGGGCTCGGCCCATCCGCAGCTCGGATACAGCTGCCGCAACGTCGTCAAGAGTAATGGGTGTGTCTAAAGAGTTCCTTGTGTCCTCCGGGATAGTGTGTGATGGTATATCATCTAAGAACTTCTCAGTCAATGTAACATGTATCACCTCTCCATGTTGTTAAGAGTTCACCATAAAACTGTGCAAAGCTGCCAGCGATTCTTTTTGGATCTTCAAGGGTTGTTCCCTGCTCATCCTGAATAGAGGGAAGGGTGGTGGACATTGTAGTCTGTTTACGTAGTCAATATAATAACTTGTTAGATTCATCACCCCACTGATATATTCAACTGGCATTCCAACCAGGCTCGTCTGGCCTCTTTCATTAATTTACTCTGATATTGTTGGGCGAGCTTTAAATTCCTGTGAGCCATGGGGGCTTCACGATCTTGGCATTATGGTTTGGGCTTCTAATTGCGTGAGTTGCTGCGGTGTAACTAATGTCCACCCAACGTATTGTTGGTTTCAAGGCTTCCCATAGTATCTTCGAAGAGGAGACCGTATTTACGTTAAGAGTGTACTCTACCACCGCTTTATGTAGGTGGTCACTGTACTTCCGGTTTTGCATGTTCCATGGGGATAATCTCCATTGAAATGGGCGTCAATGTGGCCCGAATGAAAGTGTTGTCATGATTGGGGAATAGTCAGATAACCCATGGGGTAGGATTGAGGCTCCAGTTATTCTCTCCGTATTGTTCCCTGGAATGAATAGTCTAGCCAAAAAAATGTGTTATGTACGGAGGAGTAGTATGTATAGCCCATATCGTATGGGTGGAGCAACCTCCATGTGTCGACCCAACCCAACATGTTTACAAGGGAAAGTAGTTTGGACTTCTTGGACCTTTCTAAGGCCCCAGGGGGTCGCCACCTAGCAGTGGAACCATGCATTACTTCATTCCAGTCACCACCCATAATTGCGAGGCATTCCGGAAGGAGAGCCCATACATCTATGAAGCAATCTTAGACTGTTTGAGATAGCGTGCGGCTTTTATGCTACCCATTAAATATTTGTTCTTCGTTGATATTCCCTTGGGCGATGATGTACCTCCCATGTGTATCTGTCCATTGATATGCGCATATAAACAAGACTCAGTGATGTATTAACAGGGCCGCTCCCCTGGAACCCTGAGTAAATCCTGTATTAAATACTGAGTCATAACCATAGCAGGCCAAACAGGGTGTCGTAGTGCCCATAAGTTGTGTCTAGGCTGTCCGGAAATCGGTTAAAACCAATTGTGCCCGACATTACCCAAATGACTGCAGATCAGCTGACCTGGTTTAAACAGAGTATCGCGGATGTTTTAATATTTGATTCACCACCTCGCCATTTGCACCTTTTAGTCACTTGAGGGAGCCAAAGCAGTACAACCCAGCATCCGAGCTAGGCATCGGTAATTCCAATGTAACGTTTCACCCTCCTCCCGCTGTTCATGGTGGTGTTCGCTCCCTTCCTCCCTCATCCTGCAGTCTGTGGCTTTGCATGCTCGTCCTGCTCTCTTTCCAACGTCAGTTTCTTAGCTGCCCGCCATCCACTCCCCTCCTGGGCTGTTTGATGACATTAGGAAAATGAAAATCTATTCTTTCACGTAAATCAAATCTGGCCTGCCGACTGCACACAGATCACTACAGCAGACTCCGTGATCCCAATTCAGCTTTGCTATCTGGTATGTTAGAGTGCTTCCAGCTGTGCGGTTGACTCTCCACCATCCCCCCCGTTTCTTTTATGAGAGGCGTACTTGGCCCGCCCGGGGTCCATTCTCTGCTGGAAGAGGCCCACCTTCTTCAAGTATGGCAGCATGCCTTTCTTTTGTCATGGACATCGAGGCTTGCCTTCAAACACACTTTTACTCTCAGCGCGGTGCTCTTGAAACAGGCGCTGCACTTTGCACTTGGCCGATGGTTCTGTATCCCTCCCCACTGTGGTGTATGTCTCTCCTGGTGCTTACGTTTAACTCAGAGCGCCAGTGTCTTTTAGTCTCAGAGCAGTGCTCTTGTTTTAATTGAAGTAACAAGAGGAGACGCGCTCCTCCTCTAACCCTGCTGTTAGCCTTATTTTTAAAAGGTATCGTCCCATTCGTGCTAATTATTTGGCACTGTTTTGCTGCTCAATTAAAAGCAGTTTCACCTTTAAGAAGGCAGGTCTTACCCATAAATGTGCAACTTCCTCCAAAGCCCGGAGTTTCAAGCCGGCCTAGGGTGTCCGCTCCTTCCAGTTCCACGGGGTCTGCATTTTGTATTAACTGTAGGGCTGTGACTCGCCGCCAGTGTCTGTGCCCTGAAATTTTGAGACTGAGAAATAAACACTTCAATGTATTACAATGTTTATGTGGCACTTAATACACTTGAGGAGTTATTGTAGCACTTTACATCCGGCAGGATACTTAACTACATGAAGCCCTTCAGCATCAAGAAATGTGACTGGCTCTGCGGCAGAGCCTCTGCCCCAGTCCATTAAGTCTCATAGAGACGCCAACCTGACCCGTGACTGTTTGTGCTCCAGGCCAGAAGCTCCATAGAGATGTCAGTCATGAGACTACCTTCCCCACAGCCCCTCAAGCCCCATGGAGACATGAGACTGACGTGACTTACTCTGTCCGGGCCCTAACGCAACAAACTAACATACAAGTCTTAAAGCGTTCCCGTTTTCCGGACTATACTGCAGTTCAGCTGCTCAGCAAACCGAAGGACCCTATCTTGCACACTTGTATTTTGCAGGTTTTTTAGTTTTTTTTTGCAGTTTTGATATAGCGCAAATTCAACTCTAAGCTATTGATTGGAACGGTTAACATGGTACCCGTTACATTGCACAAGGACAAATTTGTTTTTTGTAGGTACGGATAATGATGCGATTTCCCCAGGATCACTGGATGTTGAGCCAACCCCAAGATTAGAACCTGGTTCCCCCGCTCAGAAGTAGTTAGCCCAGACTGATGTCGCATTCTCTCCCCATGGCCTAATCTTCACAAACCCGTGTGAAATCTCGAGGGGAGCTGCGAGGTTTAAAGGACCCGCATTATCTTTCTGTAAAACGCGCTCATTCATCTTCGGTTTGAGCTGTAATTGTTTTGTATGATTCTTTCCTTTTAATAGTAGCTTCTCCTCTTTCTTAGTGACCTTTGTAATTGTAAATGTATGCCAAGATATCTATTGCTGTTAGCGTGGGTAATACAAGCAATCTCATTTATTCATTCATTCAAATATAATATTGCGCATCCCCAATTGGCTGACCCGTCCTGTGTTTAATGGCTGTAGAGCATCCCCAACCGGCTGAACACGTCCTGTGTTTAATGGCTGTAGAACTATTGATCTCTGTGTTACATATATAGTCCCTGCATCCAGGTACATGGTGCAGGCAGACTTGACTCTCTTGACTGTGCAGCAGCCGGGAAGAATTGAGCAGTGATTTCCAGAAACACCCTCTTAGGTCTCCTTCTTCTCACCAAATGGGTCTACTGCCTCTAGTTGCCAGGAAGAAAGATTGGCTGCCAGAATTAGATAAGCAATCAGAAATGAGAGGCATTTCCTCTTTTGTATTTTTATTCATCCATTCACACTCCTCTATGTTAACATTGCCATAGCTTAACTATACAGTTGCTTTTAAAAAGTATAATATGGTCTAGTGTGCACTTTTTTCTTTAAATCACTCCACTGCAAAAAAAAATGCCATTTACAATGCCAATAGCTCCAATTCCAACAAATGGGAGACTTATTGCATTGCAAATTCTCTGAGGAACAAGGATTTTAAGTCGGGTGGTACTAGAATGTGATCGTACCAGCTCAGTTATGGAGAGATCATATAATGTCGCACTGCACTGCACTTTGACACTAGGCTTGCCCCCTGGCCCTAAATTGGGGAAGCAGTCTCCAGCTGGAATGTGTCAGAAAAGCATTTGGTAAAACATGCACAACAGCTGTCGCTAGAGTAGGGCAGCCTTATAGTGCTCATTCAGGGCCTTTCATTGCCTCTGCTGCGGATGAACCCCTCCCCTTCCCATGTTCCCTGGTCTGAGCTCAGCCATGATCCAGGCACAGCCTGCTGTGGCCCTGGTAATATGATTTAGAGCACAGGCTCTTTCCTGTAAAACAACTATGCATCCATCAATTTTGAGAAGGCCTTTTGACAGATAAAAGTTTACATGGGAAGGAAAGAGGAAGTGCGCGTGACCAAAGACTCACTGAAGAAGCATTGTATTGTGTACTATAATAAGTTTAATTTGTAGAAATGTTTGTATCCTCCTATACACTGTATGTACACTTTCTATATATCATGCACTATCAGTGTAGAAAGCAAGCAATAATAAAAGCGAAACGTTCCATCAACACATGAAAAACACTGTTTCTGTTATTAATGGCGCAAAAATGGGTAACCACAGTTTTTTTAAGGTCTTGAAATCACTGGGAAACACAAAACCCCCCAGAATTGACCAAAAATAGAAACTGAAAACAGGAACGCCTAGATGTGTTTCTTATAGCATTACTTTGTCTGCTCTAGATCGGTTTGCTTAGTAAAGTATCACACCCGCTCAACTTTATCGAGTAGGCCCCTAACATTCTAACTCATGATACTTAGCTGACCCTGCGAGGTCTCAACCGTTAATGACGACATTGACATGTATTAAACAGTTAGATGTATGAAGTTGCACAGAAGTGTATCTAGCTAGTGTTACTTTGGCTACTCATTGGATAAAACGAACATGAAACGATCCCTCTCGCACCCTAACCCGCACCCACCCCAATACCTCATAGAATTTGAAGCTTCTGTGGCGGATGAGACACCCTATCGACCCTAACGGGGATCTGATACTGTATTCCTTCAATGGGTCCCCGAACACCCATAAGCCATAGTGGCAACTTTTAAGCAAAAGGGAGGGCAAGTTCAGGTGTTCCAGCCTGCACATAATTAACAATTGTCTGCAATAATCACAGTAGATGCGTATTGGTATATTTCTATTTGGCCTAGATTCAGGTTAATTTAGGCTGTTTTGAAGCACCTTCTGCCGATGTGTCCGCTTGGTCGTCGTCTTGTATCTTGGATAGCCCTGTAGACCTGGACCGGTTTTGTTTGTCCTTTTTGCTGGGTTCACTGGCGATGAGATTCACTGGATGAAGAGTCCGAAACGTGACGAGGAGGGTGTGGGTTTTGGTTAGTATCTGTTTATCTGTCCAGCTCATTCTGGCTTATCAAAGAACAAAGTACGTGAATTATATATGGCTCGCAGTCAGGCATGGAACTGGAGTGAGTATACAATTTTGAGCTCCTGCCTTGACAGCTTGGAACGATTGACGCTGCTGTAGGACCATTCTCGTATAATCTAGGAATATCATGATCCTTCGAGTCGTAGAAAAGGTCTCCCTTCATCCTGGCATGTTTAAGGACTGAGTCCCGATCATGATAGTTGAGAACACGTGCTACTACGGGTCGCGGCCGTGCAACAGGGCCCTGTGTGCGCGTTCTATGATAAAACAGGGGGAGAGGGCATCCCCCGGCACCCACGAGGCCAGCTATTCTGATATGAACTTTGCAGTGTCCTTGCTTTCGCAGCTCTTAAGAGAGCCCACAAAGCGCAGATTGTTTCTGCAGGCCCGCCACTTCGCATCCTCCACACATGTTGCGAGACCTTTGGTAAGTTTCTCTAAGGAGGAGACCTTAGTCTGCAACGTAGAGACAGCATCCTCTACTCCTGAGACCCTAATCTCTGCCTCTGTGAGGCGCTTGACGGCCCCCTAAGATCTTGGCGCAACAGCGACACCTCTGAACCAACCGCGCCTATCTGGGCCTCTAGCGTCACTCTCATCTAAGTGTTTGCTGCCAGGAATCCGGTGTTGTCTGGTGGGGCAACAGAATCTCCTTCAGGTCTTGTAGATTTGGCACCGGCCCCAGTGAACTTGTGCATGGAACTTTGTTTAGCGGCTCCTCCAGATATGTTCTCTTTAGTCATGTTGAGTAAATAGGGTGTCGTGGACTCACCCCCGTCAGTGTTGTCTCCGTAGGGGAGTGCCGATGATAATACAGCTCTTACTGGGCTAAGCGGGTGTCCATTACATGTGACCGGGCCTTTTGCATCCTCGAGGTGGCTACTAATCAGGGGCAGCACAGGGGGGTTACCTCGCGGCAGCCCTTCACCTGCTACTGAAGCGTAGTATGGGCCAGTCTCAGTATACACTCGGTAGGCACCAGCTGGTCTACACCAGAGATCCGTTCCACACCTGGCATCGCTTGCCATGCTCCCACTCCTTATAGACCCACTGGCTTCTCACTAGTAAGTTCCCAGGTGCTTCGGCGATTGGACTACCCAGAGCTTACTGACAGTTGAGCTGCTTATCAATTATGGCCCAGGTTGCCATTTAACAGGTATCACTCATCAGCCAGTGCTAGGACCCCCGTGTAGTCGTCGTCATGTCCCTGCAGGCTGATCACTCCAGCCCCGAACCACACCGCCGCAGCACTGCCGGGGGGGCTCGGACTCCCCCGCCGGGCCCGCAACCGACTCAGTCTGACAACCGTGTACTGGCAATATGGCAGGGTCGCGATTCGATCGGCAGATTCCACTCACCGGCGGCTCTACGCCTTGTAGCAGCAGCAGGCAGGTGTCTTGAGCAGGCTGGGCCTGTTCGTATGACCACTACTACACCTCCATGAGGTTTCTTCCGTCCCTCACATCGATCGTGACTGGTCCAGCGTACTAGGCTCAGAGCTCGATAGCCGCTGTTCCTTGGCCTATGTGTCTCTTGTGGCTGCGCCAAGCTGCCGGCCATAGTCTGTGCCACCCAGCATGGGTACGCCTCTCTGCCTCACTCAGGTCACCGACCGTCTCTTCTAATGCCGCACCAGGCCCCCAGCCACAGCAGTAGAGTCCTCGAAGACATGCAGTCGGAGTCCCCTCGCTTGCCTTGCCTGCTGGACCGATTCATGAATCTTGGGCAGCCAACTATCACAGATTTTGCCGGATCTTTCTGTTGTGCTGGCGGAGCTGGTCTAACTTGCATCAGCCATGCTGGCCTGCTTGCCACGCCCCCCCTTTTAAATTTTGTGCTGTTATGCTCAAAATTCTTTTTTTTTTTTTTTTTTAAATTTACTGATCGAAGCAGTGTCCACCGTTTTGGATTGAAAGATGAAAAAAGCAAATTGCCACTTCATCATTCCATCATCATACATGTGCAGACGTATGATTTAACCATTCTAATACAAAAGAAAAAACGGCTGACCAAGGTTATGCACAGATATTTCTAAGTATGAGGTTTAAGTCCAACTATTGTGCACAATAAGTCTAGAGTATGCCGCACTGATACTCCTCTGTCAAGCAGATCCAAAAGTTCATGTATACATAGACGGTGCACAGTAAGAAAGTAGTTCTTGGAAGCTCCAACTTGTATTCCAAAGTTCCTTTATTGTAATCTTTTAAAACCTCTTCAGCCAACGCATTTCGTTCACATTGAACTTCGTCAGGGCTTTCAAATGTCCAAGTTTCGTAATCCAGATATATATGGGTCAATATAATAGTTGCCCGCCATTCAAGACTGAAGAGGTTTTAAAAGATTACAATAAAGGAATTTTGGAATACAAGTTGGAGCTTCCAAGAACAACTATCTTACTGTGCACCGTCTATGTATACATGAACGTATGATTTAACCATGCATGCCTTTACCATGCGTTCTTAACCTCGCAATGCCTTTACCACGCTTACTTTTCCAATAAAATGTGAGTATGTCCGGTAAGTGAAACCCCCTTTGTGTGTGTGTATACATTCACCTTATTGACCCTTAAAACTCAACCACACCATAACCCTAAATATACTATTACAACCCAATGTGCCAATTCACCCCTAAACCCTAAAAGCACCCTTACCACCCCATGCCCTTACCCACCTCTAAAACTTAAAAACACCCGTACCACCTAATACCCCTACCCACCCTAAACATACCCTTATCTACCCTAAATATACCCTTACCACCCAATATCCTTACCTACCTCAAGCGGGAGCCGAGAAAAAACCAGGGTCCCAAAATGTGTTTTCCCCATTTTAAGTATATGGGTATTTTTATTTAATTTTTTAACACTACTACATCCCGAACTGCTGAACGGAATGACACCAAATTTGGCAGAAAGCTAGATTTTGGTCCAGAAAGCGTGCTTTTTGTGTTTATATCCCTCCAGTAGTTTTGGAGATATGTATCTTTAAAAAAATTTAACTTTTGTGGAGATTCGGCAAGAGGCGGGGAAGTTACTGGCATTGCTTTTCCACATGGGGCGCTTCTGACATGCAGCTCCCTGTGTGGAAAAGCAATCTGGTTTGGTTCCCTGCTCTCTTCCAAAAACCAAACCATAGTTTGCTATGACAGGGCGGGAGTCGCGAGGCGAGTGTGTGTGTGGGGGGGGGGGTGAGCCCCGCCCACATGCATATTTAAAAAAAAATAATGCCCAGGGATGCGGGGGCAGTGTGCGCCTGCGATTATAATTTATGAAAGCCCCGGGGGGGGGGGGGGGGGGCGGTCCCCAGGGCTTGGGGTGGCCTTAGAGCCCCCCCAAACTTTAAAAAAAACAAGCCCCGGGGGTTGGCGGTCCACGGGACTGCAGGGGGGCCGTGTGCCTCCGCAAATATTTATGCAAAGCCTCCGGGACCTGGCCCACTTCAATTAAACGAAGCGTGGGAACCCGCGCTTCGTTTTTTTAATTTTCTTAGCCGGATTCGCGTATCAGCGCGAATTCGGGCTATTTATTTATTAAATGCTTTTTTTGGCCCTTGTTTTGCGCGTCTGTTTTACTGTTTTCTTGTATTATGGTTCTACCGAGGCACAAGATGGCTGCCAGCCAATTAGCATAAAGCTCGTGGTCGGGAGGGTCCGCGGATCCCCCGTGCCTCTAAATATCGAAACTTTTATTTTTGATTTTCTCAGCAACTACTGAACGGATTTACAACATTTAAAAAAAAAAGTCTCTTCCTGAGCCAAGGTCTACCTTTGTACCAAATTTGGTGTAGTTCTGTTCAGCAGTTTCGGCTATAACTGTGTCTAAAGTTGCCTTTGGGAAATTGATTTTTTGACTTTTATTCTTTTAATTTCTCTGGAACGACTGAACGGATTTACACCATTTAAAAAAAAAAAGTCTCCTTCTGAACCAAGGGCTACCTTTTTGCCAAATTTGGTGTAATTCCATTCAGCAGTTCGGGCTGTAGCCGTGTCTAAAGTTTCCTATGGGAATTAACATAGGGAAAACACGTTTTGGGACCCCCTTTTTTCTTGTCCCCCACTTGCCGAATCACCCTGAACCTTTCAAGATAGGAGCTGACCGGAGCGCCCCACTAGTTTTGAAAGTTTCACGAAGATTTGTCAACCGGCACCAAAGTTATTGGGAAAAGAAAAATGCGTTTTGAATAGAAACAAGGTCCTAACTAGGACTACCTACTGGCGACCGCCAGTAGATAATGTGTGTGTGTGTGTGTATATATATATATATATATATATATATATATATATATATATATATATATATATATATATATATATATATATATGTGTATATGTATATGTATATATGTATATGTATATATATATATATATATATATACACACCGACATATACCTACGATATTCATGTTAAAGGTATAGCGTGAAACCAAAAGGGGTTGCTGTACTGTTCCTAAGGAAGGAAGCGATAGGAAAGTTCTTGCTGGCGTGACCAAGGTGGGGAAAGGAGAGGGATATTATTGATACCCTGGGGCATCCATTGTGTTGGATATATTTGCCTCACACACCCCGAGGAGTGTCATGCTTCATCATCGGCGGTTGCTCCTCGTCGGGGAGGCGGTGCAACCCCCGACGGGCACACCTCAGAGAGGGGCTCTTTGGCGGAGATCTTTTTTCCAACTGCCTATAGGTGAAGTGGGGGTATGTGGGCAGGGCGGTGTAAACCTATGGTGAGGTGGCTAAAATGTAACAAGGGGTACCGGAATGGATTTTATTCTGGGGGTCCCCTAGCTACGGTTAAAAAGTGAAGCTAGTTCCCTAGGTGTCAACCTATTATGTTGTGTTACCCTAGAAGATACTAGTGGTGCATGTGGTCAACATGTTTCTCGCATTTGGTATATTTACCGCGATTCTTCAGGACCAAAGTGAAGACAACAACATGCTCATGTCATATGTGTTGTAAATTTTACCTTAGTGGATCCTCCTATGCCTATGTCTAGAGGAAGGCTAAGGAAACAGTAATTAGACAAAAACCGCAGTCATAGTATTGCCAGGAAGAACATATACTAACATGCTGGTGGTGTTTGAAGTGAATGTACTCATCCACCGCATGCCAGGTGTACTGAGCGTGCAATGTGAAACTGTGGAGCACACGCAGTAACTGTGACTCATACTGTGGACAGTGAAGGTGAAGGTTTAAAAAACAAGAACAAAAGTGTCAATATACAAGGTTAAAAATGCAGCAGTATCAATCTCAATACCTGCCTGTGGTATATTTAGGCAGGGTTTTTAGTGTAGACACCACTATGTAGTACAAGAGGCATAACAGCATACTTTCCCTGTGCTCTTCAAAACCATTAAAATGAGCATGTTTAGATTCCCTTACTCACCTAATGATCATATCCTAGGGGCCACATGAGTGTTCGGCAGGGCTGAACTACAGCGCTGAGCCCAGGGTGTGGCTGGAGTAGGGATAAGTAAAAACCGCGCTAAATAACAGTGAAGTAAAAAAGCATCCCTACAGAGTAAGGCTCACGACCTGTTTGAGCGCTAGAGGCTCGCCTCCTCCGCCATACGCTAGCCACACTCACCTGAAGTCTGCTGTGTCCGGGTGCAGTGACCTACCCGTCCCCGCCGAGCTCGAGTAGATGTGTGAGCTCGGCGGCGGGGATTATTTCAATAGCACCGGCGGGTCGGCGTGCCGCGTTGGGTAACCGCCCACTATCCTAGGTCACGTGTGTGGTCCCGAGAGCGTGGCGGCCATCTTGTAATGGTGTGATATAAACGGGAAATAATATTACCCCGTGCAAACACCCCATTTTGTCATGTGCAACCATGTCTTATGCTAATTGGGTGGCATGGACCTTGGTACCGTTTGGAAGACCAACGGGTCCGGTGGGTCTCTAATAACTCGTTGTGGAGGTTGGGTTCACGAGTTGTGGAAAACGATGTTCAAGCCTAGTAGTGGATGGCGGCCATGTTCGAAAAGGTCCCTCGGGGTTGCCAGTGTGATCGGAAGTGTGTTAATACAGATGCCAATGCAAGGTGATCTGGGTTCACGAGTAGTGGAAAACGATGTAAGGCCATATGGTGGATGGCGGCTATGATGGAACTGCTCAGAAGTAAGTAATTAGTAATGTGCACATGTCTTTACTAGATGATCTCGCCCACTGGTCGTCCTGATGTGTGGGACTAGCCTCACCATGCCTCAATGTGCCGGTAATATTTTTGAGTCTCTGGGATACGTAGGATCTGATAGCCATGTGTTGGGGTTCGTGAGTAACCTGGGGTCAGTGGTGGTGCTTACAGGGTAGGGAATAGCCCGGAGGAGGTATATAGTCTTATGTACAAGAATAATGCCAGATCTCATGGCATGGAAATGTGTCAGGACACTAACTCATGGGTGGACACTACGAAAATGGGGGTTCATAGTGAATGCCAGGGAATGTCTTCGTTGAGACCATAATGGTCAGATGACAACCGATGCACCCATCTCTGTTCCTTACTGAAGAGTACTTTTGTGGGGCAGTTAGGACTAGACTCCAGAACTACCCACTTCATTGAATTCTCATCATGGTTTGCTTCCACATAATGTTTGCACATTTTGGTGTGGGTCTTTCTGCAGCGGAAATTGCTGCGATGTTCTATGATTCGAGTCTTAATAGGGCGTGTTGTCATCCCTATGTACTGCAGGTTACATGGGCATATTAGCAGGTATATGCAGTGGGATGTGTTGCAATTCGTGTGTTGCCTTATTTCCCATTTAAAGGTGTCTGAAAGTTGTATGGTTTTGAGGGTCAGGGTCTATCTACAGACACCACACATTCCGCAGGGGTAGTGGCCCGTCACTGGGGGTAGATTCCATAGAGTTCTTTGGCTTTCTTTCCTTGTTTGTTTAGGCCTAGTGCTAATCAAGATATCTTTCAGGTTTTGTGATCTTTTAAAAGCAAATCTAGGTTCCTCTAGGGACATGTCACCTGTGTTAAGTATGCCCCAGTGATGCTTAATCGTGTTTCTGATTTTATTGGACAGGGGGGTGAAAGTGGTCACACATGTGATAGGTTGATTCTCAATAGGGGCCCTCTCCCGCCTTTCCAGTAGGGCTTCTCTATTGTTGTTTCTGGCACGTTTAAGTGCCTTTCGTACATCACTTTTGGGGTAACCCCTATCCAGAAGGTTCCTAGAGAGCAGAGCTGATTCTTTCTTGTAATCTGCCACAGCGCTGCAATTACGCCTGATTCGTAAGAATTGGCCAAAGGGCAGATTGGTACGTAGGGCCCTTGGATGGTGACTCGTGTAATGCAGGAGGCTGTTACGATCTGTAGGTTTACGATACATAGTTGTTTTTATGGAACCTGCTTCCAATTTGATCGTTAGGTCAAGGAAAGCGATTTCATGGGGTGAGGCTGACATGGTGAAATGTAGGTGAGGGTTGAGAGTGTTAACCCAAACCAAGAACCCTTCATAAGTGGTTGGTGGACCGCTCCATAGAATAAGAATATCGTCTATGAAGCGTTTCCACATTCTGATGTTATTGCGGAAGGGATTGGACTCATGGTGTATGTGAGTCTCTTCAAATTTGGCCATATACAAACAGGCCACCGAGGGGGCGAAGGTGCTGCCCATAGAGGTCCCCTGGGTTTGATGGTAGAATTTACCTCTGTATTCAAAATAATTTTCGGTCAGGGCTAATGTGGCGCACTCCATGATGAAGGTCTGGGGAGTGTTGGAGCTCCACAATTCTTGTCCCAGCCTTTCCTCAATTACCTCGAGAGTTGCCCTCTGGGGGATGTTCGTATAAAGTGCTTCGACATCCAG
This sequence comes from Lissotriton helveticus, assembly GCF_964261635.1. Taxonomy (NCBI): domain Eukaryota; kingdom Metazoa; phylum Chordata; class Amphibia; order Caudata; family Salamandridae; genus Lissotriton; species Lissotriton helveticus. The sequence goes on along the minus strand of NC_136057.1, from coordinate 1,181,492,842 downwards.
GGTAATTAGAAGGTCAATCTCTCCTGTATCCTGGACTGTGTCCAATATTCTGAGGACATCTGTCGTGTCCTGAATGTAGGAAGGGATGTTTTTTACCAGGGGTTGCAGGAAGTGGTCGCAAAACTGAGACAAGGGCTCTAGCACCGAGTCAATCCCAGAAACAATTGGCCTCCCTGGCACTGGTCTGGTGGCTTTATGGATCTTGGGTAGAATGTAGAAATATGGTACCCTGGGGTCCTTTTTCATGAGGAATTCTGCCTCCTTCTTACTGATCCATTGATCACATTCAGCACCGGATACCAGGCTTGTGATCCTGGTCTGTAGATGCGTGGTTGGGTCATCAGTGATTGGAGTATAGTATCTCTGGTCACTCAGCTGTCTTATGCATTCCATCTCATAGTCCACAGTGTTCATGAGCACTGTGGCTCCCCCTTTGTCGGCCTGTTTAATTGTGATTGAAGAATCATCTGCCAATGACTTCAGTATTGCCAACTCATTCTTAGAGATGTTGCAATGTGGGGTCAGCCGGTCAAGTTTGTTAATGTCTTTCAATACTGCCTGCTCAAACGTCAGTACTTCGTTTGGTACCATGCCGTTATGGGGTGTAAAGGTGGAGGGATTATGGAGTCCAGAATCTTCTGTGGGTTCACTGAGTTTTCCCTCAAAGAATGCTTTTAACCTTATTTTTCTAAAAAAGGCTTTGAGTTCTCTTGTTTGTTGAAACTGGTCGATCCTAGGTGTAGGGACGAAGCCCAAGCCCTTTTGTAGGACTTCTTCCTCTCTTTGGGTAAGGTGGCGATCTGATAGGTTGACTACCAGACTCACTGTTGTCCTGACCGGCTCGTGCTCCTCGTGTCCATCCCTTGGGGGCGTGTGTCCTCCCATTGGACCCTTTTCTCTGCTGTGTTGCCTCTTTTTCGCCCTCGCCCTCTGCCCCAACCTCTGCCTAAAAAAGGAGGTTGTGAGGGATTTTGGGGCGGATAGAATGCAGGGTACTGTGGGCCGAAAGGTGGTTGAAATTGGGGGAATTGTGGGTACTGCCAAAGTGGGGGGCATATAGGTTGCCCCTGGTTGTGGTAATTGGGGAAGTTGTGCGTGGTAATGACCATGTTTGTAAAGGATGTTTCCCTCCATGTCGTCCCACTGGAAAAAAGCGTTATCTTTTTTTAACTCAGGATGCACATTATCAATAAAAATAATAAAAAAGGCAAAATTATGCAATTAGCTGCATTATCGTGGCCTTGTTTTTAAATTTTTTACTTAGGCTGCGTGGACTTGGTTAAAAAAAAATGCTTTTTAACCTCGGCGCTGTACAGCATCACGAAAGGCATTGGCGAAGTCAGGAGATCCCAGAGGGTGACCTACTGCCTTAGACAATACTTTGAGTCTCTTGCCTAAGCTGTCGATATCTGAGCTTAGCCACCTTCAATAAACTTTTCAGTGGTATATAAATACATTACAGTGTCAACATCTATAAAATAACTTATTTTTTTTTTTTATTTAAAATTTGCTGAGTAGCAGGTATTTACAGTACGAACATGACCAAAATTCCTTCATGTAAAACAAATATATATCTAAATTCAGCTAGGCTGAAGTGCAGTAGCTCTGTTATTAAAGGGCTGTTAATCACAAAACATACAATACATGCGTAGCCCATGCAAGACCCATCTGCAAAAGTATTCAACAATATAGGTAAGCAACTTAAGAATTGGATGTCATCTCTCCACACACACCAAATGGATTTCCATTTAGGTTGAAAATTGTGGCATTCATAGAACTCTTTAGAGAAAATTATAATACTTATTAATACTCAGATTGAGAGGGCATGATTAGCTATGTCATTGCTGTGCTATTAAGGTTTTAGCAACAAGAGCCCCAGGAAACTTTACATTCATCCTGGCATTGTGTGCCAGTCTCTTCACAGGATTAAGTTAACTCTTCATTTTAATGTTCTCCCATTTCAAAGTGTCACATTTACAAACAGCAGGCCTCGCGCTCCCAGTTGCTAGTAGGCGCTGTGCCATATTTATTACTGAAAAAGTATTTATTTTTTTATGGAGAAATTTAAAGTGAAGAAAAATATTTCTATGAAACATTGTCTTAATGTTTTTCTCCACTTTCAATTAAGCCAATGATGTCCTAATGGTTTATGGAGCAGGTTTCCTTACTTTAAATTCCTCCCATTTGAACAAATGGCTGTATTATTCTGCTATAAATATGGCGCCTTTTCGACAGGTCAGTGGGAGAAAAATGCCTTCTGGTGGTAAATGTGACAATTGGACAAAATTTAAATGAATTTTAAGGAACATAAAGAGAATTCTTCAGTTTGATTTTCTCCCATTTCAAAGTGTCACCTTTACACACAGCAACAATCTTGCTATCAGTGATTGGTAGACATGGTGCCATATGTATAACAGAAAAATAGAGCCATTATTTTGAGTGGGAGAAATTTAAAATGCATAAAAATGTTCCATATTATGAACATTTTTGTGGAATATTTTTCTGCTCTTTAGATTTCTCCCATTTAAAACCAATAGTTTGTGTTATACATATAATGTTGCCACATTTGGCGAAAGGTATGTCCCGTCCCACGAATACATACGTCATAGGCTCTCAGTCACCTAAACACATACATCCCATTCATACACACACACACATGTTCACACATCCCCAAAGAACATGCTCTCACTGACCGACTTTGCAGCTCTGGCATAGTGCTCCTAGTTAAAGAATTTTGTTCAAACCAGTATCTGGTTCTATGCACATTAGGCTTAGTCATAGAAGCTGGGTGTGGGGGTGTCTGGTATCCTTGCACGAGTTGCTTAACCTTGAAAAGCTCAGTTTTCACTGATCAGAAGTAGCTCACAATACTGAAAACGTTGGAGACCACTGGTCTAGAGCAAATAGTCAGTGATTGGAGAGGTAACTACGTTCTGGGTGTAGGAGCATATGGTTACTGTGTCATGATGGTTTGTACTTTAAAGAGTTGTTTCTTCTATTCTTCTCATATTTGGAGCAGGGTTGGTCCCAATGGATAAGGGGGTGTTGTTCCAGAGGATCTTTTGCCTTGTTTTTCTTCTTTCCCCTCTTCATACGTAAATATATAGTGGCTTCAAGTGGCAGAACTATTTTTAGATGTAAGGAAATGGTTTCTTTGGTGATAGTGTAGTGGATTACTACAAAGTATGCTTTTGCTGGAAATTGCAGTAGCTGACCACATAAACATGTTACATTGACTGTGAATGTTGTTTTTTAGACCCATCTTCTCTTCAAGCCGTTGTACCTGTATCGACTGCAGAATGGTCAACATGTCCGGACCTGTGTACTCAAGACCATTTGCAATCAAAAGTAAGTATAAGTAACTGGATCTCAATCCAGCAAAGTCACATGTATATCGAAATAATCCCCCAGCTTTGGTTGGTAAATTTGAGTCGTCAGGCAATCATTGTTCCATGTTGCTCTATTTTAAACTCTCTGCCCAGAGAAGAGTACATTTAGCTGCTATATTTCTTTTGTACAGGTTACTTGTGTTATAACAGAATATATTTCTTGTATTGTGTGTTGGACAATCCTTTCATCTGTGCGAATGTTATACAATACTCACATGCTGTTCTTGAAAATCACCTAATGTAATCTGTTTCACATTTTTACATGTGTGAACGTCAAGTGCTGGATTTGACAGATGCTTTTTAGAGATTTATATGCAAAGAAGTTTGAAAAGTCTTTTTCATGGCAACCATTTCCAGTAGGATCTCTAAAATGGTTGCCTTTGCATATTCATTTGAATCTCACAGTTCCATTATCTCCTGTACCTCAAATGTTATGTTGAATCTGCACAATACTGCTAAATAAAAATACATTGAATGCGCGCTGTATTTTATTTGTGGCATACAGATCCTCATGGCTAGGGCAGTTGTCCATAGTGTGAAATAGGTCTATTTTTCAACTAATGAACATCCATACTCCTGTACCTTTTTTGGATCTATTTGTGCATGTACCTACCCTTATATGACTGCTAGGTGGCTCTTCTTTTAAGAGAGTGATTTGGGGTATGGATTGGCCTACACCAGATCTCAACCTTAACGGAGCATAGCTAGCCAAACCCAAAGGAGGGCTACATTTCCAGAGGGTCCACCTAGATAACAATTATGGTAGCTAAGTTAGCTTAAGATTTCCTTACAAAATACAAGAGTAAATCATGGTTCAGGATACTAGCATGAAACTCAGTCCAGTGTACTTGGAGGACCCATCACTTGGAAAATCCCAAGTCCAATGAGGCACCAGGAGTTATTGAGCTTGAACTGCTCAAGGCCAGGCTGTATAATAAGCCTTAAGATGTATGTCACAGCAGTTAAGCCATATCACTTCAGTAAGCCTTTGAAAGCACACAGTCTGTATATATTTCTATTGAGATTATACATCTTCATCAGAAAATGCTGCTGTTAATGCAACACATTTGTTTTGCAGAACTTGAAAACTACAGCAAATGAAAAACATGGTAAGTAGAACTTTTTCATTAAAGAACTGTCTAATCACATTACAAGCTGTAGATGTCACTAATAAAAACATCTTTTCTCCATGAGCCATAGAATTTCTTTTTTTATTACATTTTGTTTTTCTTGTGTACTTGCATTGTCCAACTATGGCCTCAGAATGGCAGAGAGACATCATTAAAAGCTTGAGGAAATAATCATATCATATAATCTCTGGTAAATGGACAAAAAAACTTGGATTGGGGATGCAGATATCAGATCAAGAAACAATGCTGGCTACAGAGAAGTGTCTTTCACTAGGAATAGCAATTATGACCCAGCTGTGCACTACTTAAAAATAATTCATGGAACTCTATAACTATTTATTTACAGATCACGCCATCCTGCATAATGGTCCAAACCTGTGAAACATCAATGGCTCAAAAAACTTTTATTAGAATTGTTCGGAAAATGACTAGGCTTATTCCTCTAACTTTTGACAAGCACCCAGTTTTTTTACTAACAACACCCAGAAGCTCACACAGACTACTCTTTTTAGGTCTCATCTACACACCACTTTTAGAGCATTGAATTATAAAAAGTGCTTTTTTTCATTGGAAGGAGTGACATGGCAGGTTTGGCTGCCGTGGGGATGATTTGATTAAGCAATTGCTGATGAGCAACTGAGGCAAGGGGTGAGCAATAGAGTTGCTGGGAGGAAAAAAAACTTTTTTCTGGAGAGTGAGGGGTGGGACAAGCAAAGCACGAGCTGTGTGGGTGAACATTACAGAGCGCTGGGGTGCGAATATCACTCTGGAAGCAGCACACGAGAGAGAAAGAAAAGACATTCACATGTGTGAAGTGCTGTTAGAAAACTAACAAAACAAGTTCCCTGAATGTAAATTGTGTAAAGCCACAAATCATCCATTCAATAGGATGGCAAAGAAGCTATACTTAACTGGAAGGACAGACCACAAGAGAAAGGAAAGTCACTGAATAAGAAGCGAGCGGATGAGATTGACAACCAATGAGTTGACCCACAGCCCACTCTAAATATTGGTACTGTCTCCAATATATCTTTGCCAAATGACAGCTAAAAAGTGTCTGTAGGCGACACCTAAAATCAGGGGAGGGATTAGGAGCGGTCTACACGCTGTGCCCACATTTAGCTGCCACTATTATATATATTTTCTTTAACTTTTTTAAAATTTCATTTTCAAGACAATGCAGCAAGAGCAAATAAAAGGACCACCCAGCATGTCTGGAGTCCTACCCCATTCACCACTTAGTATTAACCAAAAACATCCAAAGTCTCCTCTTCCCCAGACAACTGTCAGCTAGTATAGATTCAATAGCAGAAGTAAGCACCCAGTTGTAAACATTAATACATCCGGCAATAGCACACCCACACATCATAGCACTACCTGACGTTGTCTCCACTCCAATATCTCCAAAGAGTAATATTGCATCCAATTACCCATACCTTACAACATTTTCGGGGTCAGCCCCTGCGGGCATATGTAGCTTTTTTAGCCACCATTTAAATGTCCATGCCCAGTCTCCATTCCTGTAGAGTTGGGCACTCCTGTATCCCCAATGATCTATGTCTCTCTTTTCCACAACTAGGCCGAGACCTCAGAGCAGAGGCTGAGGCAGCAGTAAGTCTGTGTCAATAAGGATCTCCAAAATTAGGAATTTAGGGTTCAATGGGATGTGTGCCGAAAACACCCCACTGAGTTCCGTAATTTTTGTAACCCGACATTCCTGGTCCGGGTGCAACTCCAGAATGTATGCAAGTAGCCTTCTTCTCCTTGGCATCTCAGACAATAGGGGGGGGGGTTCTGTGCCCTCCCTCCCTATGGAATGCAATCGATGTCAATCCTAGTACACTCGATGTAGTAGTTTCAATTGGACTAGATGTAGCTGTGATTTGATTGATACCTCCCTCGGGTGCATCAGGGCCGCCTCCCATTCATAATCTTCCATATCCCCACCTACTTTCTCCACAGCTTATGTAGGGTATATGGCTTATGTAGGGTGTCTGGCATAGTATTAAGTGTTTTGTATGTGAGGGAGATTGCATCCTTCCCAAGCTCCTCCGTTAATATCCGTCTCTCTAGCGGGGCATATTCCAGGATACAGTCACCAGGGAGCCCCTCAGCACTTCATGCGTGCCTTATTTGTGCGTATTTTAGGAATTGATTTGTGTTCATCCCAGAAACTAGGACGACAGCATGATATCGCCACTCTCAATCAGGTCCTCCACTTTGGATATACTGACCAGATTCCATGCATCAAATCTTGCAATTTTTGTTAGGTCAAGCCTAACGCAGCGCGCAAGCGCTGCCTAGGAGTGACCTCTTTAAATCACTCAGGACTTTTTGGGAAACTCGTGCATGTACTGCACTATTTCCAGGGAGCACTTGTGCATTTATGGCGTTTACCTTTGGGAGCGAGCACGGGGCGCGCTGTGTGCCATCTGTTTGGTTTCCTATTTCAAAGGCTTTGCTGCGTTCACGTTGTGGCTGCGCATCCAGACACTGTTTTCTGTAACAGATTGAGATCGCGTTCACTTATGGTTGCATTCACTTTTGTTTCCATGTGCCTGCTCGGGTTGCGTTCACATGCGGTCGCGTTCCCTTTTGTTTCCATGTGCCTGCTCGCATTTGCTTGTTTTTTTATTTCTTTGGGCAGCAAAAGCGTGCCATTTGCATTTTTTTGTCTCCGTAAGAATCGCCCCACTACAGCGAAAGGCGCGGCTCGCCAAACTGTTTTTACAATATTTTTTTTTCAAAACCGTGTTTATTTAAGAGTTCAATCAAGATTCAGGACAGCCCTCCACAGTCAGGAGGAGACTGTCAACAGCACAGACAGAGAAAGGCATGGTAGTGAACTCAGAGGTTTATGGAAACAAAAGGGGGCACGCCCCTAAACCCCCCAGCCCACCCATCCCCAACAGTATCCCCCAACACCCCTTCCGACTACCCACCCCTTATCCCACCGCAACATAGTTGGGCCGGCAAACGGAGGCCGATTTCCGCCTGGTCCTAACATGGGGACTTAATCAGCTCAGCTACGATAATAGAGGGGAGACGCATGGGCGCCCGAGAGGAGGCACAGCAGTTGAGTTGTCACCGGTCAGTCTCTTCCTCCCCAGCGTGACTTCACTGTGCGCAGAGTGGTCAGAACGCTGATGGCATAGTCAAAGGGAGACTCACATGGGAATAACACTGAGAAGGAGCAGTTCGAGGACGGACGGGTAAGTCCGAGATATCAACTAGAAATAACATTTACCTCCTGCTGAAAGGACACAGCAAACATCCACTCACTACTGGTCCTCAGCTTCAGAAGTGAATTTAAAGCCCAGAGATTCTATTCTCAGCAGTTGGCGGCCGGTCCACGAAACAACATGTACTCGGCAACCCGTTGATTTAATTTGTGGCATTCGTAGACTTGGAAATCCACAACCCCTTCTCCTCCAGATGGCCTAAGACATTAATAATTATAGCTACCTTCTTCCTTAATGCCACCGCCCCGTAGACTTACTGTCCAGCCAGGCATGCCGTTGATGGCTTTCCCTACTGGACAATCTAAAATGCTCACCGGACTCGAGAATACAGACTCGTTCAAGACCCCACTGTTAAGCCTACACACCCAACACCCATGCGGCAACGAAGCCCATAGAGGTGCAGATCCACTCATATGCGCCTACGCAACCGTGACTTGAAGTCATGTTGGTATGGAGCCTTCCATGAAACTCCAGGCTGTACCCAGGACGCCAGAAGCGCATTAGACCTAAAACAAAAATATAACGAACGGGTGGTTGGAGGCTGAATTTCATAGGTATTGTACAGCGATGTTTCGGGGGTGGAAAGGTCATGGCTTTGTGAATTGATAGACTTTAAAGTCTGGTATTCTTTGTAGTCCTCTAGGGAGCATTCTGTTTAGTCGCTTATAACAAGGATGACCACATTTTAAGGAGAGAAAAAAAACGGGACGGCTGTAGACACAAACGTAGCAGTACATGCTCACACTCCTGTGTAAATATTGACTTCTCTTTTCAAATATATGTTTCTATATATATGTGTGTGTATGTATATATACATATATTATTCCGTTTGTCTCTTTGCAGAGACGTTTTTTCTCGTGCACTCCCGTGTGTTTTGAAATATACCACACCAATATTTGGTCGATTCTCAAGTTTATTTTCTTCAAAAACCAGCAACCAGCAACACCTTACGCGTTTCGGTCTCCACAGAGACCTTGCTCACAGGTTCACACAATCGACATTTTTTTACATTTAAATAACGTGAAAAAAGGGGGTTACTCTTTGAATTGCATCACTTCCTGTTTTACACACAGGATTTCTGGGACATGTAGTTTTTAAAGAACCATTATTGTTGCTGTACTATTTTTCACTCCAAAATATTTTTCAAACTCTTTATCCAATCAATGTGGATATAAGGCAATTGCCATTAAACTAAAATTTAGCCCTCCGGTTGGCTATGTTTGTATTGCTATTCCAACAATCCCCAACACATTTTTTACCATGTACATAGTCTCTCGTGCATTTATATTGCTTCATATCAGTGAAATTTAGAAATATATGAATTTGGTAACCCACATTATATTTCACAGACGGTAATCTCCTTTATAAATTTGACCGTTGCTATTGTTTAGATGGCAATTAAATTAAACAATAAATTTACAGTGAAACTTCATGAATAAATCTACATGTCCTTCATTTTTAAGAAAAAATTATAATAGTGCAGGTTAAAAACGAATTTGACAGGGTGGGCATCATTATTACTAGTTTGTTAGTTCATTTTGAAACAGTTTTAGAGGTGGCAGTGTAGTTCTTCATCCTGATTATGGCCATAAGGGCCCAGAGTTTGAAAATTCATGATATGTTTCGATTCTTTTTGTCGCATCACTTTTTCACGATCACCACCTCTTCGGTTCGGTCCAACACTTTCGATTCCATAGAAAACTAATTCTTTCCAATTTCCTTTGTGTTCCTTTTCCATATGTTTTGCCATTGCGTTGCTACGATCTGAATTAATAGTGGCTCGGACATGCTCCAAAATGCGTAGTTTCAGTTCCTTTTTGGTGCTGCCGATATACTTCAAAGAGCACGGACATTCCAAAGCGTATATGACAAATTAGATTAACAAGAAACCTGACGAGGTTTCAGTGTGACACAACAGAGTCGTCTGAAAAGAAATTACAAGTGAACATTGTTTACACAAATAATTCATTAAGAAGTGTGGAAACAGAGCAAATAAATAACACCAGCACACCATGGATAAAAGGGAGGCATTACGAAACACTTTGATTCAAACTTGCTTTGAAGAGGAAAAAGCTGCCACGAGAGAAGGCGGTGGCGCCCGTAAATCAGATGTTAAAAATAAATTACGCATTTGGGAAAAATTATCAAAAAAAGAAATTAACAAGTGGTGGGAAGTTGCAGCCCTTAAAAAATATTTGGATGTTAAACGTGTACCGCGTGGTTTACGCATTAGTTTAATGCCCAGCCATCAAGACACAAGTAACGAATTATTAACTGAATGGGGAGAATTTATCTTAAAATCATCTTTGGGACTAATGGAGATCCTAGTCAAACATATAGAGATTGCGTTGGATAAAATCACCAAACAACTTAGAGAAATGGAAAAAAAACTGGCCACAATAGACCTAAATCCAGAAATGAAAAAAATCAAGGATGAATTGGAACAATATATTGAGAAACATGAAGAAAATGTACGAATGAGAAAACAAACAAAGTTCCAACGGGATAAAGAAGATTACGAGGACGGTCGTATTTTTACTTATGCCAGAAAGTATGAGAGATTCAGACAAATTGAACCCGGAAATCTAGGCAGTATGTCCTCAGTATCTTCCCTCGCATCAACAGAACCAAGCATCAGTGGAGGGGAAGAGGAACAAAGAGAAGCCAGAGCAAGGAACTCTTTTTTTAGACGAGATGAAATTAGCATTCAACCAAAAGACTTGGGGGGGAAAAACAATGGGCCCTCCAAGAAGTCAAAATCAAAGAGGGAGGGGGAGAGGAAGGGGACGAGGAAACACACCTCAAAACAAACCAGAAGAGGCAAACGAAAATACGGCACAAACTTCTGGCGCAGACCGCGTAGGAACAATGACACGCAATATGAGAAAGAAGTGGAATTGTTAAACAAATATCAAGACACTACACTGATGGATCAAGAATTAGAAGAAATGGCACTATTACAGGAAGACCAAAATATCATACATGACGACCAAGAATTACAAGTGATCAATTTATCATCGAAACATTTGAGTGAACTGGAACTGAACGTTCTTAAACGAGGTATGAACTTCTGCCCAATGAGTGGAATGAACCTGGCTGAGACACGGATAGATCTCTACAAATTCGTAAGAAAGATAAAATTAGCTAAACTATTTATCGACAAACATGACATGGCCAATTACAGAAGGACTATTTCTCAACCGACAATTCAAATACCAATACAAGATGCTGAACATTTTGTAAATCTTATGGAACTAAGCCAGACCCCACAACAGGGGGGTGGAGAAGTACAAGCATATTGTGTACAATTGGGAGCAGGAATATCCAAAATGAAACCTCAATCTAAATTCTACCCACAACTCCCACCTGGAAATAAAATAGACTTTTTCCAAGAATGCGTTGTAAAGGATCTTTACCAATTGAAAGCTCCACACAACAAAGATAACTTAACAAAACAAGAACGCCAAGCACTAAATCTGCTTCAGAAAGATGACACCATCGAAATCAAAATGGCAGATAAAGGTGGCAACGTGATTGTTCTTGATAAGGAGGCATACATGCGTGAAGCTTATTCTCAATTACAGAACAAGGAATACTATGAAAAATTGAAAACTAACCCTTTGCCAAAAATGAAAGAAGATTTAGATAAAAAGCTTGAGAAGGGGTTCAAACAAAATCTAATTGACAGTGACGAATATAAGTATCTTCAAACCACACATCCAAAAATGGCCACAATATATTTTCTCCCCAAAATCCACAAACATCCCACTAGACCACCAGGGAGACCAATAATTTCTGCAAAAGGAGCCCTGTTGGAACCCATTGCAAACTATATAGATGTGTTTTTGCTACCGTATGTCAAAGGTTTAACTTCGTACATAAAAGACACTGGGGATATGTTGAGACGATTGCAAGATACTCCTTGGCAATCTTCATATAAGTTGATTACGATGGACGTCGTATCACTATATTCCAACATTCAAAACAAAATCAGCTTAGAGGCATGCAAAACGTTCCTAATGGATAGAAGTATACAACTGACAGACCATACCAACATGCTCATGGACATGATTTCAATGTGTCTGGAACAAAACATATTTTTATTTGGACAAGAGTTGTACCGTCAATCCAAAGGCACAGCGATGGGCTTTTCTTTTAGTCCATCATATGCTTGCCTTACAATGGGACAATGGGAAAAATCATGGGCATGGAGATCTGAAAATGATGGAGCGGTATCAAAAACCGTGGCATGGCTGAGATATATAGATGACTTGCTGTTAATTTGGGACGGAACAAATCAAGAATTTTAAACTTATTTCGAAAGCCTCAACAATTCAGATTAAGGCCTTAAATTCACGTACACAATCAGTGAATCAAGGGTAGTATTTCTGGACACTGAAATCTTTGTGAAAGACAATGTATTGCAAACCACATTACATCGGAAGAGCACAGCAACGAATGTGGTTTTACATGCCCAAAGCTTTCACCAACCGAGTTTAATACATAACATTCCATACGGAGAATTACTTCGAATAAAAGAATCTGTTCTAATGATGAAGACTGGCAGATTCATAAAAATCTTGCAAGTAAAAGATTTGAGAAACGTAAATACAACCCTGCAAGTATTCAAACAGCTTTGAAACGCTCCTCCAGTATCAAAAGAACTGATCTACTCAGAGAATAACAACCATCAAACACAGAGGATCAAAAAATTCGATTCATTACTACCCATTCAACGGCCAACAAAGCAATTACCAAAATCCTTAGGAAAAACTGACACATACTACATATGGATCCTATAGTTGCTGAAATAGTGGGGGATCATCCCAATGTGACATATCGGAGAGCCAAGAACTTGAAAGACAAATTAATCCATAGTCATTTTCAAGAACAAAAGAAGCCTGAAGCATGGCACAAACCCAAAGGATTTTACAAATGCTCCGGATGTAAAGTCTGCTGTATTGCCAAAACAACCAAGGAATTAGAGATGTCAAATAAAAAAATCTGGAAAATTGATCAACTAATCAATTGCAAAACCCAATTTGTCATATACGCTTTGGAATGTCCGTGCTCTTTGAAGTATATCGGCAGCACCAAAAAGGAACTGAAACTACGCATTTTGGAGCATGTCCGAGCCACTATTAATTCAGATCGTAGCAACGCAATGGCAAAACATATGGAAAAGGAACACAAAGGAAATTGGAAAGAATTAGTTTTCTATGGAATCGAAAGTGTTGGACCGAACCGAAGAGGTGGTGATCGTGGAAGTGATGCGACAAAAAGAATCGAAACATATCATGAATTTTCGAACTCTGAGCCCTTATGGCCATAATCAGGATGAAGAACTACACTGCCACCTCTAAAACTGTTTCAAAATGAACTAACGAACTAGTAATAATGATGCCCACCCTGTCAAATTCGTTTTTAACCTGCACTATTATAATTTTTTCTTAAAAATGAAGGACATGTAGATTTATTCATGAAGTTTCACTGTAAATGTATTGTTTAATTTAATTGCTATCTAAACAATAGCAACGGTCAAATTTATAAAGGAGATTACCGTCTGTGAAATATAATGTGGGTTACCAAATTCATATATTTCTAAAATTCACTGATATGAAGCAATATAAATGCACGAGAGACTATGTACATGGTAAAAAATGTGTTGGGGATTGTTGGAATAGCAATACAAACATAGCCAACCGGAGGGCTAAATTTTAGTTTAATGGCAATTGCCTTATATCCACATTGATTGGATAAAGAGTTTGAAAAATATTTTGGAGTGAAAAATAGTACAGCAACAATAATGGTTCTTTAAAAACTACATGTCCTAGAAATCCTGTGTGTAAAACATGAAGTGATGCAATTCAAAGAGTAACCCCCTTTTTTTCACGTTATTTAAATGTAAAAAAATGTCGATTGTGTGAACCTGTGAGCAAGGTCTCTGTGGAGACCGAAACGCGTAAGGTGTTGCTGGTTTTTGAAGAAAATAAACTTGAGAATCGACCAAATATTGGTGAGGTATATTTCAAAACACACGGGAGTGCACGAGGAAAAACGTCTCTGCAAAGAGACAAACGGAATAATTTACACGCGGCGGGTCCTGCCGCACCTCGCGTGCACCGCCTCAGAGCACCCGGAAGCCCTGACCTTGGACCAGACTGAATGAATATATATATATATATATATATATACACACATATATATATATATATATATATATATATATATATATATATATATATATATATATATATATATATATATTTCCAAATGACTTTTGATGACAGACACCCAGCACAACGGGTCGGGGCTTGATAGCGACATCACCGCCCAATAAATGCCAACGAAAGCTAACTAATAGCAGTACCTCTATTATTCCTTTGGTAAGACTGATGTTTTCTGCCAATTAACTCGACGTTGAAAATCTTTTTTTCAGAGTGTTCAGACAATAAGATCCTGTATGAGAAAATATGATAGGCAACTTGTAGGTGGGAATGCTTAGCTAGTATGCGACATATAATACAAATTGATAGTAGATTAAGTGGGTTAAGTCAAACATTGTTTGCACCTTCAAACGATTTAAATCTTTAATGCAGGGATGCTGTGGAATGACTGATGTTTTTTAACCACACTCTGAAAAAATCATTTTCAACATCGCAATAGTCATAATAGAGGTAAGACATTACAATATCTGTTATTTTCAACCTGCATATCAATACCGTTATCATAATGCTATTAATTAGCTTTAAAGTATACTGACTATTATTATAACAAACATTCCTTTTTATCATTCTTACTAAAAGAATGTACCACATCATTTTACCACGTTTTTTGGCATACCCATGGAGTTACAACCATTCCTTACAAGCCATCATATTCACACAAGTTTTGTGCTGTGACTAATTAGGGATTAATGGGTAAATTACGCCTCTCCCCATTGAAAAAACTACTTCACTAGGACCTCCTCTAAATAGATGGCCTGTATACATATATCTTGGGTTTTTTTCATTGCCCCTATAGGTATTCCCTCTATAACTAGCGCTACTATCAGTTTCAACCGAAGCTCCACGGCTAGATGATTTATTATATCTATTAAGGTAATTGATTAGATCATCAAGAACCTTCTTGAATTTACTTGATTCTCTGTCATTCTCTAATTGCTGACTCTCCTAGCTCCACCTTACGATGAAGGTATTATCTTGTATATACACGGTCTTTCTGTTCTAATGGTTTGTTTTGGTTTTCTTGTCTTTTCACAATTTCACCATGATTGGTTTTCTAACGAATCTTTATTAGTTAAAAAATGGGAACTGGTTCCAATCTCTCCTGTCATTTTTTGTATTAAACTTTTTCAAAAAACCTTACTATAATGCATAATCTTTATTTCCTGTGACTTTTTAAAGACCCCCTCCCCTCATTTTAAACAAATGTTTGTGACTTATTGCAGAAAACTTTAGTAGGACTCTCAATATATGATCAGAACTATTTCTTATATTCATGTTTTTCTTTTAGATCTTATTAGACCACCATGGCTACCTGATGCAGGCGTACCACCGAAACGCGCGTAGACACACAAATTACGTTAGCCATGACCACATTGTTTGGTTGTCTAAAATAATAATTGCATTGAATTCTTTGCCCTACTTTGACTTTACTATGCAAATCCATGTCTATAATCACAACACCATGTTTGACATGCATCAATATGCTGTAGCATTAGGCCATGTATGAATGTATAAGTATGGGTGAATAGTATTAGCAACAATTATATATTAATTTTGCACTTCATACATAAGCCATTACCAAAATTGCATATTCATCAAAATTGTCATTATTATATTTGTTGTCTCCTTATTACTTAAAAAGATAAAATATTACTTACCAATACCTGGTTTACAAAAATAATAAAAATTTGATTTTTGATAGCTTCTCTTTTCTGGTCACATATTGTCTTTGGTTATCATAGGTCCGCCTTTTACTCATTTCCTAAATGGTTTTTCACACATAGTATCTCGACTCTTAGTTAGGAAATTTGTTCAGGGGTACCCCTATTTTCACACACAATTCTGTGGTGTATACCATCCAACAACAGAGTCCTCATGTCACCCCTCAGGAGCGATCCGATAATGTGTTCTGCAGTGCTTAGAGCAGTTTTGGTAAAGAAATCATCTTAAACGTGGCTGCTCTCCCCATCATGACAAGGGCCAGTCCACGCCACCGCTACATTTCTTCTTGGCAGGCTCGCATCACCGTCCTGAGGTTTTGCTCAAAACCAATCTCCCTCTCCTTTGTCATGAATATACCAAAGTATTTAAATTCAAGGGTTGTATGCACCAGGCAACGGGGGAGTGAGGACACCTATATCCTGTTTTGCTGAATATAAAGTGTCAGAAAAGTTTCCCCTTTGGGTGAACTTGCAGACTAGCCAGAGCTTAAACCCACATCATTCCATACACAATTAACTCTACACAACATATAAGGAGCAAAGATGATAGAAATGATAAAGTCATACAAAAATGTACGTTTTATTATTGATATATATTAAAAAGACACAATATAAAATATAACACCAATAAAAATTATTACACTAATACAAAATAATTACAGACAGTGGGAAAATACAAGGAAAATAGTTCCAATTAAAATGAGATGAACACACTAGTCAAAAGGGATTTAACCACACTCCAATTTGTAAATCTATCCTGATTGGAGGAGTTTTTGTCCAGCGACTTAACGTATCTCAACTCAACATTGCATCGACGCGTTTCGGTTTGGCAATTGTTACTTAAAGCCAACGCCTTCAGGATTAAAAATGAATTCCCACTTTATACAATGTATCTGAAATAAAAAATATATACAACATAAGAGGTACAATATGTGACTGATCAGAATTCTCATATCATTATGAACAAAAAAGCTCCTATATACATTACAAAAAGCTACAACATTGTCATCATCAACTTCCTTACATACTACATCAGTTTGCATTGTTTGAAAGTTACAAATCAGTATTGGAATGGCAACACGAAAATGTCTACCACCATCATTGCGTGACTTGTCATTTCCCTTAATTAAAGCCTAAAACAAAGGGATAATATCTGCTCTCTAAGGGTTTATCTTTGATATCCTATATTATCTCAAGAATAAATTTCCTGTTTGACACAATTTACCACAAGGTTGCCCATCTATGTGTTGTGTAGAGTTAATTGTGTATGGAATGATGTGGGTTTAAGCTCTGGCTAGTCTGCAAGTTCACCCAAAGGGGAAACTTTTCTGACAATTTGTCTTTTGGAACCCTACCCCTTTGGATTTTGGGTCCCTCTCTTTTGTTAGAGAGTTGCTGAATATAAAGCACAGATTTGTCCCAGTTGATGTGGTAACTGGAGTATTTGCCATAGTCCTCAAATAGTTGGACAGTCAAAGGGAGGCACAAGGATGGTTCTGTAATGTAAAGAAATTCATCGCCCGTGTAAAGTGCGATCTTCTTTTCCACTGCAGTCTCTCCAGTGATCCTGAAGCCATGGATCCCAGGAAGGTCGCAGACTGCACAGGCTAGTGATTCTATGGTGAGGGCGAACAGGAGAGGGGACTAGGTGCAACCCTGTCTCATGCTTCTACCGATTGAGAATTTGGAGGGCAACACTCCATTTACCCTGAGTGTGGGCCTGATAAAATAATTGGACTCATTTCCTATAGTGGGAACAAACCCAAACTTAACCAGTGTGTGTTCAAAAAAGTGCCAGTGCACTGCATCAAATGTCTTTCCTGCGTCGAGTGCTAGAAAGATGTGGAGTTCTGGACGATCTCTTAAATCGTTCAGCCAATTATGTGTGTGTCTTAGATTGTATCATGTTGCCCTACCAGGCATGAAGCTTGACAGTTCCCTACGGATCAGGGGCTTGAGTCTGGTGACCAATATAGTGGGCTAGATTTTCACCTCCGTGTTGAGCAATGAAATCGGGAAGTATTAATCTCAACGCTCTTTTGGCTTGCCGTCCTTCTTGTTGAACACTATGACTGCCTGTCTAAGGTCTTGTTGGAGAAGGAGGCCCTGTTTGTCGGCTTCCAAGTACATGCTTGAGATGGGGTCCTAACAGCCCTATGTAGCATTTTTAGAATTCTGCGGAATCCCGTTGGGTCCCAGGGTTTTGTTAGACTTTAGCTTTGCTGTTGCAGCTTGAACTTCTACCAATGTGATTTTGGCATCAAGCGCTGCGCAAGCCTTTGCATCTAGAACGGGAGTGGTTCCAGACAGCTGCCACTATAATTGCACTTGTTTATGTAATGAATATTAAGCAGTGCATACAATTTCAACTTACATAATACTTGTGATTTCTTTTCCCCCGCTCTTTAAGTTTATTAAAACATAGAAAACATTCACAAAGTTCAATAAAGCAGTAGTATTACCGACACATCGAGTACCTCCATCAAATTGCAGCACATGTATGAGAGTTGCATTGGCTGTCAGAATGTCTTATGTTTTTTGCAGAGTATATTATAGTCACCCCATACTTTTTGATGTTTCGCTGGACAGCCCCTTGATTTATGAAGAAGTTGCTCTTCCTTGGCCCAGTACTCCACCCCATGAGTCCATTATATCACTGAAGGCGCCGACCCTGATCTCCAATAACAGGCAATTTATCATTTTAGGTAGGATAAATCCCAAGCTGCCAACAATCTATCATAATGGATGGACACCCAGTCATTCATTAACCCCACCAGCAACCTTTTGTTCTCTGACACAGCCAGCCGCCCACAAGCAGGGTCAATATTTTGCATCTACTGTAGTATTGTACATTCCCATATCATGTGGAAAATTGTTCTCAATTCCCCCTTGCATCTCAAGCAGTGTGGGTTTAGGCCTTTGTTTATTTTACTTAAGCATTTAGAACTGTGTAATATCTCAAGTCCGAAAGCCTTCCAGCTTTGCCATGTGTTGTAGCCAGTTCCCAGCCAATAATGGTGTATCCTGGTTCCGCACGCTATGCCATTGTATCCATCTCTGACCTGATGCCAGCACAACAGTGACCTGCGGGATCGATGTGTTTATGTGAACCATGAATTAACTTAAGTGGGCGGTATTGTTCAAGGGCTTGGAGGTTCATGGCTATTACTGAGTCTTTCCGATCTGCAAAAAAACTTTTGTTGCTCAGTACAATGTAGCTAGCTCGTTAGTAGTACATGATAGCAGCACCTGATTCCTTACTTAACAGGTTTGAGATTGAAAGGATGTTTGCCATGGGCATATGTTTCCAATGTGAAATAAAGTAATGCGCTCCAAGCCCAGTTTTCCCACTTGGCAACATTTTGTGATCATAGGCACACATCATAAATCTCCACGTGCCTCAGTAAATGTTATCTACCAACACTGATGCGATTGCTTATGCAGGGTCTAAATATTCCTGCTATACACTGCATTTAAAAGCGGTTATTGGCATACACCACATGACTCTTGTTATAGGCAGGTACCTTATATGAATGGGTTTTGACTTAGAAAAGCATGATGCATCTGAGGATGAACCTAAATTTTATAAATAAAATATAAAATAGTGATGTGCACTTCGTATAAAAGTAGAAAAAAACTGAGCCTGTTTATTTCACTAAGATTGTCTAGTTTTTACTTTCATATTTAGAAAAGAGATCATCAGACTCTGGTTTCCTTTCTTCTTTCAGAGTATAAAGGATCTGGTGACATGAAACAAAGTAATACAGTACCTCAGCTATCCCAAGCCAGCTCCTTGAACTCAAAGGATCGCCTGTCAAAAACTCAAACGGAAATAGTAGACGCAGGTGATGGTCTCATACCTATACCATAATTTGTTATACTGTTTTTATTTTGATGTATTGCAACAGTGTCCTGTGCAGCATATCTATTCAAATGGTGTCTAATGTAACGCAGTGTTAACTTCGTCTACCAATAATCTAGCAATAAAAATCTAATGGATGCTCTTTCTGTATTTCAGAATCTGCCTTTAGTGGCATGATCTAATCTGCTATTTTAGGACAGATTAGCATACCGTATGCATGTTCTTAAAATTAAAAAAAAGCAACCAGTGTTGACCCGCAAGTGCTAATCTGGCATGTGGGTTATAGACCGGGGGTTAGTGTTTTGGAACACAGTTCTAAGAAAAGTCATATACCATAAAATCTCTAATAAGAAATGCCAAACAGTTGAAAAAAATAGTCCCCCATTTGCAGCATGAGGCCATTTTACTATTCTGGGTATGTTATGATCGATAATGTCTTGCACCTACAGAAGAGGCGTGGGTGCCTTAAAGTGAGAAAAATAGCAAACATCCACTGCAACACTCGATGCGGTAAAAAAAAAATGAACTCTATTTTAGTGAGGATTGCTCAGATGAATAAATGTTTAACTGTAGTGGTACACCATTCATGTAAATGAACACACTCATTAATTAATAATACTTCAAATCAGAATTGAACATCCATGCTGTGCAATACATTTTCCACTGTTTTCATGTTTTCGTTAAGGGTCTCAATTCAGTCTCTTTGGTGCACCAACATTTCCGAGCTCTTACGTTTCCCA
Source organism: Lissotriton helveticus (assembly GCF_964261635.1). Classification (NCBI taxonomy): domain Eukaryota; kingdom Metazoa; phylum Chordata; class Amphibia; order Caudata; family Salamandridae; genus Lissotriton; species Lissotriton helveticus. The sequence continues at coordinate 1,181,472,531 of NC_136057.1, read as the reverse complement.
TATAAAGGCATGAGTATATTTTCTGTTACAGGTTCTTAATGTTACTTTGGTATATGTAGTCTGGTGGACCTGTCCCTTTTTTAGGGTTATCCCCAAACTTTTTGTCTTCCTCCTCCTATTTTTCTGACCCTCTTTTTGTTGGCTTTAGGACTGGGCACTATACCACTTCTAATGAGTACTAAAGTGCATGTGTTCTCCTCCCTAAAGCATGGTATGATTGGTTTACACTGTTTGGCATATTTAATTTACTTTAAAGTTCCTTGTAAAGCGATTTACCATATATACCCAGGACCTATAAATTAAATGCTACTAGTGGGCCTGCAGCGCTGATTGCGCCACCCACAGAAGTAGCCTTTCAAACCTGTCTCGGGCCTGCCACTGCAGGGCCTGCTTGCACAGTCTGCTTGCACAGTTTACTGCCACATTAACTTGGCATTTAAAACTACTAGCCAAGCCTTAAACTCCCCTTTTACTACATATAGGTCACCCCTAAAGTAAGCCCTAGGTAGCCCTATTGGCAGGGAGCTGTGAATGTAAAAGATACGACATGTGCCCTTATTGTGTGGCATGTCCTGGTAGTGACAAACAGCCTACTTGATTTCTCACTACTGTGAGGCCTACTCCTCTCATAGGCTAGCATTGGGAATTCCCTTACATGAGTTTAAGTGGTAATTCCTGATCTGAAAGGGGTAGCATTGTCATGTTTGGCATGTTTCGAATAGTGATGATTTACCCCCTCCTGGAGCCAGGGCTGGGGGTGAAAGGGGGTGTTGTGCACTTCGAACGTTTCTTTTGAAGTAAACCCTAGTTAAGACATTTTTGAGTAGAAGTTCAAGGGCTCTGGTCAAGGCATTTTAGATACTGCGTGGGACTTATAACCAGATTCTCCTGGCTCTACATATTGCACCAGAGAATTGCTGTGCTGCCAGGAGGAGCCGCCATTTGAACTACTTACTGTGCTGTACTAACCTGCTTGGTTGCTCAAGGGACTGCCACTCAGCCAAATGACTCTGTGAGCTGGCATGCCTACTGTCCCCTGAGTGCTCCCCCATGTTCTCCAGGGGCTGGTTGGCTGCTTCCCTCCCACCCCTGTTTGGAAGCATGGGGCTTATGAGGATCCAGAGAGATTCTCTCTATTTGTTTGCATTTAGTTCAAAAATAGCGCGCAGTGAGCACTTCATCTCTTATGTACTACAGGGTGGTGAGTGTTTCATCTCTTATCTTGGTGGCTCCTCTGCTATGGCGGAGGAAAGTCGCCCCACGGCTAACTTTTAGTTATTAACATTTTATGGATTTTTGTGCCGGTGGGCAAGTGGGCGGGGCTGCTCTGCTTACGGAGTAGGAGAGGAGTGGTTTGCCCATTCCGGAGTGCGCAATGACTGTTTGTTTAGCCCTCTCGGGCTGTCCAAACCAGTCATGTGTACTCCCCTGTTCTCCATGCAGGCTGCATTGCAGCCTGAATGGAGAACATGCCCACTCCTCCAGCCACTGGCTGAGCGCCATGTCACAGCGCTCACACCAATCACAACGCTCCATTGGAGTGTTGCGATTGGTTATGGGGTGGGAGTCTGGCTGCCTGCTTCCTGTTCTGACCTGGAGTCGGACACAGGCGAGCAAAAGATGCGGGATCCGGCTGCAGCATGGTAAGTTTTTTTTTTTTTCTCTTTATGCAGCCAGCCACCGAGCCTGACCAGTCGCCAACCCCTCTTCAAGAGAGAGAAATGGACCCGGCGGGTGCGAACACAGGTACCAATCACTCAACAATTTTTGGAACATCTGTTCAGCACCCTACGAAAAGATTTTGCGGGGCTAAGGCAGGACTTGGCCTCCGACATAAAACAAGTTCGAACGGAGAGCCTGGAACTAGGTGACTGCGTGGACTCTGTGGAGAGGTCTGGCGACTGTAGAGAGGAAGAGTTAACCGAGCACACGCAAGAAATACTGGCACTCTGGGAGCGCAATGAAGAACTCTGTCTCCACCTTGACAATAGATCAAGGCAGTCTAACATCCGCATCAAGGGAGTGCCACTTCAAGCAGACTGGGAAATTGGAGATGTGGGTGATTAGTCTCTTCCGCCGTGTTGCGCCGACACTGAGTGACAAAGAACCCTGGATCTCACTCACCGAGCTGAAAGGCCAGCTTGAAGCCTGGGCCAACCACAAGACATTCTTACATACCTCCACTCTTACAGGCAAAAGGAAGCCATTATGAATGCAACCCGAGACAAGTCAACCATATCGTTTGAGGGTCTTCAGGTGGGCATATACCATGATCTCTCACCCCTCACTCTACAGCACCGCAAAGCCTTGAAATCGGCCACTGCCTACCTCAGAGAGAAAAGAGTTTGCTACCGCTGGGAACACCCATTCAGATTGACCTTCGCCTGGAACAAGGAGATGCATGCGGTACGGTCTCTAAAAAAAGCACAGGAGGCACTTGGTGTTAATCTTGAAGAAGGGAAGAATCTGGAGCATCAATCTGGGGAGGCAATGACTGCTGAGACGCCGAAACTGGGAAGAAGGCGTTGAACCGGGAAGGACAAACAGGACCCTTTGTGCTGGAAAGTCCTTCGACACATCTAGACTGCAGCCTTAAACTGCAGAATTCTATCCCTGTCTGGCCGCTGTAGGTCACTGTGGATGAGCCCCGGGACGGAATGTGAAATTGGCCTTCGTGGGCAGAGCTCCCTCTTACCAAGATGCAGACCGGCTGTAGGCCATATGGAACCATACACTACGGTGTCACTGATGCACAAAGACCGTCTTTAACTAACCAGTCTCCTTTCTATAATTTACAGTAAAAAGATGTAAAGCATAAACTAGTATGAAAAATTGATGCTGCAGAAAAAACCAACCATTTTTCTGTAGAATTAATGTTCGAGGCATGTGAGCTTAAGATCGCATGCTCTGCCTACTCCTGCCATCTAGTATTGGGTCTGGATATTTGCAAGTTGTTTTTCTTCGAAGAAGTCTTTCTAGTCATGAGGTAAGGTGACGCCTACTTTCAATGATAGCTCGCATGGGCATCGACTCCATTGTTAGATTGTTTTTTTCCGCCATCGAGTTCGGACGTGTATTGCAGTGCTCCGGTTCTAAACCGTTCTTCAGGTTCCCCTTGGGGCGCAATTCACTACCCACTTCTGTATTGTTTCGTACACGTATTCCACTTCTCCGCCTATAATATCGATTGAAGAAAATTTCTGTTTCGTTTGGAAGACTCATGGAAGGCAGTCGGGCCTAACCACGTCGGTCCACCTCGCAGTAGATGGAACGGACTCCATTAAAATTTTGTCCTTGGTGCCACGCAAAGTATCTGTGCACCAACTCGCACGAAGTGTGGAACTTATGCTTATCTCCGGAGCACAACGAACAGGGCTGCGACGCGTGCAGATTGTTTCAATCAAAGGAAACACTCCACGATCGCCTGGCTCGACGTCATGAAATGCAGAACATCAAATACACGCCGGACATCTTCTGTGAAGGTTCCGAGCAGGAAGAATTAGATGCACAAGGGGGCGAAGAGGAGCAGAAAGAACCTGTATCTATTCCGGAATTGGACTCCGAGATGGAAGACTACATACCTCAAGGTCAACGCCCCTTGCCCCGAAATCCAATTCAGACCAAACAAAAGGTATCTGTTCCACCTCCGCCTTTGGCCACGGTTGGAACCGAGAAGATGTTTCTAACACCCTGTCTCTCCCCGCCCCCACCCCACCACCGAAACACATTGTTGAGCCTTCCGGCTTGGGATCGAGTCGGCCAATGTCTGGCACTGAGCCGAAACCTTCAGGCTCAAAGCCAAAGACTGCTTCGGAGCCAAAACCCTTGATGCTGAAATCAAAAAAACGCTTTGGAACCCAAATCTTCTGTGCCGAAAAGTCATTCCACCGTTGCACCAAAACAGAAAAATACTCCTTTGCAGCTGCAGGATCCTATTTTCGACGTCCCATATCGGACCCAAAACAAAAGGAACTTTACATTAATCCTGATACAGGACAGCATCTTACTAATTCGCCTCAGAAGCATGAACCTGAGTCAGAGGACATACATTATACGATTCCTTTAAAGATGAAGAATGTCTGTACTAACCCCTCTCCTCCACCACCACAACGTTCCCCTACACATTCAACACCTTGTCTGGCATTAGAACATTGACTTATAACACCAGCTAGCTCTCCACCACAACAGCCTGTTGGCGATTATGATGGAGATACTCATTTACCTGTAGATCCCTGGAAAGACTACAATACTGATTCACCTAATGACAATGACCTAGACCTTTACCCTGCAAATCCTTCCCCTCCTGACGACAATATAGGGTATTTAGAATTACTTGCTAGAGCTGCAGAATATCACAGGGTACAGCTACATAAAGAATCCCTAGAAGAGGATTATTTGTTCTAAACTCTCAGCAGTACGCATAGAGCCAGTCAGACTCTCCCTCTGCTCAAAGGCAATTATATATTTAAGGACCCTGTGTGTGCTTGCATTCTCACTCTCCGAATAGACAAAAAATATTAGCCTGCTCTGTCAGATCCAGTCTCTAATGCCCGTAAATGGGCCAATTCACCCCCCCCCCCGACAAAGTCAAAATTATTAGATGCTTCTGGTAAGCGAGTAGCAGCCCAGGTTAAGCTTTATTGGCGTATAGCCAACCCCTAGGCCCTGTTACCCAGTATAATAGAGCGCTCTAGGACAAAATGGAGCAATTGCTCCAATATCTCCCAGATGAGCACAAAGCTAAAGCTCAGGATTGAGTACAAGAGGAAAGCTCATCTCCAATTCCTCTCTATTAGATTTGCTTTAGATAATGCTGACACCGCAGCTAGAGTGATTAACGCTAGTGTGTTACTTAGGAGGCACATCTAGTTAAGGACTTCCGGGTTTAAACCTGAAGTCCAGCAATCCATTTTGAATAGTCCATTTGATGAAAGCATCTCTATAGGCCTGAAGTAGATCAGGCATTGGAGAAAATGAAAAAAAGACACTGAGGTAGTTAAATCGATGGGAGCCCTACAGTCTCCTTCAAATCGTGGCTCCTTTCGTCTTTCCTTCTACCGCGGCGAGGGGTGGGGGGGGGGACACACAATACTGTTGCTTTATACAAAGGCAACAAACAATCTTCATCCTCAAGAGGCTTCTCTAGAGGAGGATACAGAGGAACAATGCAAAGGTAGGTGCAAGGGTTCCACACCACGTATTTCCCCTTCCTCTAACAAGCAGTGACTTGCCTACCCTTGCCCCGATCATTTAACACCTGTCTGGGGACGTCTTCTACAATTCCTCCCCATTTGGCAATCCATAACTACAGACAAATGGGTGTTAGGAATTATCCAACATGGGTACTGCCTGGAGCTTACCACCAATCCTCCAAACATTCCACCTCGTTCTCACAAAATGTCACCAGAACATTTACACCTGCTCAAACAGGAAACCCAGTCTCTTGCTAAAAGGAACCATAGAGCCTGTACCTTTACAATATCAAGGGTCGGGCATGTACTCCCTGTATTATCTGATTACCAAAAAAGGACTGGTCCTTGAGACCTATTCTGTGCCTCAGAGAACTAAACCACTACATACTGTCAGAACATTTCCACATTGTGACACTTCAACAAGTGCTCCCTTTTCTACAGCAGATCAACTTTGTCTACTCTAGACTTAAGGACGCATTTAAATTCATCCCGCTCATCACAAATATCTCAGATTTGTGATAGGTGGTCAACATTACCAATTCAAAGTACTACCGTTAGGAGTCACCACTGCTCCCATTGTGTTTACCAAATGCCTGGCAGTAGTCGCAGCTCATCAGAGAAGACAGCACACCCATATCTTCGCATACCTGGACGACTGGCTCTTCAAAATCAGCACTTACCAGAAGTGTCTCCAACACACTCCAGCCACAATTCACTCACTACACCAACAGGGGTTTACAATGAATGCGTTGAAGTCTCATCTTCAGCCTTTCAACAGACAAACCTATCTGGGAGCTGCAGCATTGAAAGAGTATGCAGTTCCTATAGGCTGGGGAAAGAAGAAGAGGCTAGGTTGGTTAACACCCTTACTCAGTAGGGGAGTGTGGGTGTCTCCCAATTTGGGAAGTGGGGCCCTCACACACCCATTTGGGTGTCATGCTTCATCATAGGGCTTGCTCCTCGTCAGGCCGGCGCTGCAATGCCTGAGGGGCACCCTATGAGGGGCTCTTTGTCGGAGATCTTTTTTCCTAGCCGTATAGGTGAGGTGCGTGTGAGGGGCTTAGTGGTGGAGATGTGATGTGAGGAGAAATAAAATTAGTCGAGGTGGTGCTCCAAAATGAATTTTAATCTGCAAGCCCACTTGTCTCAATTACAACCAAAATAGGGATACCACTGATTATAATGGTTGAAGGTGTCTATATTTATTTAATGATTATTTATTTATTAATACAACTTGTAGAGCGCGTACGTTTGCCCGTAGGCGTCTTGGCGCTGTGTGTAGTCATGGTCAAGATGTTTCTTGCCCTATGTGTGTAAATCACTCTGCAGCTCTTCAGGACCTATCTTGATGCACTATCTAAGCGGTTGGTAGGTTATGGAAAATTAACCAATCACTCTGATTACCTTTCAGTGAGGTACGTTAATAAATCTGGGTGCCACCACAGACACTCAAAGAGCTCTAGCGTATCCCAATACTGCCAGAAATCTCAGTATTCAGTCTCTTCTCACTCAGTTTCGGCCCAACCAACCATCACCAGCAAGAGTCTTCATGCAACTGCCCGGAATAAGGGTGTCTTGCATCGTGATCGTTCCCCATGCAAGACTTCACATGCGTCCCCTTTAAGAATGGTTAGCAAGTCAGTGGAACCAGTCACAGGGTCAATACACCGATCTAGTATTGGTAGATGGCCGCACCCATCGCTCTCTGCAGTGGTGGAACCCACAAAATGGCGGCCCTTCATGTCTGCGGAAAAGGATCGATGAAGGGCGGCCCTTCATCGATCCTTTTCCACAGACACGCGCACAAAGCCCTACACGACCAAGGCCCGAGCTACCTCAACAACCGGATCAACTTCTACACTCCCAAGCGCCTCCTCAGATCAACCAACCACGCCCTCGCCGCCGTCCCCCGCATCCGAAGAGCGACAACAGGAGGAAGATCCTTCTCCTACCTGGCCGCCAAGACCTGGAACTCACTCCCGACCAATCTGCGCCTGACCCAAGACCACCTCTCCTTCAGGAAGAAGCTCAAGACCTGGCTGTTCGAGCAGTAGCGGCACCCCCCCCCCCCTCCCAGCGCCTTGAGACCCTACGGGTGAGTAGTGCGCTCTACAAATGACCTGATTGATTGATTGAACAGCAGACGCATTGCTCACTGGTTGGGGTGCTCACTTACACGATCACACAATCCAAGGGTTGTGGAGTCTGAAGCACAAAAGTCTCCATATAAATCAGCTAGAGCCACTACCAGTGCTTCTAGCGGTCAGTCTTTCAAATTCACCTCATAGGCAAAGCTGTGTTAGTCCGCACGGACAACATGACAGCTATGTACTATATGCAAGAATGGGGTGGGGGGAGGGGAGACACGCTTCAACTGTCACGCCTAGCACAAGCCATTTGGAAATATGGGATATACACTGCAAGATTTTTCTCCTGGCAGAGCATCTTCCAGGAGTAAACAATTAGATTGCAGACCTCAGCAGACAGAGGCAGCAAATCCACGAGTGGGAACTTCATCCCCAAGTTTTAACCCCTACTTTCAGGAATAGGGATTTCCTCACATAGAGCTGTTCGCCACAGCACAAACTGCAAAATGCCCAAGCTTCGCCTCCAGGCAATACAATGGCAATGCCCTATGGATGAACTGGGCAGGGATATTCGCTTACTCATTTCCGCCTCTCCCACTCATTCCACTGGTAGTTCGGAAGCTCAAGCAAACATCCCTCACGATGATTCTTATAGCTCCCACATGGGCACGTCAGCCCTAGTTCACCACCCTGCTGGAGCTGTCAGTAATTCCACACCAAAAGCTGCATCTCACCTCCGGTCTCCTCACTCAGAGCCATGGGGAAATCAGGCATCCAAATCCCAAAGAACTCAACCTAGCGATCTGGCTCCTGAAGTCATAGTTTGGTTATTTACATTTACCACCAGACTGTATGAATATCCTAAAAGAGGCTAGAAAGCCTACTACTAGGGATAGTTATGCAGCAAATTGAAATGGTTTGTTATCAATTGTAACAATATCAATCCTCTTGATTCTTCTGTGCAGAACATAATCTGTTACATTTACAGCAATCTGGACTAGCCTATACATCCATTCGCTTACATCTGGCAGCAGTAGCTGCATACTTACAAAACAGACTACACTTTTCTCTATTCAGAGTACCAGTGATTAAAGCCTTTATGGAAGTATTAAAAAGGGTGATACCACCATGAGTCCCACCTGCACCTGTATGGAACTTATACATAGTCCTTACAAGGCTAATGGGTTCACCATTTGAACCAATGCACAGGTGTCAATTACAATTCCTCTTATGGAAGGTAGCTTTTCTCATCGCAATCACTTCACTAAGGAGAGTTGTTGAACTCCAGGCATTATTTATACAAGAGCCCTTCTTTCTGCTGCATGAAGACAGAGTGGTTCTTCAAACCAATCCTAAATTTCTTCCTAAAGTAGTTTCTGCTTTTCATATCAATCAGTCAGTTGAGTTACCGGTGTTCTTTCCGCAACCTGATTGTGTAGCAGAACGAGCTCTACACACACTTAATGTTAGAAGAGCTCTACTATATTATGTAGAAAGAACAAAAGAATTCTGCAAAACAAAGCAGCTTTTTCACCACCACACAAAGGCAATTCCATATCTAAATCCGGCATTGCAAGATGGATCGTGAAATGTATCCAGACATGTTATGTGAAAGCAAAAAGAACTTTGTTAATACACCATAGAGCGCATTCCATTCGCAAGTTAGGGGCTACTATGGCATTCTTAGGGAATATTCCCCTAGCTGACAACTGTAAGGCAGTAACACGGTCTGCTGCGCACACATTTGCCAAGCACTATTGTGTAGATGTCTTAGCGAAGCAACAAGCTAATGTAGGCCAGGCAATACTTACACTTTTTCAAACAACAACTACAGGTTAGCCACCGCTTTGGGAGTATACTGCTACATAGTCTATGCAAAGCATGTGATCTACAGCTCACATGCCTCGAACGGATAATGTTACTTAACCAGTAAGCATCTGTTCTTGGCATGTAGAGTTATAGATTCATATGCTCCCACCTGCCTCCCCAGGTACCTGTAGTTGCAATGCTCACATTACATACATACGCATGGACATTTCTATTCTACACTTACTAACTCCATTCTCACCCTGCGCTGTCACCTTACCTCTTGACTGGAAAGACTTCTTCAAGGAAAAACAACTTGCAAACATCCGGACCCAACACTAGATGGCAGGAGTATGCAAAACATGTGAATCTACAGCTCTACATGCCAAGAACAGATGCTTACTGTGTAAGTAACACTATACTGTATGATTTTTCTTTTTCTAAATTGTTTAAACTAGCTACTAGGACCTTGGTTAAGTCCCTCTGCAAAACTGTTTAGAATTTTATAAGAAGTAAAGCAGTTAGGCCTTTAACAGTACTTAGCATTTTTTGTGTGTTCCTAAAAATGTGCCAACTACTTTAAACGCCATGTCTGATCCAGGGCCCTCAGAGTAGCTCAACCTGGCACCTTATCAGCAACTTTGGCTGGCCCATCTTAAGGAGCTGTGCAAAGCATGGAAACTTGCCCTGGGACCTAGACCCACTAAAGCCCATTTGCAGCAGTTGCTGGCAGAAAATGACATGGCCTTGGAAAGTAAAGGTTCCTCCACGGGGAAAGATGAGGAAGAACAAGAGGTGGATGGGGTTGACATAGACCCCATCACAACCCCCTCAGGCAGCAACTCCACTGGGAGCAATCCTAGTAGTGTCCCAGAAGAGGTAGACACTGAAGATGCAGATCTTCAGAAACTAGCCAGGAGGATAGCATTTGAGGCTAAACACCTGGCTATAGTAAAGGAAAGAATTGAGATAGCCCTGGGATCTATCGCTGGTGGCAGCAAAATTATAAATAGGGATGAAGCTTTTGACCCTAAAATCCCCAAAGGGAGATCCCAAAACAGGGGTGTGGAATTCCTATAGCCTCGACACCCAGGACATATTGTTTGGGGTCAAGGACAACAGGTTTTTATGTTTATTTTGTCCTTGGGACAAGTAGGCCAAAACTCCCTGTAGCACACACCATTTGGCTACCAGTTTACAGTAACACTATGAATCAGGGAAGGGAATGACGATTCTCCAATTCTTAAGCAGAGAGAATCTTGATTTCATTAGACATACGGAAGCTAACATTATGCAAATACTTGTATTTGCTGCCCAACATGCAGCCCTTTAAAGAATGCAAATACATCACAATGAATAGAGCATTAACAACCTAGCAAGGAGCCAGTGCACACTCATCTTCCTCTTGGGCTGCGATGACAGACGCACAACGTGGTAATCCAGTTACTCTTAAGCGTTATCTGAGAATTAAAATCAAAAATACACTGTATAGTGAAGGAAATATGAGCAGATAAAACACAATGTACAATACATTAAAATTCACATCGCTATATTGACGATGTACAAATCAAACCCAAACCTCTAAGGGAGAGGAGAGTGGGATAATGTTAGCCTTTGTGTGTCTTTAATTAAATCAAGATTCTCTCTGCATAAGAATTGGAGAATCATAATGTTATTACAAGACCGGAGGCTACCATTATGCATGTTTAAAGTCATGTAAAGCTTCACTGCTAACATGCTCTATTGGTCTCAAATAGAATTTTGAGAAGGTATCTGCATTAGAACAATCTGCAGCTTTAAGTATTTCAGGCAGGGAACCACCGGCCCAAAACACTTTGCTAGCCATAGCTCCCCTAGAAGAGTGAGCTCCAAATCTAGAGCGATCCACACCAGCTTCATGCATAATCAGAGTGACCCATCTAGCTAAAGTGGCGGAAGAAACGGGTCTAAAAGGTCTAACATATGATAAAAGAAGTTGACCGGTGTCAACCGGCCTAAAAACAGAAATGTTGTTTTCATAATATTTCATACAATTCACAACACACAGTTTTTCACACTCGTGAAAAATGGGATAGAAGACCGATTCCAACATTGTTTTAGTTCTTCTCCAGATATCAAAGTGAACACCCTCTGAGGAATAAAATCTGCTAGAAAGTTCCAAGACTTTAATGTCTGAGACCCTTCTAAAAGAAATCAGACACAAAAGAGTCACCAGTTTCATGGAGATCCTTTTAAGAGAGAGTAAATTTTGACAGGCCAGGAAAGGAAGAGATTAAAGATACGGTTAACATCCCAAAGGAATTCGTAACGAGGCTTGGGAGGTCTTCTCAATCTAATACCCTTCATAACTCTCTTAATTAAGGGGTTGCCCCCAATAGCAAGTTTTTTTATCAAGGCATGGCCGGACGAAATTGCAGATCTGTAGCAATTGATGGTTCTATAAGAGAGGCCTGACTCAAAAAGACAGGCATGGTAGTTGGCTACTTGTTGTAGAGAGGCATGTATGGGATCCAGATCCCTTTCCAAGCACCAGCAAGACCACTTTCTCCAGACACCTGTGTACCTTTTCCTTGTTGCAGGTGCCCATGAGTCTTCCAAAAGGCTCTTAGCCTCTCCTGAAAGTTCGGAATATCTCCCTGAACTACTGAGATCCTCCCGACAAGAAGGTTCCACTTCCCTTCTAGAACCAAAGGATGTTCTTCTCTGTCTGGACTTTCTGAATCTGACAAAGGAATCTCTATAATGGTTCTTTTTTCTAACATTTGGGAAATCTCCAATTCTATCAGCTTTGAATTATCCATATCTAAAGTCATCTCCCTTGGGATTTTCTCCTGAAATGGTTCTTCCCAGAAATCTATCTTGAACCCAACAATTGTTTCCAATACCCAGGGTCTTGAGTAATTCTTGTCCAATTGTGAGCAAAATGCCTGTCTTCCTGCCACCTTTAAGGGGGAAGAAGACTTCTGGCTTACCTTGGTAGGTTTGATTGGTGGATCTGGGTCTGCCGCTACAGGATCTTGAACCCCTCCCTCTTGTGGGATAGAAATTTGAGTTGGAGCGGTAGCCCCTATTGGAGCCAAATGAGCCTCATTCATCTTGGGGATAAAAATGGGACCTGTAGAAGCCTCGGCTGACAGACTGTCCCCTCCTGTAAGCCCTTCCAAAAACTCTGCGGCTGTCAAAAACACTGCGCATGCTTTACTGTGCTCTACTGAAGGCGTTAAAGGTGGACACATACTTTCCCAGGGATTGGACAAAATTGTCCCCAAACAATAACCCCTTTGTAACGCACATGTCCTCTCTTGCGGAAAGATCGGCGAGCTTGGGGTTCATTCTGAAAAGAATCGCTTTTCTGTGTTCGGTAATGAGGTTTGAATTGGCGTTACCAACAAGGCATATTGCTTGCTGTGACCGACCCCCCAAAAGTTCAATACCGACCGGGGTATTGTTGGTCCTTGCCTCTTCGGTCATATCAAGAATCTTGGATAGTGGGCCAAGAACGTCAATAAGTTTGTCCTGGCACTGCTTCAGGCATTTTTGATCCCTTTTCTAGTATCCCTCACAGATTTAAATAGGAAGGTGATCAGTTCAGGATCCAGGTTAGGGATATTGCAAATCTTGTCCTCCGAGGAGGGGCGAGGGCACTCATTTTGCATAAGATTGTGTGTATCCCTACCAAGGGTTTCCTCACTCTCTGCCAGGGAAGGGAATTGTCTGCTGCTAAGGAAATATTTGTGTGCCTGTGTTAATGCTATTTGAACTTGTATTTATGGTTTATTAATACAAAGCCTTTATTATTAGGATGAGCTCTGTAAGCTCGGACTGCACTTCTGACAATGGTTCCAGTATAAAAAATACATGTGTTTGCAAAGTTTAATAATAGGAAACTAATATCCCAAATTGAGATTACTCCCACCAATTAATTGAGATTATACATGACGCTAAATTTGTAGCTTTTAAAACAGTGTTTGATCTCGTATAATTTGCAAGCTATAATGTATAATAATCAATTCGACACCACAGTGTTTTGCATATATGAAATGTACATTTTTGTAAAATAATTTTAATGTATTTTTGTACTTTTGATTTTATCCTGTGATTGAATAGCATACTTTTATGATTTTAAAATAATCGAATAAAGTGGATTTTGACTAATAGGAAACTGTATAATGATCCCAGAATGCTTTAAGATGCAAATATTTGCAGAAGCTTGAAAGCAAGTTTAAGGATCTTTAATCAGCAAGTGTGCTTTTCGTTATTTGGTGCAAATGTGTTCAGCCGGTAGATACGTTTGTGGTTAAAGAGCTGCTCGCGGTGGTCCTAGAGAGGTCAAAAAGTTAAGAATATCTAGATGGGTGGTTCCGCGAGTGTCCCTCAGTGCCAAAAATTAAAAATAAAATAAGACCTTCTCATTGGATCGGGGCAGGGGGGTTGCCTGTTGCCCTTTCGAGTATTTACTAAGCAATCTGATTGACTGGTGCACCCCGAGAAGTGTTGCAGCTGCCAATGCTATACTTGGTCTCCTGAAATTGTAGGGGGGGAAAAAGTAAAAACGTACACGGGAAACAAGGTGGGGACACATAGAATTGAATTGAATTGAAATTGAACTTGTATAGCGCCATCTACCCGGAGGCCTCGTAGCGCTTATGACTAAAGCTAACTTAGCACAGGCTCGGGCAGATTAGCGGGATTTGGCAAACAAGTGAGTTTTCAAGGCTTTTCTGAAGGAAAGATGATCGGTGGTTCCTCGAAGGGAAAGGGGGAGGGTGTTCCAGAACTTGGCAGCGGTGTATGAAAAGGAACGACCTCCCCAACGGGCTTTCCTCACTCTGATAGAGGAGGCCAGCTGGAGGGTACTGGAACGAAGGGAACGTGAGGGGACATAGGGGGTGATCAGGGGTTGCAGAATTGCAGGACCAATGTGGTGGAAGGCTTTATGTAGAGTACACATAGCTTTAAATTGTACTCTGGCCGCTATGGGGAGCCAATGGAGTTCCTCAATGGCGGTCCTTGCTGACTCCCAGCGAGGGAGATTGTAAAGCAGACGGGCCGCACTGTTTTGGGTGACTTGGAGTTTCTGAATGACATAGGAAGGGGCTCCCATATAGAGGACATTGCCATAGTCCAGGCGAGATAGTATAAGGGCCTGGACTAGAATCCTCCTAGCCTGGAATGGAAGCAGAGGGAGTACCTTCCGTAGCATCCTCATCAGGCCGAAACAGGTGGCTGCGGTCTTTGTGGCTTGGGCTGAGAAGTTCAATGCGGTGTCAAGCCAAACCCCCAAGTTTTTTATTTGAGGTTTGGGAGCGGGAGGCGGGCCCAAACATGGAGGCCAGATGGATGAAAAGACAGAGGGCGAGGGGTTGCCCAATAAGATGACATCTGTCTTCTCCCCGTTGAGTTTTAAACGGGAGGATTGCATCCATCTGGCAACAGCCTCTAGACAGGGACCTAGGGTGTTGGACGATACCTCTGAGTGGTCCAAAGAGACCACCAGTTGGGTATCGTCCGCGTAGGTGACAATACGCACACCGAAGGGCTGGACAATCCTGTCTAGAGGTTCCATGTAAACATTGAACAGGGTGGGGCTCAGGGATGAGCCCTGAGGAACCCCACACCTAAGAGGATGTTTGGGTGACACTGCCTCGCCCTCAAAGACCTGAAAGAAGCGGTCAGCCAGAAAGGATGTCAACCAGTCCAGCGCCGGGCCCGACACGCCCATGTCTGCCAGACGTTGTAATAGCATGACATGGTTCACCGTGTCGAACGCGGCGCTGAGGTCTAACAAGATGATTGCCACTTTGCCACCCCGGTCCAACACTGCTCTAGCTTCCTCAGTTACGGCCAAGAGGGCTGTTTCGGTCCCATGTAGGGGCCGAAACCCGGTCTGAGAGGCACGTAGGAGACCATTTGACTCCAAAAAGTTCATCAAGATGTTGTTCACGTGCCTCTCGAGTAGTTTACTCAGCCAGGGGAGTAAGGAAATAGGACGATAATTCGCCAGGTTGGATTGGTCAAGGTTGGGCTTCTTCAACAGGGCCCTCACCATCGCGCACTTCCAGGAGGGAGGTACGGTTCTTGAGGAGATGGAAGTGTTGAGAACGTCCAATATGACCGGGCGAATTATGTCCATTGCCTTAACAAGGGTCTGAGGGGGAGCTGGGTCATTAGGGGAGCCTGTGGTGACTTTAGAGATGAGTCTATCCAGTGCCGGAGTGTCTAATGGGGGGATTGCATCAAGCATACACTGGACGGGGGCTTCAGAGGTGGTAGGCATAGGAAGGTCTAAATCACTGTCAGCATCCCCAAAAGAGGAGTATATAGTCTGAATTTTTTCAGAGAAGAAAACAGCTAGTTCATTGCAGCGGTTTTGGGCACTGTCTGCAGAAGGAAGTTCAATAGGGGGTGAAATAAGTGTACCTAGGCACTTCTTTAAGAGGGTCAAAATGTTACAAAAATAAGGTGATTTTCATGCCAAGTGTACCGTGGTGCATCCAAAGGAGCTGCCATTAAAACTTCACCCCATGGTACCACTATACTATTGAGGTACTGCAAAAGTTCCCCAAAAGAATCTTGATAGTGCAAAGTGACGCTTGAGTGACAGGGTCGTAACATCCTAACCGCAAACAAAGTAAAAAAAAAACTATACTCTAGAATATTATTCAACACTTGTTAAAAATCATCATGTTATTGTACAGATTGGCCTTGAGTGAATTATACTGTAACTGTCCTATATTTAGAGTTGGGGTGCGTTATTAAAACCTAATTTCTGTTTTTAATGTAGGCTTCAGAAATCGTTGTGCAAAACCTCGAGGTCCCCGAGATCCACCTTCAGAATGGACATGATGGAAGAACCAAAAGAGATGCTTATTTATACTGGAAAATACAAGTGCCACTGAAACTATAGTATTCAATGTATTATTTTTGTTGTGGACTAACACAAAAACAGTGCAGATTTAGCTACCTGCAGCCCATTTAACTAACTCCACAATGGTACGCATTTTATTCTGTACCATATGCACCATACATTTTGTTCCAAACTGTGGACTCTGGTATGAAACCGTTATATATCCTTGCTGGGACCATTTACCTGCCTTATAGAACACTTAGGAAAAAAAGTATTACATATGGTTTATTTTGTAACTTTATAAAGTATTATTGCCTTAATGTCTTTTAAACCTGTTACACGCTGCTTTTAGACATATGTTAATATAGTGAAACTTTTATGATAGAGTTTATGGACTACTTTTGGCATCTTTTATTTGATATGTATGCATTGTTTTGTATATGTATAGGGCAAGCAGATATACTGTATAATTTGAGAACGTTGAAATCGTACAATATTATTAACAGAAGATGTAAGAAATCTCTGCATGGTCTGAAATCTGTGTACCTTATTTGTAAATTATTTGCCCTGCAATTTTAGGCATTTCAGATATTTTTCTTTGAACAAGTGCAACCAGGTTTGCGGAGAACGATTGTAATACATTTTGTATATTATAAGCAAAAGTGGAAAATGTTATTTTTATATTATACTGTTTAATTGTCACTATTAAATTGTCCTAGTTTTCACCTGGTCAAGGAGATTCAGTAAGTGCCTTGGAACAATATTGAATTCCCTTAACACGTTACGTTAATGTTTGAGTTGTCTGGGATTAGAAGACTTAGAAACGTCTGTAGATGCAAGCAGATTGACATACCAGAAAAAAACTGCTTAAACAACGTTTAGTTGTTCTTTTTCTACAATTCATGTTTGAACGTGTTAAAAATAACTGTCTCCAGCGTAATGGTGGGAATAGAGTTGATGTATTTCAAAAGACATGGTAAAAAAAAAAAGAGTGCTTAAAACAATTGTACTTTCCACACCGACAAGAAAAAACTTCTGTTAATCCTGTATATAATGTACAAAAAAAGTTGGATACTGCATAATTGATTTGACCTGTTCTCATATCGTACCATGCAATCAGTATGTATTGACCAAATATGCTTACAAAGAAAGAATAAATCCACTACTGATGTGTCTTGATGCTATCGAGACGTGGAGACAAAAAACGCTAGTGGCCTAACAGTGATTTGAGTGGGAAGACTTAATTTAAGTGTGGCATAAAGTATACTACCGACCTCCTAGCCGGGGTAATCTTATAAATGCTTAGTTAGATGGTCTGTTTTGCAGTGCCTTCTGATGAATTGTCTGCACTGCATAGTACTTTGTGTATGTTGACTTTCAGTACGATCTTTGGGGTACTGATTTTTCTGTATTTTATTGAAAGAACTTTTCAAGTGTTCGTAACATTGTGAAAACCACTGGAATCAAGCAGCAGAGTTGGCTGAAATGTCCAAGCACGGGCAAATTGTGGCCTTTTCTGTTCACATTTTAATCAAGTTATTGTTATATGTGGGACCCTACGGCCATATCACAACGAAGGTTTCGAATTAAATGACACGTCAAACGGATTCTGGTAAAAATGCCATCCCCTAACCATTAAATATTATTGTCTTGCATTAATGCTCAAAAACAATTTTATTAAGTCTTTTTACTGGGTGGAGAGAATATACTATTGCCTTGAGCATAAAAAAAGCCTACATGCAAAACATCGTACAATGAAATGATGTACCTTTTTATACGGTATATGCTTAAAATCGCCTTTTGAGCCCAGATTCGGGTTTATTCTGCGTTTACGCTATATGATACGTTGTTGGTTTATTGCGTGCCACACCAAAATTCAGAAAATCAGACCATTAACAGATGCAAAACATTTCGGATGCGTAAAAATTTTAGGTGCTCACTTGAAATCGCTGCCACTTTTAAAATTAGGTGTTAATAGTGAACACATTTTCACGACTAAAGTGGAAGCATTATTTCCAGTCTTTTTATTACAGCTATGTAGGAGTTGTGCAGCTATGGATTCATTGCCTAACATGTTTTAGTCCTCCGCACACGGCACCGATGGGTCGTTAGTGAAGAGTTAAATGAGTTACCAATGTGTTGGGAGCTCGTTGTAATTCCACGAATAGCTTACTTTTCGAGCTAGAAACTTTTTTTGTTTTTATTAAAAAGCGCCAATCTTAAAAATTGCGTATTTTTTTGAAATGTAATAATTATGCCTAATCTGACTCGGAAATGCCTTGTGATCGTCTGTTTAAAGGACGCCTGGCGTCAAAATTAACTTCAAGTTCGTTGTTATGCAGACAAACTGACGTTCCCTACATGGCCAGGCGTGTTGAAGTTACTCAAGTTTTGAAAGACAGAGCTGCTGCCCATGTCGACAGCGTTGGTTCACAACATAAACATGACGCTACTCAATTTAAAATTAATACAATCTGCCCATTTTAGTTGACACCGCATACTCCAAACAACAGCTGGAAAATAGTGTACGATTTCTGACCATTTACCCCAAAAATTACCTTTTCAACGACAGGAGTTAGACATGAAAGTGCTGCATCTGACACATTGCGTTGGAAGAAAGTGGCAAACATCGTAGTTTCTTTTTCTTTCAACAATTTAATTGAAAACTGTGAACCTCGTAAAACTAGCTCGTGTTCCTTGTTTGAACTTTTTCGAGACAGATTTATATAAAGTTTTGAGGGTGCACAATGTTGATTTTTGCAGGCAAGGCTTTAGAGTTGCACTTACAGCGGCCACCCATCCCGATTCTTGGAGCGGGGGGGGGGGGGGGGGGGGGGTGTACGCCCCATTTCTAAACTTATGGCAAGACATTTCGTTTGAGTGAATAGAAACCCAGCAGCAACGCAACCGGAACGATCCAAGTAAAGTCTAACCAAAGAAATTTGGCTGAACAGGTTGCGCTTGTCGCTGATAGGGCGGCGTACCACGTGGTAAGCGCAAGGTCTTTGTTTACAATGTAATATTTGTACTGAACTGTATTGGATAGTATGTAACACTGAAAAGGGGAGGAACCGGTGTACACAAAGCTCAGCTGTACCTACGCCGTAGAGTGCGACTTACAGGTAACGAGAAATACAAGCAAGAAGGGAAAATAGAGACAAGGAAGGGGAAGGAACAGATCAAGGAAAGAATGATTTATTCAAGTGGAGCTAAATAAAGGTTGTAAGCGTTTCCTAAAAGGGTAACCGATTTGGTGAGTTCTCAGAGCGGGATGAAGCGAGTTCCAGAGGATGGAAACGGCGGCACAGAAAGATTGCTTAAATGAACGACCAGCGCATTTCGCCACAGTTTCAAAATGATAACTTTGCTAGCCCGGCCCAAGCGGTATGAATTATGCTGCAATGTCGAATGTATCAAAATGGTGAATAGCAGAGACCGCGCTGCAAACGACTCTGATTTTTACTTCATAATGCAGATATTCGCAATTAATGTTCTGCATCGCACGTTATTCGTGCATTCTCGCTTACAATATCTGCAGCGTACATTCTTAATCGTGCAGAATAATTCTGACCTGGAGATCGCTTTACGGATTAAGTCGAATTTGAGGAAAAAAATCGAGTCCCTGTGAAAGTTACACTGTATCACCAGCAGCACGTGGGCTGCCAAGTTGAGCTCTACGCACTACTAGGTCTCCAGACAGAGGATGTCCTCGTGTCTAGATCTTGAAATGCAGTCGGCGTTTTTAAGTCGGATCCTCCGGTATTCTCCTCACTCCCAGATAGTCATTCGGTGGCCGGAAAGGCGCGCCGTCAGCACCAGGAAGAGGACGGCAGTTCGTGACGCTCCCAGCCCTTCCCCGCCTCCCGCAGCACCGCTTCCAATCCCGGCCCCAATCTTCAACGAAATGGCGCCGCCGCCTCCCGCCTCCGCAGTGCAGCCGCAGCGCCCCGCCTCCGCTGTCCCGCCGGCATGCCTCATTGGTCAACTGTAAAGCCGATCACGGGCTTTGCCTGGCAATTGGTTGCGGTATGCTCCTCCCACACGGTAGACTCCAAACGGCGGAGTAAATAGATCATAGGAGCCCAAAATGGCGGAACTGCCCAGTACCGTCCATGCAGCGCTGTCCGGAACGCCCACCGCTGTCTTGGCAGCAGCGAAGATCGCGCCCGCCGGTTCATATTCCCGGGAGCTGCAGCCACAACCCCGGGAGCCGCCTCCGCCGCGCCTCCAGTTACAGGAGCCGCACCCCCACTCCCGGGAACCGCACCCCCATCTTGCTAAGAAGATGCGGCTCTCTGAAACCAAGGGCACCAAACCCAAGCGCGTGAACGGCGAGGGGGGCGTACCAGCAAAACCCGGCGCCGCAGTCTGGAGTCTGCCCGTGCCTCCAAGCGGCTTCCTGAACGTCCAGCGCCCCCCGAGTGGCAGTCATAGCCCCGGGAGGCCTAGGGAGAGGCGCGAGAAGGAGAAGCGGAGGCACTGCCCGCGCGGAAGCGGATCAGAACCCGAGGATAGGGCACCGGGTGGCAGGGAGCGTTGCTTCCTGCTGGCCCAACCACCCGCTGCCTCTCCCGCCCTACTGCTGTCACCGTCCCGGTGTAAGTATTGTGACTTCTCCCTGGTGGACCCCAACATGGTTTTAGGCCGTGTGTGCGGAGGCCATTCTGTGTTTGTATGGCGCCGATAAGCTGGAAGTCTTTTTGGAAGTTGACTTCACCATGTGTGCATGCACAGTGCCATGTGTGTGGGTAGGACTGATGGCCAGGGTGCATGTTCACGCGTTTGGAGATTGTTTTTGTTCGTTCTGTGCAGTTTGCAAGGAGTCAGGGCCCCTACGGGTGTGTGGAATAGTAGTATCGTTTCTGTCCATTTATATATTTGGAGTGTGTATATTCAAATAACTAGTTTACTTGCATTTTAACTGAAAGCTTCACTGATATCGTTGTACTTTTTTAATTATTGGTTATCGGACTGACATACCATCATTGATCTAGTCCCTCCGCACAAGGTGGATGGTATCTTACCTTTTATACGTTGGCAGATTATTTGTTTAGTAGCAAGCAGCCCGAAACATGTAGTTTAAGGTTAAATGATTGAGCAGCTCAACAACGATCGTAGAGACGTCTGCAAATGAAAGCGTAAAGGAATTGGTAACCTCAAAACAAAATTCCCACACTCCAACTCCCCTAACGCCTGTAAATCTGACGAAATATTCTCCATTCCATTTGTTTTCTACACAACACTACAACAAACGTTCTTAATGTAGAATTGAGAACTGAAAAAGTAAGCATTGGCAAAGCCAATAGGTCTCTCCTTTGCGATATCTACTGATGGTGTCATTTCTTTTTTAGCCATAATGCACAGCAGCCCAACTGATGTTGTAAGCCTTGCTGAAAGTGTAAAAAAAAGTGATAGTCAACGCAGGCTGCGTCATAGTTTTTTTGTTTTTCTTTTAACCATGCTGCACAGCAGTTAGGCTGCTGTACAACATGTCTAAAAATCACTGTAAGGCCGAATTGTGCAGCAATCTGTCTTTGCCAATGTTTTATTTTGCATGTTGCATAGCTGGGCAGCACGGGTGAAAGTTAAACAAATAAAGACAGACACTCGACCTCTCATATACGAGATCTTTTGACTTTGCCAATGCTTGTACTGCCGTGGGGACATTATCTTCAGTACTGGATGCAAGGTCACGTCTAGCAAGGTCTCGTCCTAGACGTGACCTCCGGAACCGGACACAATCTCCGGGAGGCTCACAGAAACTGTCAGTATGGCACACTAGTGAAAAACCTGTTTCTCGTTGGCTCACCATCCCACCCTTGGTTGGTGGAGGAGGGGTGCAATGAATAGCAAGTAGGTGGTGGGGAGAGATGCGACTGAGTTTACACTTAATGCTAACAAATTCTTGTATAGCGCCGCATCGCCAGCAATATGGCACCTGACCCAAACTTTTGTTAAAGGCTTGTGCCAAGGAGGGCTGGTTCCCTTGATACTGTTTTAGGATAACCAGTAGCTCCATAATGATTCCTGAAAATCTTGCATGTGTTCAGCTCTCTGCCGAACCTATGCTAGATATGCTTGAAGAGTGCTGTAATACCTGCTCTGCTCATCACTTGACTGTGTAGCATGGTGCGGTAATAACAATAGACAAGTGCAGACATTCTACAATAAGATTATTGTAGCATGTGTATATTGGTTTCCTCTTTGTGAGCCAGACTGTGACCGTATGTATTATATGCTAGTGAGTTTAAGCATGTCTGTAGGTGTCTCACTCTTATGTGTGTATCTGTTTATTACGTGCCCGAGAGGCAAGGAACGGCAGACAAATTCTCGAAATAAAGACTGAATGAATGAATACTTTATTGTATGATTACCTAAAATCATTTACAAAAGCGATGCATATTACGGACATGGTTAAAACAGTAATTTGCTAAAAGAAAAGCATTTAAAAGCATTGAAAGTGCTGAGGGATTGAAAAAAAAGCTTATACATATGCATCGGATTGGACAGTCAGTGCCCTAGTGTCAGTTTATCTTAACTTATCGGGCTTGGTACCAGATCACCGATGGCCATAAGATGCTTTATTTATTGTTTGCTCAACGAGCGTGGCAATGTTCCTGACCATTGGAATTAGCAAAGGGTCACTATTGATGCTGTAGATGCTCATCGACGGTCGGCATGTGGATTGTTATTTTGCTGTTATTTTTCTGTACTTTGCGTTTGACAAAAGATCTTTCCAGCAGTGGCAAAGAACTTCCCGGCAAAGACTGATCTGCTTGGCAGAGGGTAACATATGGTGCTCTTGAGGTGGTTGTGTGTGGAGGCATTAACCCAAATGTATATCTCAAGCTGGACAGTATGATCGAGGCTGTGGCTTATCTTTTGCATTCATGTTCATTGTCCTACTAGTATTCTGCCATGATCAGGCTCTTTACAAAAGGCTGTGGTAGCTCTGTACTAATAGGCGCAGAGAACTAGTCAAAAAGGAATAGTACTGAGTGAAAATGGAAGCAATTAAATAAGATGCTGCTCGACTCACTCTGTCTCATCTTCTGCGCCCTCAGCTTTGGCCAGCCGAAACATCCTCAAGTCCCATCTACAATAATACGTGTAGTGACTTCTGATGTTTGAGTTCCTCGTTGCACATCTGTCACTTAAACATATTTCACCAAACAACTAACAGGATATTTGGGTCTCAATATTGTGATGCAGACCACAGAAGCAATGTTTTGTTTGCTATGTTTTACACAGTGAATCAAAGGACTTGTGTTTTGAGGGAATTAAGTGAATTTATGAATGCTGGTGAACGCAACAAACTATGAAGTTGTGTTCTTGGGTAAACTGAGAAGTTTGGCCCCAAGGAGGAATCTTCCATTTGTGTGCTAAAAAAGCTTTTTCTTTTGCAACACCCGCAAAATTGTCGCATATATGATTTCACTTTCAGAGAAAGGAAAAAATAAACACTAAGCTCCCTTTGAAGACCTAGCCAGACATTTGACCTCTACCTTTTGAATGCACAGTAAATGTGCCAAGATAAGATTAAGATTTTAAGGCCTGTTTGCAGAAAGGGAGCTCTCGGAAGGATACTGTAAATAAGGTTTGGCCAAGGTAAGGGATAAACTCAAGCTGAACAGCCTAAAATGGAGCCAACAAATTGAAAGCCAGAAAATGTGAGTTACAAAGCCAATGGTAAGCAACGCGGAGATACATTCCCAGGGAAGCATTTCGAATGTCCCAAGATCTCGTTGGCAAACCAGACCGGGCTGTCTGGTAGGCTTTGACCTAAGAATGGACTCTGCATGCAGAAGTGACTCCGAAGTCAGTGGTTTAGTAATCTGTGAAAGGGAAAACTTTGTTAATGTTCTTGGGATATAAAGGGTAATGTTTTGTTGTTGGTGGTGTTTTATATGAAATTGAACATTGTTCGAGAAAACTATGGTGTAATTTCACCAAGATTGCAGAAAAGTAACATAAGCCACTTCACAGGAGGTTATTTCATGGAAGCAGATAGTTTACTCTTTAGGTATTTTCAAAGTAGCAATCATTTAAAGTGAAGCACTAGCAATGGGTTTGACTGCAGTTTTGCCAAAACCTGGTTAGTTTGGCAGATATTGTACTGTTACAGCTCAGATAGTCTGCTCCTACTGCCACCTGCCGTGACCTTGAAGGAGAAACATCTGCAACTTGGACCCCCAGCTGAAGAACAGACCAAGACGAACGGTCTTTAAAAAAAACGTTTGAAGTGGTTCTCCAGTAGCTAGGTGAATTTGTGCATCCCTAGCCCTCCATCCTAAGACTAGAACCTTTTTTAGGTCTCGGCTAAAGACGCGTGGAAGCGCGTCTCCGCCGAGATCTTATGTCACCGAGCGTGCTTCCCAGGAGACAGTCCCGGCCGCGCGCATCCTTCGAGGCGATTTGTAACTGGAACGCGCGCTGTGGCCAGGCGCTGTCTCCTGGGAAGCGCAAGCACCACACACGCATGCGCATACACACACACACACACACACACACAAGCGCCCATGCACGCACGCACATACATACATACAGACACCACCCCTGACACATACACACACGCGCGCACATACACAAGTGCACCCAGGCGCCCCCCGCCGTCACCGTCGCACACATACATACACACACACACGAGCATACACACACAAGTGCACCAATCCCGCTCCAGCCTTTTGGAACTTACCTTACCTCAGCACGCGGCGCCCAAACTCCTGCTGGCGCGGCCCAGGGGCTCTACACCGCTCACAGGAGCCGCGAGACGCAACGACTCCGCCTGCCTCCTCTTCCGGTCTGAACGTGGCCCCGCCCCCGTCACAGGCGACCGTGCCTGACTTCCGGGGCGGCCGCGATACTAAGAGACTGCTGGGGACAAAGTGTGGTCTGTGGAGTTACAATGGTTGCATGCAAGGGGTGAGTGTGAAAGTGCCGACCTTATTTACCTTCTGACCCAGCAGGAGGAGGTGTCAACAATGAGGCCGGTGTTTACACTGAAGTGTTTGTGTGTTCACGGCCTAGGATGAGCAGAGCAGAAAGGAACAGTCAAAATCCGCTTGGAACGCAAACGTGCTTTCTTTGCGTAGACAGTATAAACGCATTTAACTATACATTTAATAAAGGGATGCATTACAACGGAGGTGGGGTACGGGGATGAGGGGGGGGGTGGCAGGCTCGAGCTCGCTTTGAACCCTTCACTGCTGTTCCTGGGCACAGCACACGCCGTGTTTGGCATCGGAGGAGACGTGCCAGACTCTCTCAAAGGTCAATCTCGCCGGCGCCGCTTCCGGTTTAAACAAGAAAGAAAATCCATATTCCGCCTCATGCTGAGCGCAGGACACGGGGCGAGGCCCGGCTGTGTCCGCTGTTGGCCTACTTTAAGGGGAAGACAGAGCTGGGCTGTGAATCCGGCCGGGCTGTGACAACGCGCATCGAGCAGCGGAAGCTCATTCAGCAGATCAGTGCTGACAACACCTGCCCAAGATCACACACAGCGACTAAAGAAAAAGGCCAGTCGAAGCGGGTGTGCTCGGGACGCAGGGTTGACTTGGCTGCAGTGAATGGTTTACCAGTTCGGGGATGGGTGGTCGATATTATACGGATTAGTTCCAGAATTCATCTTTAATAACACCCTCCCCCTGCCCCCCAGCCCCTCCCCCAATCATACCACCGCCAGTCTGATAAAGGGCAACATTCAGAATACAAGGCAGTAGCGTTGACAATGTGGCATAAGCCTTAGTGCAAGGAACGACGTGCCACCCACTCCCATAGGCTTCTGGGTCCTGGTGCCACTACACCTGCTGCACCAAGGGAAGCCCCGCCCCCGATATATGTATACACCTTTTTGGGTTCTACTGCACCCAGCACGGGTCACGCGCACTTCAAGGTCATGGGTGCCCGGGTCTGTCTGCTGATCAGCACAGATGTATCGATCGCATCCACAGCTAATTTCAGCTTATTGGTATTTCGAGCTACAAGAATGGTGTCGCAGTGAATGCCACGTGTCATCTGCGACTGTTCTCACAACTGCGGGCCCCGTCTGCCCCAAAATTAGAAAGATAAAGACATTTCAGCCGCACAAAACACACGCCAATAACCGCTGATTTGTGTGGACAATTATATTGATCTGTCACATGACAGCAAATTATCTTTCATTCCGACAATAAATGTTACAATTACGTAATATTTAAAAGGAATGTGTAATTCACAACACGGACTATCCTGGCTAAAGGCTGAGAGTGACGTGGGTGTGAGGTCGTGAACGTGCACAACTACTTACTAGTCACACTTCTATTCACCACCAGGGAAAACCACAGCTTAATCCTTCTGAGAGAGAGAACATGAAACACTACTGTCAGGTTGCCAACCTTCCAGAGACATCAAATTACGAATACACGCCCGTCTTCCCCGGAGAGTGGTGAGTGCAGAGTGGTGAGTGCAGAGTGGTGAGTGCAGAGTGGTGAGTGTGCAGAGTGGTGAGTGTGCAGAGTGGTGAGTGTGCAGAGTGGTGAGTGTGCAGAGTGGTGAGTGTGCAGAGTGGTGAGTGTGCAGAGTGGTGAGTGTGCAGAGTGGTGAGTGTGCAGAGTGGTGAGTGTGCAGAGTGGTGAGTGTGCAGAGTGGTGAGTGTGCAGAGTGGTGAGTGTGCAGAGTGGTGAGTGTGCAGAGCAAGTGTGCAGAGCATTGTGTGCTGTTGAGTGCAGTGTATTGGCAATGTTAATGACAATGCCCATTTATTTTTGATTTAAAGAAAAAAAATGTCATGAGCAATGACAATAGCTCTACCTTTAATGATGCCGAGACCATTGCATTGCAAATGCTTGTTCTTTTGGAGTAACAAGTCAATCCTCGGTAGTAGGTACCACAGTGGATATCAAAGTCTCAAAAGGCGATGGGAGGAATGCTTGCAGTTTGTTTAACCATCAGCAGTCAGTCTTCCAACCCTTCTTTCATGTAGCTCTATTGTTATGAGCATCAGAACAATGTTACTTTGAGCTTTAGCTCTGTTAATTAAAAAGGTAAAACAACGTTTTTCAGTGTGCAACAAAATGGTCAGTGGTACAAGCTTCTGGTCGGTCTGAATGGTTTCTGGTAACAGCGAAGTTGCAAGCACACATAGCCACTTGTAGCTAGTGCATCTCAAATCTGTATTAATAGATATTGTCCCGTTAAATTCAAGATACACTATGAAAAACGCCGTTTTCCAGCAAGTGAGAAATATGCCACACTTTTGAAACCTGTAAAAGAGTTGCTGCCTTTAGTCTAGCCAAGACCGTTTCAATTTATTTGTAATGTATCATTTTTATGGACTTATGAGCCAGGAAGCTCCTCCAGTAATAGAGGTTTACAAAAAACAATGTCAAAACGAGTGTTGACAAATGCAAAAGTCTGACAGCCAACAGCAGACTCATTGGCTTTGACAGGGCTTGTTGAAGAGTTTAGCGATCAGTTTCCTAGGCAAAGCAAGAAGGCATACCGGAAGACTTTGCAAACAGCTAGCATTTAACTAGTAACACCACCCGTTTTCTATTGTGGCTAGGTAGGCGCTATAAATATGCCTAAAATAACAAAAGGCAATTATGTCGAAGTTTCCACTCTGAAAAGTGCCAACTGCCCTCTGTAATTTCATGTAACGGGAAAGCTAAGGTAAACTTAGCTTTACTTGTTTGATATTACTTGATCTGCTATATAACAATGTTCTCATTGGAGTTGAATAAATACATTATCATGTATTTAGTGATACTATAAAACGAGCGTTGGCAAAGCCAATAGGTCTTCCCTATGTGAGAGCTATTTGCTTTGCTAATGTCTTTTGGCCAGGTTGTACAGCCGCTTGACTGTGCAGGAGTTGGAATAAAAAAAGCTATATTGACACTATTTTTATAACTTCACTGTTGGCCATGCTACACGGACATAGCTGTAAAACATGGCTAAAAGACATTGGCAAAGCCAATAGCCCTCACGCAGGGAAGTCCTATTGGCTCTGCAAGTGCAGTAAATATTGTACAGATTTTAGTGCTCTTGCCCCAAAATCAACGTTTTCCAGTAAATACTGGCCAACCCCCACCACGTTTTGGCAGGGTTGAACAGTGTATATACATTAAAATGACGATCGCACTCTTGGGGTATATGGTGGTATACAGTTATCGTTTGGACGTTGCATTCTTTTTCTGGGTGTCAGAGTATCACCTCCTTATAGCGAGGTGTGGAACAATAATTCAAAAGCAGCGTTCTCCGACAGGGAAAAATGAAATATTCCAGCACTTCTTAGTTACATTATACTTTATAAATCTTTCAACATCATGGTAATTTCAGTAGATTTTATTGTGTTGCATTTGTTTCATCTTATTTCATAGTTGACCCATTCAATTTGTTTCTTTTTCCTGTTATAATGTTAAGTTCACATTATTCTTTGCCATTTATTATCCACATAATTAACAGGGTCCCCAATGCATTCCGGGCATTTGCCCTTCTTCAGGGGGTTTATTCCTGGTCGATGTGAATCCAGTGCCTTCAGAGTTTCCGAAGAAAATGTTTGTCCCGTGCCCCCTTCTTTGGAATTATATTCACACACGCAGCTTTGGGTAGGTCTCAAGTTTAGGTCGAAAGCAGCTCCAGCATAGCGCACTCTCGACACCAGTGACACTCTAAATTTGCTCACCTCAAATGTCTGCTTTTCTTCAAAGTCGTTAGGCATAGGATTAGAACAGTGCCATCCACGCCAAGGTAGAAAGGGACAATCTTTTGACATTTCCCCAGCAAGGTCTTTAAGCATATGATTAGCACAGTGCTATCCATGCCAAGCTGTAAAATGACCAAAGCCTTTTACCACTCTAGGCACAGTGTTACAGCTTTGGATTGGTAAAATACCATCCACGTCAACCTGAAATGAATAAAAGCAACCCCTAACACATGTTTCGCTCGCATTAGAGCTCTCCAGAGAGGTACAGCTTTGTCTAGGCAAAAGGGAGCACCCAGTATAAGTCAAAACAATACCCTTTCAGGCCAAGAGTGATGTGTAAATTATGCAAAAAAAGAAGCAGAGAAATGTATATAATTCACTTAAAAAAACAAAGGTTACAGGGATGTTATAGTTGGGCTCAGATTTCACTCCTACAAAACCAGTGAAATTCAGCAGTTCTAGTTAGCTGAGGTAACTATATCTCGCCCCCCCCCCCCCGCAATGCACTGCTTATGGCCTCAGATATTACATCACTCATGCAAAGCTGCCCTTGGGGGGCCAACTACCCCTCCTGTGCCTCAAGTAAGTCCCTCACTGCTGTATTGCTAAGAGGTTGTCAGAGACCACACCCCCTTTCTCCACCACTCTGCAAACGTGCCACCTGATGCACTATTGGTTGTGGAAGAAGTCCACGTTAGTCCTGAGGCCTTCAGGAGTAAAATGAAATTCATTCCTCAACCAGCAGCGCACCAGGAGGCATGTTTGCAGAGTGGTGGAGAAAAGGGGCGTGGCCTCAAGTCCTATCTGCAATCCCACTGTCTGGGACTTACTAGAGGTAACAAAAAGGGTTCCTGGGCCCCAAGAATCCTCAGCATCTAATGGAACTTCATCCCCCAGCCACGACTGCACCAGGAGGCATGTTTGCAGAGTGGTGGGGAAGGGGTGTGGACGTTTTCGAGGCCAGACCTATTTTTTCAGTTAATAAGGGTGCTTGCCCATTTAAAGTGGGTGCCTCCAGGGCTCCAATGAGACCGCAGGGGGAGCCTGAAGGCCCCACAGTGCCTGCTGGATCCCCATGTTCTGCAGACCGCAATGTCCCAGGGGAGGGCACCCCATTACATTTACAGGAGTCGGGGGGGGGGGGGGGGAACGCCAAGGCATCCATGAGGGGAGCCAAGAAGCACCCCCCCCTGCCCCTTTCTTTGTCAGAGGTTTGCCTGGGCAATTTGTGGTGCCCGGGGCTTGTGCAGCACTTCCCCATGCCCCTAAAAATAGATTATGCCCCTGAGAGTAAGCTTCTAGGCCCTGGCAGGATCCCACCACCATGTCTGGGAATCAGGGTATTCCTACGGTGCCCCCTTTTCTTTATTTTTTTTTTCTTCGAAACTGCTTCAAGCCAAGCCCCAAGATGGCTACCAACATTTCCTGGTTGAAGTGTTGGCAGCCAATCAAATTTTTGTAGGATTTTCGAGTCCACTGCAAGGACTTGCATCCCCATACATCTATATTTTGTATCCGTTAAATATCCCAAACTACTAAATGGATTAACACCAAATCACAAAAAACACGCTTTCTGGACCAACATCTAGCTTTCTGCCAAATTCGGCGTAATTCCGTTCAGCAGTCAAAGCTATAGCAGCGTTAAAAAAGGGGGGGAATCCCCATAGACCTAACATGGGGAAAATGAGTTTTGGGCCCCACCCCCATTTTTTTCTTGCCCCTACTTGATGGATTACCCTGAAACTTTCTGCGCAACAGCGGAACCAAAAAAAGTAAGTTTCGTGAACGTTTTGTGAAGATTCGTCTAGCGGCGCCAACTTTATTAGCAAAACAAAAACCTGCTTTTCCCATGGACACTTTGGTCCTAACTATAACTACCTACTAGCGACCGCCAGTGGGTAAAATATATACTATATATTGCAGAAAACAGATTATTGTGGTAACAGGAATCACCACACATTCCATTTATCGGCCCACTTGTAAAGGGAGCCATCGTGAGCTACAGTATCACCCGCAAAGTATCATCGCCTCACTCCATTGGATGCATCATTCTGCCTGCCGAAAAATGTCTAGTGGAATAGAAGAGAGACCAGTGACCTCTAAAAAATAGTCATTATTCATGCAGTTTGTTTCATTCATGTCTTTAACTGATTCATCCATTATATGCAGAAAGCAGTATTTTTGCTACTTTTACCACCATTAGAAAACCAACGAGGTATGTTTTTAATGTAATAAAACACAATGTGTGCTAGTATTTGATGTATACATGCACTGGGCCATTAAAGCCAGGCTTACTGACTGCTCTGTTTTATGTTCTGAGACGTGTGCATAAACCACCCCAGAAGAGAAGTTTGCAGTTCTTGCTGGACTGTTCCAATGAGGCACGGGGTCAAGACTGATTTGCATATATAGCTGGGTCTGAACTGAGGTGGCGAAGTGAGCTAAAGAACGATGATGGATTCAACCCAGATCTTTGACCGGGGTCAGTGTCTGAAAAGTTAGCATTTGCTTGGTTCTCTCAGAAAACAAATAAGCTCAATAGATTAAAAAAAATTGTAGACTAAGGGCCCTGTACCTCATCGCCATTCTTCCATCCTTCTGTGGATGGAACACATGTCTGTCACTCACATGGTAGTGGATCACAGCTCTCATAAGTGTCCTTACATGCTCGGAAGCATGTAAGGGCAGCCTTGCGTGAAGCGTAGTAGAGCGTGACCGAAGACCCACTTCACATTCTGTCACGCTTCACATGGTGACCTTGCAAATCTGTTCATTTTTATGTGTTCGTAGACTCATTAGAATCGAATAAAGTCAGTTGGGTAGTAGTGGTCCTATCTTTCCTGCACCTAGAAATGTTTTCATTGTGAAGTGCCCATATGAATTGTTTCTGCTTTATAGTCTTGTCAGCCTGAAGTGTGCCAAATTGAATATGAGAGGATTTTTTTAAGAGGAAGGGGGAATTCCCCACCTTACGTATAAAAAAAATCCCTGATGCCTAGTGGGCTTTGGCCCCCATCTGCCTCCTGGGAGGGGTGGGGGGTAGCAGAAAGTCTTTTGCCTTCTTTGGGGTGGTAGGGTTGGGGCTTTGGGTTGCCCATTCTGGGCAGCCTTCACCCCTGGCCTATAAAAAAGGATCCCTGGTGGCTAGTTACATTTTTTTGGGTGGATCCACTAGGGAAGGGTACCATTGGAAAGAGGAGATGCTCCCCTTTCCAACGATACCTCTCCAGTGTGCTTCATTTTCCAAGGGGCTGAGCGAGCCCCGCAAATGTGAAACAAAATAAGTTTCAGTTTCATTGCAATGATGATAGCGCACCATGCGCACGATAGTCATTACAAGGAAAACCAAAAACTATGCTTTGGGAGGTTGGGGGAAGCTCTTCCCCACACCCCAAGGCAAAAAAATGGAAATCTCACATGATTGTTTGCAAGTGTGCTCATGACTGAACCATTGTGTCACAAGCATGGAAGGGGTTAATAGACCAGCACTGGCTGCAATGTTCTAATATAACAATGTTGTTATGGCTCTCCTAACTGAATTAGAAAAATGTTTAGGTACTGTAAGTAAATGTTAGCATTCCAAAATTTAGCCGTAAAGACCCGGTCTTCAGATTAATTGGAGACTATTTTAAGATGCCTACAAATAAAGTTGGTGAAATGCTGCCTCACTAAAAGGACAAACCCCTGCGGCTCAAGTTTTACAGTACTGGCAGCTCAGCAGCATCAGAGCAGCAAGTGGTGTTTGTCTCAAAACAATACATTTAGATTCTGAGCCTAACCCTTGGCATAACATATGTAATGAAGGCAGCACACTTTACAAAGCCTGCCGTGGCCCTGGAATACAAACCTACAGAAAGTCAGAACCGCCAACTTTTGCAGTGGATCAAATCTCAAGCTGAACATCATTAAGAATATCTGGGCAGATGACACTCCCAGCTAAAAAGCCATTTTTAATCGGTATAAATTCCTCCATTAGGGTAATAAAAAGGGCAATAGGTGCAGTACAATAACCAGGCTTCCTGGGAAGAATGCTTCAGAATAGGCTGGTGAAGATAAAGGATGGCAACAATGGGGCCGGTAGCATAGAGCAAGACTCCATATTAAAATGCCAGCCTACTGCTTGAATGTCTTGCAAGTTATTTCCAAAGGGTAAGTAAAGGCTTATCACATGTTGGGCTTTAGGCCTATCAAATGTAGAACAAGGGAAATAAAACACTATAGAGGGAGCAGTGGGAGTGGGGCAAAAATAGTACCATCACCTCGGGAGCAGTGGACTGGGACTAATTATCTTGAATCAATCTGTGCTTGGTCCCTGCTCCATAGAAAGGATAGTTAAGATGTTGTCCAGCCTCGGGCAGTTAAGGTGGCTAAAAAGAAGAGGGACACTAGAGCCAACAAATGGTCAGCAATGGACGGGCTCAAAGCCCTGTTTAGGTCGAGCCTGGGCGGCGCATGCTCTGCGAGTCATGCTGTATTGAATATGTACTTGAAGCCCTGCCCACTCTCCGTCCATATTTGTCATTGGCTTGTCATTGTCTTGTAAATGCTGGCTTCTCATTGGTTAATATTCTTGTTAGCCCCTCCTTAGTACCGCCTTGTCTTTATTTGTAACCTCCCATGACGACTGGCCCTTTTACTTCGGTTGTAACACAGAATGTCTTCTGTAATCTGTAAGCACTATTCTCTTTAACTCCCACTGAAGCCTCTGCATGCTTTCCTGCAACATTCAGCACAACATGCGCTTTACAGGCCGTCACACAGACACGTTTTATACACACAGGCGCTGCTCTGTATTTCAGTATGGTGCCCCCTTTGATGTTTTGTAAATTTGTAATTACTATGATGCCTGCTTCACGTACATCATGTGTTTGTGCAATGCTTGTTTTATTTTTCTTGTTGTTTAGAAGATCCCACGCCATGCTTTCGCATTAAGAGGCTACGACCCGTTCTTTAGACTACCCGTATCTAAAGAAGGGTCTGTGACCACTATTGCGTAGCAAATGCTAGTATACCCAATGGCAGTGTGTGTGGTATTTTAAAAATGTGTAGCTTGCACCACTTGAGCTTTTGCTGACAGTTTAAGCAAGCAGTAGCAGCGCAAGGAGGTGACAGCGAGGCTGCAGCGGGCAGCTCTGGGCTCCGGCTCTTCTCCAATCAATCCCTGCAGGGCGGGCGCTGCTCCTGGTGAGCTCCAGGCTGCTCACACGGTGAGTGCAGCTCACGCTGGTTTACAGTGTCGGTGCTCCTGTCTTAATGAAATGAAAAACATCAGGTGACTATGAAGCTTTCTGCTCTCAGCGTTATGCGTGGAGGGGGAGCCCAGAAGGAAACGAACAAACCTTAAACGGAGTAATAATGGTGAAACTATAAGTGATTTGTCCCCAGAACTGCTCCTTGCTATGAAGGAAATATTTCCTTCCCGGCTCCCCCTCCACGTGTAAATGAATGGTTTTCTGCCTCACACTGGTACCGGGTACTTAATCTTTACCCGCTTTTGAGTATGAGCCAACATTTCTTACAAACCGCTTTTTGGCTTTGAAGGCTGTGATGTTGCCTGGGGCAGGTAGGATACACAACGTACACGTAAAAAGAAGCAAACATTCTTTGCTTCTCAAACTAGGGTCGTATGACCTCTTCTTGCTCTGGTAGAGGCTGTGAGCAGGTGAAACATGAGCCTGAGTGCCTCTCCTGGGATCGCGTTGAACAAGCATTTGCAATGCAGTAGGTCTCGCAATTGCGAGATTCTGACCTATTGGCATTGTAAAATGTCATAATCAGAGAGGCTATATCAGAGCTCTTATATAATGAGATTGCTGCCATAATTTGTCGCCGCACTAGATGGCACCAAGGGGACAAGTGGATTTTGTTACAGTACAAGTAGATGTATGAAGCAACCTGCCCCATGGACCAGTAGATTTTAAAATTAAATTCCACACCCCTGACACGGAAATGTTACTAGAAATGATTATGGTTGTTATCGGACAACATTCTTATTTGATGGAATATGGTTCCAGAAGTTAAGCAGTACTGCTGTGGACTCCAGATTTGCTCCCTCTTACACCATCCTTCTTTTTGGACTGGTTTGAGAGACTGTCTGGGGCCCAGAATCACATACCTATGTTGATCAGATCTACTATTGGGGGAGGTACATCAATGATGATCGCATGATATGGACGAGAACTAAGAAAGAATCGATTCTCCCCATTGAATCAGTACTGGAAGCTGGCGACCTAAACAATTTCTGCAATTTGAACCACAAAATAATACACACAAATTCTGCAAACAAATTATGAAATGTTTTATTTAATAAAATAATGTGAAAAGTTAATTTGGATTTTAATGAGGAGGTTGGAGCTGATCAAAATGTAGTTTTATTTTGAGGATGAACCGTTATGGTAAATTTTACCATATCACTGTCTTTTATTGTTCCTAATGCATGCTCTTTTTGTTGGTGCATACCTGTACTGCTTCAATTGAAGCCACCAGTCAAGACTAGATTACGTTTGCTGTACTTGTGCTACTCTTAAAAATCAAGATATGTATACCAATTCCATTTTTAGCTTCCATTTTCAGATTTCCTTCATTTACAGGGTGGTTTAAAACTTTCAATGATGCTCCTATATGTTTATGTACTTTACTTATCTGTTAATATTTAATCTTTCAAGCTCTTTGTGGAACCTGAGGGTTAAGAACCACTGCTGTAGTTCACGAGAGATAAAATTGAGAGCAGAATGCTTCATGAGCAAACATCAATCGATGCCTTGTTACACGCTTCTATCTCACACCCAAAAACACAGATTATAACTATACCATATGGAGAGATGGTTAGGACTAGAAGAAACTAGCAAAGATGAGGGGTACCTTTAAAAATATCAAGTATATGAAAATAGATTTGAATCACAAGATTACGGCAGAGGTGAGGACATCTATGAGTGGTGGAATCTGTAGGTAGAGAATCAACTCTATACAGCAGAAAACAAGCAGATAAGGTCACTAGACTTGATCGTACAGTACAGATGTAGGGAAAATTGGGTAGAATTTTCAATCGACATTAGAGACTATTAGTCGACACAAAACCACATGTGGATGGGTACCAAAGACCCAAGCGTTACATTTTGTAGAGGCACCAACATAAGGAACGTCATTAACCCAAACCATAAGAGTACAAAGACACCAGCATACTGGTTTAACCAACACATTTAGGATAGTTTCTTCAAGCGTGGCAATTGTAGCACGTGCAGAATTGAATTTCCTAATCTTTCCAATTTTAAGTACAGCACACAAACTAGGTTCTACGTTACATAATATATGTCCTACTTTACCAAATATGTGGTTTGTCTTTGTATGTAAATGTGGAAAGATCTATGTAGACAGCATGATAAGGGCATTGAAAGATAGCACTGCACAACACAGAGCAATCAAACACCAATTTCGCATTATCCATTCGCAATACACTAAATTACATGCCATAAAGATAGTATTGAGTTTGGTGTCCAGTTTTATGGGGGTACAACATATGCCACTTGATCCTAGAAGTGACACACGGGTGCTATGCCTATGCAGGGCAGAAGCATTAGGGACATACAAGTTGGAAGCAGTTAAATATGGAACTAACGATCATGAACACCAGTACTTTCTGGGTGACTGAGGTCTGGCTCAGCTAGCTCCACATATTTGATCTGTATTGGATGAATTTGTCAAACTGATACCGTGAAAACCTATAGATGTGCTTAGGTGGGTTTACACGACGAAATGCCAACCATCAGTTTCTTCAATTTCACTTGACACTTTAGGCCATGTATGTTTTGGGATTAAACCTAGCTTGCAGTTACCCTGTAGCATCAGTCAAAATATAACATGCTATTTTGAGAGACTACCTGGCGTAATTCTGATACTGTTGCACAGGCACTTACCACCTCTGGAACTTTGATACAATTATTACACAGTAAATGCGTACATGAAACCTGGTTTATTACTGAACACAATTTTGAATTTGATATATTTGAATCTTAACATCCGACTATGGTACCACTTAGTCCTAAAGGAATACCCAATTTTTACATTGGGCAGTAGAACAATGACACACCCTCTATAATGGATATCATATATGGACATGCAATGGGTATTTGTAAATTGCTTCCTCACAATTGTCTTTTTGCAGTGGTTCACGAACACACCAGTATGCCACTGCTGTAAGTTTACCAACTGGTTCTCGTAATTTTTCAATAAGTAAAAATGTGTTTGTTGCTGGGAGCCAAAGCACTAAACAAAACTATGGCTACACTCTGTTTACCTGTTTGGACTTTAACTTTCACACTGTAGTCCTCTGTCTATTCGGGTGCAGAGAGCAAAGAAATCTGTGTGTCAGAAAAAGGCAGGCTGAATGTGATTGGTTGCTGATTTCGATTATGCAGATTTTTAAAGCCGTGAGTCACCCAGGATCTTCTGAGAATGCTTTATTGCAAAGAATACTTCTGCCTGTGCATCTTTGATTGTTATTTTGTGGTGTTGGAGTTGATGATTCCGAACCTTTCTTTACTGTATGTCAGAATGGTTTTAACTTTTTCTGTGCGTGTGAGCTGCAGTCTTCGGTGTTACATCTATACTTTCAGGGATCACTTCTGTAGTTGTTAACTGATGAAATGTGTGCCAAAAGTGCCTGGTTTTCACTTGCTAACCACAAGGAAGAGTTGCAGTGATTCTTTCCGAGCGTGAAAGGTCACAAGCAGCCCCGTAGTTGAGCACAATTAAGAAAAGCAAAGTCTCAGACAGGACGTGTGCTTTAGCACACGTCGTGCTTAACACTCTGCATTTCTTTTCTTACAGTGCACAGCTGCGGGGCTGATTGTGAACCTTTGAGTTAGTATTCAAGTTAATCGCAGCACCCTTGTGCGCTGCAATTAACACGAATACTAATTGAAAGTCCACAATCAGCCCCTCAGCTGTGCACTGTAAGAATGTCTTCCGCAATTAGGAAATGGCAGTTTTTCGCGCCGCTTGCATTTTAAAACCGGCGGCGTGAACGGTGTCGCAGGAGTGCGCGCTAAATACAGCACACTGCGCGCTTAGGTGGCTTCTGTGTGCGCGCAGCTTATTGGGAACAGTGCTGATAACTATTTGTAGGGAACTACTACAAGAATGACGGGCCCTCCTGACACCACTTTTCAACAGAAAAACGATACGGTCTTGCAGGCAAGCTGTGCTGGCATGCTTTTGCGGCAACGACATCCAACTGATCTGCCGGATGGTAAAATTCCTAGCAGCCGCCGAAGCTCGCCTCAAAAAATAAAAATTTCAAGGAGATAGGAGTATGGATGCAGAGGAGAACATACCTTCGTGACCCACACGGAGAAAAGTTCCTGAACGCCTCAGCGAAGAAACAGGAAGTACAGCGTCAGTGATCAGAGCTTTTTCTCTTATACTCTAGGAGGTTAAAGTAATCCTGAGAGAAAAGGGTCAAGATGTAAAATTGGCCCTTGCTAAACAGCAATGCTCAAAGTCACTACATCTGAAGGGACGATGGCTGTGACCTTAAAATTACTCTTTTAATGTGTGACCGAAACAAGGATAGCTCAATATCATGCGGTGGATTATCTCATATATCTAATAAATAGCTAGTCTGAAATGGAGACCCAGCAAGCTTAAATCACTCTGTGGGGGCTAAACCTTGTTGCCCCACAACAACTGCTAATGCCCGCTCTTGTAATAAGTCCTCTTTATTTCTTAGTCCTTGCCAGGCTTTTAGCTTGAAACTGCGTAAACGGAGATTGTTTGAAATGGTTTTAATTAACTGCACAATACATTTGACCTTACCTCACTGTGAGGAGGAGGAGACACACAGTGCCATTTCGCTGCACAGACCGGATGGAGTACGCGGTCTAACATCTGTACGTACCATTTTATTTTGGTCCCTCT
Source organism: Lissotriton helveticus (assembly GCF_964261635.1). Taxonomy (NCBI): domain Eukaryota; kingdom Metazoa; phylum Chordata; class Amphibia; order Caudata; family Salamandridae; genus Lissotriton; species Lissotriton helveticus. The sequence goes on along the minus strand of NC_136057.1, from coordinate 1,181,433,999 downwards.
GTCACACACCCCAACACTTACCTAGGAGAAGAATGGAATAAATGAGTCGTGCTGTTGTACGCAAGTGCGTGGGCGTGCACGGGCAGGTGTATTTCTGACGCCTTTCAAATTTGGTGAGGATGCACTTTCTTGCTTCCCGAAGCAGTAATTGGTTTAAGTCAAACAGTTGTGCCCTCCCTAAAAACTTGAACAACAGAAACTGCAGTTCTCACCCTCAGCATCAGGAAGAACTATTCACTGGCGCTTTACTAACTAGATCCTCATTGAATTTCTAATGGTAGCCCCATCTACAACCTCCTCACTTCAGTGCCTGGGTCTACATTTTTGCAACCAATACACTTCCACTGTCTGGGAAAGCTGATTTCATCCTCCCTCTTGCGCTCTCATCTTCCCCAGGTAGCAGAGCACATAGGCAATATGGCCACTCTTTCCTTCCATGAATGTCTAGTTCCGGACATCTGGAAATTGGCCCAAGTTGTCCCGATAAAAAAGAAAGCCCACATTAGCATAACACAACTGGACAACCTTAGACCAATCTCCCTCCTTCCCTATTGTGCGAAGGTAGTAGAGAAATTGGTTAACCGACAGCTGGTGAGCTTTGTGGAGGAAAATAAGCTCCTCCACTCGTCTCAGTCGGGATTCAGGGCCAAACATTCGACTGAGACCGCCCTTCTTCTATCCACGGAACTGTTGCGGAGTAGGGCTGATGAGGGTCACACGGCCGCACTGGTCCTATAGGACTTAAGTGCGGCGTTTGACACCGTATCACACTCCGTATTACTGGACCGTCTGAGTGAGAAGGGAATAACCGGTCCTGCTCATGAGTGGTTGGTTTCCTTCCTCAAGAACAGGAGATTTCAAGTGCACTTCCCACCATGCAAATCCTGTATAAGATGTCTTAGACAAGGGGTTCCATAGGGCTAGGGCTCGATTCTGAGCCCCACGTTATTCAATCTGTACATGGAACCCCTTGCCAAACTGGTGGAGTCATATGGTGTTGCCATAGTCTCTTATGCAGACGATACACAACTGGTGATCAACCTGTCCCGTGATCCAGTTGTGGTAGCTGAGAAATTCTCGGCCTGCTTGGTGGCACTTGATGGGTGGATGAAGCAGAACTATCTCCGCCTCAATGGTAACAAGACTGAAGTTCTTATTGTTGGTCCCTGTCCCTCCATCTGGACATCCGCCTGGTGGCCCGTAGAACTGGGCTCTGTCCCTGTCCCGGTGGATACAGTCAAAAACCTTGGCATACTTCTTGATTCTAATCTAGCCTACACTAATCATGTTGGTAATGTTGCCGGTAAATGCTATGGCATTTTGAAGGTCCTGAGGAAAATCCTTGACCTACTGCCTCCCAGCACCAGAAAAACAATGGTACATGCCTTGGTCACCTCCCATTTAGATTATGGGAACTCCCTCCTATGTGGACTCAATAAAAAAGGCCTAATGCAGTTGCAACGCGTCCAGAACGCAGCTGCCAGGCTTGTCCTGAACCTCCCTAGGAGGGCCTCTGGGAAACTAGCATTGCGTTCCCTGCATTGGCTTCCAATCAAGGAACGAATTAAATTTAAAACTATGTGCATTACCCATCGCATAGCTCACAAAAAAGCTCCTTCATATCTACAGGATTTGCTTCCAATCTATCGTCCTTCGCGCCTTCTTAGGTCAATGGGCAGCATGCTATTAGTGGTTCCACGGATCCACAGAGCAAGGATGGGAGGACGGTCCTTTAGACGCCTAGCCAGTAAAGACTGGAATGACCTGCCCATCGAATGGAGGATGGAACCGTCTGAAGCAAGGTTCAGACAGAGGTTGAAAACCCATCTTTTCCCCAAGGCTTAACCAGTTTAGTTTCCCCCCGGCCCGAATGCTCTTCCTCCTTGAGCTAAGCTGATGCGATGATTAGTGGGATTTTCAGCGCGGGGACGCACTGTTCCTTGTGCAACCATGCGCTTAACAAATGTCATTAATAAATAATAAATAATAATAAATATACTAAACCAATGACATCCAGAATGGTTCCCTCTAGCCCCAGTGCTCAGACAATTCACAGCCCTACCACAATACATGTGTTACTGACAATGTGCATGTACACACTGAACATGCGCAGTGGATGTTGGCATAAGTGTCTGGGTTTCACACAGCAGCCAAACTTTAATGAGCGGGGCAAGTTTTCCCGCCTATCCTTGGCCCAGAAAAAGGTCTGGTCACACTACTGATTCACGAAACATAGTACCTTTCTGTAAAACTCGGAGGACATGAAGAGTAATCCTATACCACTCTGAGGGCATACTTTGTGTGCTCCTAGAAAGTTCTGGAACTCATTTGCATGTACAGTCTTAGGCCTCTGCGTACATATAGATTAGCGTGATTCCAGGCCCAAAAGAAATGTTAAGATACCACTTTCACATACAGCTGGACACACTGGCTGGAGCCCCCTTCCCCGGCCATGCCCCACCCCCACCCCGCCGCCTGCCCGCCTCTTGTTTAATTACGCAGCCAGACACCCTCCGACTCCACGTAGCTCCTGCATTCACTGTGAGCTGTCCGTGCCCGAGAGCCCTCATCGCCCTCGACTGCCCTGCTTCATTCAGGTACGTCTTCGACTTAGACTCGTACAGTACCGTGTGCGATGTTCTAACGACTTAGCCTGCTGGTATCTCGTTTTCGCCAACTAAGGTTCTTCAACCTTTACTTTCCCCTCTCCACAGGCGCCACCTCGCTGATCGGACCCACCCCAACTCATTCACGATCAGGTAATTAATTTCTAGACCGGCCCGTGTTCGCCTAACATGCCGGACACCGTTTGACTGCCTCCTCTCCTTTCCCTCCCAGCCGCCGATTCCTGAGCAACCGCCCGGTTTCCAGCTACTCACGCCACATCGATAGCGTGATTAAGTAGGTTCTGCCGCTTCCATTCACCGGTTTTCCCTCGCCCCCGTATAACTCTAATTGCGCTTCGCCTCACTCCCTTACCCTTCACCCTTCACACCTGTGCGACCCATCCACACGCCTGTGTCCCAATTCACGCGTTAACCGCCCCCTTTGCACACTACCGTTGATCGCTGGTATTTCATTAATTGCTATCTATTTCTTGCCCCTCCACTCGCGCTAGCGCTAGGTTTAACCCTCTACAGCCACCGCTTAACTTCCCACCCCCTATAGTCACCGCCTTACTTCCCTCCCTCACCCACCCTGTCCACACCTCACCCGTCCCACCATGCACTATTGGTTACCTACCGAACTGCTCGATACCCCGCGGTTCTCTTCCATGTCCTTTGCTTACCCGCCCTTTCTCCCCACAGCACTGTCCTCATCGACAACCCTGTCCTGATGACGATCCCGACTCACGGGGATCAAAACGCCGTCGACATCACAGCACAATTATATGGCGCATTTTACGTTTTGTGCTCCTGCAAATTTGTCTAAACCATGTTTTAAGTGACTGCAACTTGTTCTTGTGGAGCCATCACTGCATTAGTCCTTGTCACTACGCGTCGTTCACGCTGTTCACCTTAGCACTTGCACCTTCACCTTCACCAATTGTACATATCACCACTCACCAAGTGCCTTCGGGTTGTCACATGATTTGCTCTGTACAGTGCTGTTTAACTGTATTACCATGTGAAAGACCCTTCTTCTAATTGGTGAATAATAAGCTTCTAAAACTTTTCGAGCCTCCTTGTCTCTTGTTGATGTAATGCTGATTGCATACATTGTTTAATTGCCTTTCACTGATACCTGTTGGGAATTGTTTTTGTCTATACAAATATTGACGGGGTCACCCAATATGCAATGCTCCAAGAAAATGTTTGCTTTGGTTTGGGGCAAAGCTGTAACCCCTCATCTTTTGATTTGTGATCCTAGTAAGATAATACATTTAACTGCAGGACTTTGATGGTACCTTCAGTTTTCAGTGTTATGTAAGACTCGCTGTCCTTTATATATAATGGATAATAAACTGTCATGGTAAAAAATAATTTGATTCCACATAATTTAAGTATTCACTCGATTAAGGTGTGAAATGTCTTGGGAGAACATTTTTAAAGTAGGACCTGCAAAGGTGTCCTAAGGGAGTTCTGACATGTTAATATTTTGATTAAAAGGACAACTTAACCAATCTTATTTAAATGTTATCAATGTGAATATTAGCTGCATTTGCTCAGTGGAGCGTGTGGTTAAATAAGCCTCTTGTGGAAATATAAACATGGGTGGAGAGCCTTATTCCTTAATAACAAGACTACTTGCTTTTGTCGATTACCTGTAAACGTGTTTGACATCCAGTAGCATTCAATGTATATATTTTTTAATATATATTTTTTTTTACACTCGTTAGTCTGCAGTCCGATGGTGTTCTTGGCTGTGGGTGTGCTGAGAACCACTAGAAATAGTGAGCTTATTTGGAAAATAAAGCGGTGTTGCTGGTCATGATGGCTTAGAAAATGATGCCGCTGTTTTTGAAGACTGCGGGCTCTCAGGAGAAGCTACTAGAATTCCATCTGCATGGGTGTGATGTGGTCATATTTCTTCAGAGCCCCAGATAAGGCATGCCGCGGGGCATAAAGGGTGCTTTTAATCCCTTGCCGGAGGGAGGGGTGCGCGCAGCACCGCTATGCTCGTGACAGAACCACTCCGTCACGGGCGCGCTGTGCTTGTGGCGGAGTGGTTCCGTCACGGCCACGCCCTCTCAATAAAACTGTAGCGGAATCGTGGCAGCGTGGGTAGGGTGGCCGTGCCGTGACGGAACCACTCCGTCACCAGCACAGCGCGTCCGTGGCTCTTGACGGAGTGGTTCCGGCACGAGCACGTATGGGGTTAAGGAGAGCCAGTTTAAAGTTTACGAGGCCACGGAGCATGGTGTTGACACCATCCATATGCGAGAGAACCAGGGCCTGAGCAGCATTTTGAAGTAGCTTTCTGGAAGAAACTGTTGCACTTTCTTTAAGAAAGAGAACAGGTACCAGCAGTCTGTGTTTTTTGGCAATATGCTCCTTGAGGGTGAGTGAGCTTTCTGACTAGGCTGAAAGTGACTTGGCTTTCAGTAAAAGTTGCGAAGATTGAAGCCATCATGGATAATGTTAATGAGCGAGATTTATACTTTTTCTTGTTAGTTGTTCTTGCTAAATAACAAGAATTCTGTCTTGGTTGGGCCTGTGAGTTGGTATGGTACATGCTGAATCTTGCATTTTTGCCCAAGTTGGAAATGTAATTCTGATTAGAGCAGCAGTAAAACTTTCTCCAGGGTGGAAAAAGCCCACTCGCCTTAAAAGAAAAGGCAGTGTGCCGCAAAATAAATTTCTCGATGGAAGGAAAAGTTTTAATAGCAAGTAAATTTGCTGTTGCACTTCAGACTCCGAACAAATGTATATATTTCTTCATACAGACGTGGAATTAACAAAAGGGTGCTACCAGTATGATTTCAAGGCCTACTTATGTAAACGTTTGTGAATTCCAGAAAGTCTTTACTCCGAACCAATGCAAGATTGATGTCGGTACGCTTCGGTGACTTGTTTAGTAATCCTTTTTGTGCAGGTTGCCCATGCTGTTTCCCTAAAAATTTGGGGCGGTTTCTCCGTTATTTTTTTCTTCAATAGTAATGCATCTAACACGTTTTACTAAATGGTGCTTTACAGAAAGAAGTTGCCCATAAAATTGCTCGGTAGTTTGGCAAAACTTCTAATAGTCTGTTTTCTTTTCAGATTGCGAAAATTGTTTAGGTACACCTTACTTTGAAAATAACTACCAATCTTGCTTCTTCTGAATGTATTTGCATATAATCAAGTATTTTCTGGGAACAATAGAAATAGGCACAAATAGTTAAATTTTGGAAATGTTTACTTTGGTTTAATACTGTAACCACTATTGGTAATGCAGGCTGAGATTTCAGCTTACTTCATTTCCCTAAAGAGCTCATCTAATTGTGAAGGTTCTGCAATAATGTACCACAAATACAATTTTGAACATATTTTACAAATGGATGCATATGTTGCCATAACAGTAGACCCTTTCCCACAGTCATACCGTGCTGCTGTAAACTTGCAGTCAAAGGGTTTGTGCTACAGGAAATTTGGCCTGCTTGTCCAGAGGACAAAATGAACATGAAAACGTTCAGGGAGCCGCCGCCCGTCCCCAATTACCCACCCCCCACCCATACAATATATTGTGGTGGGACGAATTCTGCAACCCTAGTAAAAGATGGTTTTAGTTTAAAACAGAAGTTCTCCCTACCATTCATTATAAAGATATTGTGAGTCACAGAGAAGGTCTGTGACCTTGTAGAGGACTGAGTCAGAATGCAGAGTTCCTTTTATAAGTTCATGGAGTTGACTAGCAAAACTCTTAACGTACAGCAAGAGGGTATTGTACTCTTTAGAATACATGGTCACACCATCACAAGCTATTTAAAGTCCTTGGTGTCTTTCTCCTTCGTGTGAAAGAGTCAGTACGGTTGCAGACATGGGAACGGAAGTGGGATCTAGTGTGAAATAAAACAGACCAAAGTTAGTAGTGTCTTGCAAATAGAATCAGTTTAATGTGAGGCGGTTTAAAAATAGTGTAGTTTAGAATGTGTAGAAACATGCATATAGATTGTTTTTTCCTGTAATAACCCATAAAATCTAAAAAAAAGTTGCCATTAATATTTCCTTTCTGCCGATAACTTGGTTTTAGAGGAACAAATCAGATGAAATAAAAGCTAGTTATTATTTTTATTGGTAGAACTGCAGATGTAGTATGCTCTGTGACTTTTCTGTTATGACATCAGAACTCCACCGTATTAGATTAATATGGTAATATTATTATAGTTGAGCAGCTACATCATTTTCTTATCACAGGTGTCAAGAGACTTTTCACTATGATAAGGAAATTGTAGAGGGTTTATAGGTCTCGTCTGCTAGTCTGCATGTGCTTTCTTGCAAGATTTATCACCTTACAGTAGGCTTAGAGCCCGGCTAGGCATTGGCTTATTTCATTGTCACACACATTTGCTTGCTTCTTATTCTTTAGCTTGTGTGGGTTTTACTTCCTCTTCGTGCGTTTGTCCTGGAACAGGGACACATTATGTGTGTCCTTCCACTGCTCATTTTTCAGGCGCTAATATATTTTTTCTTTGTAGGTCGAGCGTAGCGATGGACCTTTTGTTGGCGTGTTAGGGGGAATGTGAGACAGCGTACAGGCACGAGCGTCTCCGATTTGCCGCCGAGGGCGCGCACGGCGCCGTGCAGATGCCATGCCTCAGATGCACAGGCTCACTCACGCATGCGCACAGAGACACACACTGCATATACACACACACACACACACACACACACACACACGCGCACACACAAATGCACGCAGCCACCCCCCACTCACCTGGCTCTTTTGTCGTGACTCCCCGTATCTCCGCCGCATCGCCTGGCCAGCATAATTGAAACGGCACCCAACAGCCATGTGCCGAAACCGAGTGGAAGCGGACGCCGCGTCCCCAGCGCACCCCTTGCCTGTAGCAGCCGCCTCTGCTGACCCGGAAACGCTCCAGCCGCCTCCCCGCCTCCGGTACCCGGATGTATTACATTCTGCTCCTTGTTGCTTTAGTTCGCTAAGGGAGACAAACCATGTGCACGGCCGCCGCCGGACAGCCGATGTGCACGCGCATGGCGTCTCCCACCGCGCGCTGGATTTATTACGGCTCGCTCCCTCTTGTTTCTTCTATTAGCACAATGGCAAATCCACAGAGGAGTCCTCCGTTGTGCGCTCTGCTTTCGCAAGAGCACTCGCGTTTTACGGGCGCCATGTACATAACTTAATTTGAGGGTTAGGTTTCTGTTTGCTTCTGAAGGTAAATACTAGCATGGCTCTTTTATTCAATAGTTTTTGCTTTTACGGTGCTTTCGAAAAGCACTGCAGTAGATTATCTGAAGTGATCGGCCACTGTCCGGAGACTGTAGCTGCGGCGGCTCTGCACTGTGTCCTCAGCCCAGGCCACCCACTAGAGGGCACAGAGGAATCCCACAGTAGGGCGGGCCTACAGCGAGCCGAAGAGTGTGGGGGCCGGGAGCGAGTGCTGCTCCGCTGCCAGACTCAGCGCTGGTACCTGCTGCAACCCTCAGAGGCAGGCCCGAGCCGGGGCATAAAGGGTCAGTCTGCCACTAGACGGCACGGTGCGCACCGGGCTCCCACCAGCCCCCCCACAGTCTGAGCAATGCAATAGGTCTCGCAATTGTGAGAGTTTGAGCTATTGGCATTGTAAATGGCAATGCCTTTTATTTACGTTTTAAAAACCAACACATAAATAAAAGGCAGTGCCATTTACAATGCCAAATGGCTCAAACTCTAACAACTGCGAGACCTATTGCATTGCAAATGCTTGTTCTTTGAGCACGCGAGAGCATGTTTTTAGCTGTTTGCCTCCTGCATCCCTCCTCCCCGGCACACTCCTATTGCTTTTTAGGTATCGCCTAGGCAGCGCGCATGCGCTGCTCTAGGAGATGACCTTTTAGAATCGGTCAGCTCTTTTGAAGCACTTGTGCTTGTGGCGGCATCAACCTTGGGGGAGCAACAGACGCGCACGAGCCATCTGTTTCCAATTAGGTTGCTCGAACGCATGTCTGCTCACTCCCACAAGTTGGATGCCGCCTCAACCACGAGTGCTTGGAAAGAGCTGACTGGGCCATCTGTTTTTTCATGATAGCGCGGCCATGCTGGTCTGTATCCACCTTTCGGAAGCGAGCAGACGCGCGCACTGGCCATCTGTTCCCAATTAGGTTGCCCCTGCATGCGTCTACTCGCTCCCGCAAGTTGGATGCTTCCACAAGCACGAGTGCTTGGAAAGAGCTGACCGGGCCATCTGTTTTTTCGCGTCAGCGCGGCAGTGCTTGTCTGTGGTGGTATCCACCTTGCGGGAGCAAGCAAAAGCGCACACGGGCCATTTGTTTCCAAATAGCGTGTCTGCTCGCTCCCGCAAGGTGGATGCCTCCACAAGCACGAGTGCTTGGAAAGAGCTGACAGGGCCGTCTGTTTTTTCAATGCCGTTCTTGTCTTTTGTTGCAGTCTCGAGATGGTCTTTTGTTTTGATTCGCTCGCGTGCTTTATTCCTGTTACTGCAGTTCCGGTCTGGATGCGACGAAGCTTCCTCTCCTCCTAGTGCTCGTCCCACCACCCCCTCTGGGGAGTTTTCGCTCATCCAGGACACTTGCCAGAGTATTCAAGTTTTGCCGCCCCCTCCAAAGATGCTGTTTTAAACATCAGAAAGGGTTTTCAGAATCTATACCACGCACTCAAGTGACAAGCTCTGCCATGCGCCCTTTCCTGTGCCCTCCCCAGGACTCTCAACTCTTCCTGTTTTTCTCCTCCACAGCTGAGATGTTTTTAAAGTATTACCCTCCATTTCTTGCTTTTAGCACCTCATTCCCTGTTTCAGTAGTTCAATTTCCTGCCCTCAACCAGCTCCCCTAGTTCTATATTCAACTCTTGCACTTCCCTCCTGAGCCCCGGCAGTTCCATCCCTGCCTTTTTCGCCCTCTTCTGAGCGCCAGTAGGTCTTTTCTTCGCCTGCATCTCTTTTCCCAGCTCTAGTATTTCTAATATTCATCCGTGCATCTCTTTTCCCAATTCCAGTGAATTTTATTCCACTCTCTTGCATCTCTTTAAGAAGCTCCTGGACCTCCATTCCTCACTCTGCCTCTGAACGAACGCTGTTGCCTTACCCACTTTAGGCACATTTTCTCCCAGATCCAGTAGTTCCATTCCCGACTTGTGCCTCCTCACGGCTCCAGTAATTCCCTCCGCTAAGTCCCCACACTGATACCTTTTTTCGGAGCTCCAGTAGTTCCATCCCACACCCTGTCGGGCCCCCTAGTTGTACTCCCCAGCCTTGCACCTACGTTCCTAGTTCCATGCTTCTCACCCTAGCCAGGGTCGGACTGGAAGACTAGCTTAGGCCCAGGTAGAAGTTTGAAGGCAGCCATACAGTGTAGGAGGAGGTTACGGTAGGTATTCGTGTATGGCTTGGCCCATGGTACCCCATTGTGCTCTGAAAGCCTCCCCCTGAACTACAGCCTACCGGGAAAATCCAGCTTAGCAGAATGGCCAGCCCGGCTCTGCTTGTGACCACAAGTTTCATGTAAGGGCAGGTGTGAAGAGCGCCATCTTGTCGTGCTCCACGCTCCTCCTTTTAACCACGCAGTTCTTTATGTGCTTTTACCTGCTACTGCGTCGTTTCTCCTCTGGATAAGAGGTGAGCAGACAGGTCATCGCTACTTAGACTCAGGCCCATCTAGTCATGTGTCAGGAATGTCACATTTACTCCTGCAATCGCCGCTTTTTCCTGTCCCACAGCTGCTTGCAAGCCGGGCACGAGACCAGAAACGCGTGTCTTCGCCCAGAAATCGTCCAGATCAGCCATTTTAATTGGCACCTGCTGCTGCGCGTTCCTGTCGGAGCACGCCATTTTTTTCATACTAAGACGCAGGCGGCTGCATCTTTGCCTGCGTGCCCTCGCGTCATCTGTTGCCTTTATTTTTGCTCCGTTTCGGGCTAGGATGCAAAGACCACCGCTGAAATGTGCCCGTCTGGCTCTGCGGCTAGAATAGAACATGGCGGCGCGCCGGTCACTGGAATGGGCCTGCTATGCGCCTGGCAATGTCCGGGTCTTACGTGCCAGGGGCGATCATCGACAACCCCTTGTGATGGACACCTCGAAGCCACTAAGTTAAGCAAAGCATTGGGGCAACTGACAGCCCTTGACATGCCCCAGCCATGGGCTGGACCCTGAGATTGGTGAAACCTCTAGTGATGGACAGTTGTAGCCATTGCACTGTGTTTACTCCTGCGGGCTAAGTTTGCGAGATAAAAATACACGCCTTCAGCTTGGAAACTAGCAGAGGAATAGGTTTCCCTGCTTTGGGTACTTGAAATACCTTCAGCAGGCTGTGGAAATGCAGCATACAAGCCCTGAAAGCAGACGCCTTGTAATATTTTCACCTCTGGTGATCAACAAGTGCACCCTGCTAAGAATATGGGCATCCCTGATTAGCAAAAACTGTTCAGGATTTGGCAACTGGGAGCTTTGAGGGCAGTTTCTCTGTTTGTCTGAGAAGTCCCCATGCAGAGAAAGGAGCAAAAAGAACAAGCATTGGTATAGCCAGTAGGTCTCGGCTTTGGGAACTTATAAGTGTTTAGCCATGCAATAGTGATGTTGTTGTATCAAGGACATTGTGCTGGATAACTAAGCACTTATAAGGTCCCAAAGGCAAGACCTATTGGCTAGGCCAATGCTTGTTCTGCTTCTGCGCTTTGTGTGATTCACTCGCCTTTGTGCTTCTCCCCCATTGTTAGGTCTCGCCTGAGACAGCGCATGCGCTTCCTCTTCGACACAGTTAGTAAGTGGCTTTTAAAAATGCCACCAGAGGCTTTTGCTCACCTACAGCTTGCGTTCACGATCTTGTGCACGTGCACAGCTGCCATCTGTGTTTTTATTGCTGTAATCAGGCTGCTCTGCTTGCACTACCCCCCTTCCTTTTCCCCCTCCCTGCTGGTCAGCTTCATTTGTGTCTTCTAGCTGTGACTCATGCTCCTCTGCGAGCACTCCCTCTCCCTTCTCCCCATCCTCTTCGTCAGTTTCATGTGTGTCTTCTATCACTGTGAATGCTCCTGCTTCCACCAGGCACACACACCATCAGTCGTCAGTGCACACTTTCACCAGGCACACACACACCACCAGCCGTCCGTGCGCGCTTTCACCAGGCACACACACCACCAGCCGTAAGTGCACGCTTCCACCAGGCACACACACCACCAGCTGTCAGTGCACGCTTCCACCAGGCACACACACCACCAGCCATCAGTGCACGCTTCCTCCAGGCACACACACCACAAGCCGTCAGTGCATGCTTTCACCGGGCACACACACCACCAGCTGTCAGTGCACGCTTTCACCAGGCGCACACACAACCAGCCGTCAGTACAGCAGGCAGGCTCTTCTCAGAGTTTCCTGGTAAATGTGTTCGACGCCTAGGGAGGGAGCGGGTCGAGTTTCCTTAAACCATGCTGAGTATGTAGGTGCAGTGCATGAACTCCTGTGTGAGTGAGTTATGCTGCCTGGGGCTCACTCACTCCACACTTGTAAATTGCGCCTGCACCAGGCTTTTTCTCATTTGCAAAGTTCGGCGCATGCGCACAGCTTGGCAGCCCCCACACCCCCGGGAATGACTCCCTCCTACAACCAGAATGGAAACAACATTCAGAGCAATGAAAACAAGTTCATTTGATGCAAAGAACTGTTAACAAAAACCATGTCCAGCTATTGTAGATCTGGCAACTTAAACAAAAAACCAACAAGCATTGACATAGCCAATAGGTCTAGCTTTTTGGACCCTATAAGTATTTAGTTATGCAGCAGAATGTCCTTGGTGTAACAACACCAACTGTTGCATGGCTAAACACTTATAAGGTCCCAAATGCGAGACCTATTGGCTATGCCAATGCTTGTTCTAGCTTGTGTGCTGCTCCCCCAGCTTCATGTGGTGCTGTCCCATTCTTTCCCCTGCTTCACATTACTCTAATTTTGCTTCTCCCATCCACATCCCTCCTATTGCAAAAACCAACTGTCCGTCCATCTTTGTGGCTTCCTCTGCCTCTGTGATTCTAACTCTCCTCCCCAGGTTGCTTCTACCGCCCCCATCCCCTCCACTACTCCCCCCCCCCCCCCCTCTTTAATTACTGGTCTAACTCAGACCGGTAAACAGAAAGAAACCGTGGCATTTTACAGGCACTCACATACTAAAAAACAGTTTTTAGCCGTGCTGCCCAGCATAAACAGCATGGCTAAAATCATTACCAAAGCCAGTAGGACCCAAAGCTGAGGTATTGGCTTTGCCAGTGCTTGTTTTATAGAGGGGTTGCAGACTCGCATGTTAAACCATGTGCTATCAGCCAAATGTGGGCTACTCTTTGGTCATCAAGGCATGAAGAGCTTTGCTTTCTGTTCTTCTTTTTTTTAATTTTTTTTTATTCATATAGTTTTTATTATTAATAAAGGAAAAAAGACACGACAAACAGAAAATCTTCCAGTACAAAGATGAGAGCAATTGCGATGCTTGAGTACAATACAAAAAAGAAACTCAAATCACTTAGTGCTTGTAGGTGTCGTCTGCAGACAGAATTACATAATGAGTATTACACAATAAGAAAGCATATACATTTAATGAAGGGAATGTACAGTTACACAACAAGTCAAACTACCATCCATAAGGTCAGGCATCGGATTATGCAGTAATCGAAAAACAGCATCAATAAATACATCATGGTGGATCAAAACGGAAGGAGGACATGTCAAGCGACTTCCATAGTTTCTTGTTTGAAGGGCGCCACGTAGCTGATTGCAGAGCCGAATTGTCAGCCCCTCTCAGGAATGAAAGCCATTCCTGCCAAATTTTTAAATTCACTTCTGATGCATTTTTCCATTTGCATAAGACCACCTTACAGGCAAGTGTTAACATCAAGTCTAGGAGCTGGCGATCATGTGTAGTAGCCAAGTTTGGGTCAAGGACTCCCAATACTATATATACACGAAATCCCTGGCGGGCTTTAGATTGAACGTATGTTGGATGCAATCGAAGATTTTTCCCCAGTAGGTTTGCAAAGAGGGGCAGTGGAAGAGCATATGTGCGAGGTCGCCCATTCCTGACTGGCAATTCCAACACGTGGGTGTATCCCTCAGGTGACATTTAAAAAGCCTATCCGGCGTCCAGAAAGCCCTATTCAATAACATATATTTTGTTTGAAAAAGGATGGGCGAAACCTTATGAGATAGAGCAGTGTTATGTATCACATCCCAATCAAAATCTATCCCAGTGGAGTTGGGTTCATTTTCCCATTTAGACTCGACTCGTCTATGTGTCTTCTTGGGTAATGGGAGTAACATTTTATACACTTTTGAGACGAAGTGGCCTGCGGACAATAGGCGAGGCAAATGGGTCGCCAAGCAAGGCACGTGAGGAGTGAAACCACGAGCTGTTATAATGGCCTTCAACTTCAGGAACTCCTAGAAGTCCATCGGTGTGAGGTCATATGTTGTCTGTAAGCTCGAGTACGGAAGTGGCAACGCGCCATCATAAAGGTCTCCCACTAAGTTAATGCCTTTCCTAGACCACGAGTCCCAGTATAGGGTTTTCCCAGCGCACTTGAAATAGGGGTTTCTCCATAAGGCCATAAAAGTGGATTTTTTAACTACCAGTTTAGTTTTATGTGTCTGGTCGAGTCTTAACAGGGCCCGCCTGGCATTTAGCATAATATACTTGGAGTGAGGTAAATGGGACAGGTCCATAGTATGCAGGGCTGGAAGGGGTGCGTGTCCAATGAGTGATTTCTCCATTTGTAACCTCAGAGGAACATAGGTTGGGGAGGTTGTCAGCCACTGTGCACCTTGTTTGCAGAGGAATGCTGTCTGGTAGTTCCTGAACGAGGGAAGACCCAGGCCGCCTTTGTCTTTTGCTAGTTGCAGTTTTTTCAGAGATACCCTGGCTTTCTTACCCCGCCACAGGAACCCACCAAACAGCTTATCCACCTTATTGATAAAGTCATCAGAGAACGTCATGAGGAGCATACTGGCTAGATAATTCACTAACGGAGTAGACATCATTTTAAGGGTTTCTGCCCTGCCCCACCAGGAGAGGAACTTGGGTGACCACCCATCTAACAAAGTGGAGATCTTTTTCAAGGTTATGTCTTCATTTATTCGCAGAGTGGAAATCAGATCCTTATCAAAGTCGAGGCCCAAGTATTTAAAACAGTGTGGTTGCCAAGTTAGGCCAGACTCCCCAAGAATATCTTTATTGCCCATATTATTTAGGAGTTTTACCTCCGTCTTATCTTTGTTCAACTTGTACCCTGAAACACGGGAAAATTCATCAATGGTAGCCATGAGTGCAGGTATGGCTTCCTCAGCCCTTTCCGACACAACCAGTACATCATCTGCGTACGCAGTGAGTTTTATAGTACAGCCTTCGAAAGGAACACCAGCGATCGCATCATTATGTCTTATATGATACAGGAAAGGCTCTATGGCCAACAAGAATAAGGAAGGTGATAGGGGCACCCTTGTCTTGTTCCTTGCTGCAGATTTAGAGAGGAGGAGAAGGAGCCACCCGCCCTCACCTTTGCAGAGGGACAGAAATATAGGGACATCACTAGTTTCGTAAATGTTTCACCCAAGTTGAATTTGTGTAGTACCGCCTTCAGAAAGGACCAATCGACCTTGTCGAAAGCTTTTTCGGCATCTAATGTTATTGCTGCAGTGGGAGTGTCTAGGAGTTTTGCCTTTTCCAAAACCTGCGTGTTATCACTAGACAATCTATTCTTCAGGAAACCAGCTTGAGAGGGATGGATCAATTGGGGAAGAACTCTCTGGAGGCGGGTCGAGAGGATCACTGCCAAGATCTTGCAGTCAAGATTAATGAGGGAAATGGGCCTATAATTTTTTGGAAGAGAGGGGTCTTTCCCATCTTTTAGAAGTACTGCAATTATAGCCTCAGGCAAGGTGCCCTTAACTTCGCCTGACTCATTTATTTCCCGGAACAGGTTCAGAAGAGGTTCCACCAATAAAGAGGGGAAGGATTTAAAAAATCTAGCTGTAAACCCATCAGGGCCTGGGGCTTTCCCGCTCTTTAGCGATTTAATTGCTTGTTCAATTTCTGTGGCCGTGATTGGTGTATTAAGACTTAACTGCTCATCAGTGGAGAGTCTTGGTAAGTCGCATTCATTTAAATAATCCTGTATCTTATCCTCTTCCACCGATTTATTCTTGGCATATAGGGTCTCGTAAAAGTCCTTAAATACCTCCGCTATCTTGTCCGGCTCTGAGTGGGCGATCCCTGAAACATCTTTGATGACATTAATAGTGTTCCTCTATACCTTAAATTTTAAATAAGAGGCCAGGCTCTTACCCGCTTTATTAGAGTCACAGAGTTTGAACCTCCTTCTTTTGTCTAGCCATACCCCTGCCCTCACTATTTTGTTGTATTCATACTTTTTATTGGCCAGTGTGTTCATGTCCGTACTGTTCCTGTCTCTCTGGTGCTTACCCTCTAGGGCCAGTATTTCACTTTCCAGGTCTTCCAATCTACGGTTGTGGTCTTTATTCATTGCTGATCGAATTTTAATACAAACCCCCCTAATAGTACTCTTTAGGTCCTCCCACCTCACTAGATCAG
Organism: Lissotriton helveticus; assembly: GCF_964261635.1. NCBI lineage: Eukaryota > Metazoa > Chordata > Amphibia > Caudata > Salamandridae > Lissotriton > Lissotriton helveticus. The sequence continues at coordinate 1,181,417,806 of NC_136057.1, read as the reverse complement.
TAGTGTCTCCCCTCTTATTGTCCTGCAAATAGCGGATTCAATAGCAGACCTATGTTGCTCTTTGTCCAGTATTTCGTCATTCAAACGCCACGATGTTTGACGAGACGAGGGCTTCGTATTGGTGGTGGATAAAGATATGCATGAGTGATCGGACATTACCCGTGGCTCTATGGATGTATCATCTATCCGTGTTACCCCATTCTGTGATATAAGAATGTAATCGATTCGGGAGTAAGAGTCATGTGGTGCGGAATAAAATGTATAATCCCTATCCGTGGGATTTTGTAGCCTCCATGCATCTACCAAGTTAAAGCGCTTACACAGATTGAGCAGAGTTTTGTGTGATTTATTTGGTCGGAAGGGGCAACGTGAGTCCCTGTCTAGGGTCGCATCCATGGGGAGATTAAAGTCCCCGGCCAGTATGTGTACGGCCGAGTCAGGAATGGACTCAATTTGTTTGCTTAGACCGTCCCAGAATTTAAGGTCAGAGGTGTTAGGAGCGTATATATTTGTGATGTAGAATTCCGTGTTGTCTCTGCTTAGTTTGGCTGTGACCCACCTGCCATTCACATCTGCCTCTGAAGAGAGAATTTCAACCTTTGATTTTTTCGCTACTAACAACAAGACACCATTCTTTTTCCCCATCGCTGCCGCCCCCACTACCTCGGTGTAAAATTTATTCCTCAAGTGATAAAACTGTTTGGCATCTATTTTAGTCTCCTGTAACAAGACAATATCCCCCGTTGTCTGCGCACATAGTCTAGTATTTTTTGTCTCTTTACGGGTTGATTCAGGCCTTCTACATTCAGGGACAGTATTTTCAGTTTGTCTATGGAGGCCATTCCCAGTGGTGTATTATGTTTGTTCTGTGCCATTAGACATACCTAAATATCTTGAAAAATTCTGTGTCAGACCAACCAAGATGGTAGGCAACACCATTAACTTGTCGAATCGACTTGTAACTGTTCGATAGTGTGCGTACAAGCACATGGAATGCAAAATGAAATGAAAGGGAACATAATACAAATAACACACAAAACCCATCCGAACCCCTCAACCCCCCCACCCACCCCACCCCACCCCACCAGTGAATAGTAGACATGGTGACTGGAGAGAAACAGCAACCAATCCTCCCAGTGGATCACAACTTTAGTAAGAAATTTGGAACTATTTCAGCAGTCTAACAGGCTATTGCCGAGTGTAACAGTAGGTGAATACTGAGATTAGAAAACTAGATACATGCATATCCAAGTAAGGATGCCTCATATTGACGGCAAGGATGAACTTTGTGAACCCGATACAAATATCGGTGACCCAAATAATACCTCTATTATTGATAGCCATAAGTAAGATTGGGTTGCAGCCTTGATCTGGCCAGCGACTAAACTTTAACTTTTAGAGCATAACATAACCCATCTTTGGATTGACAATTGAACTATTCCGATTATGACAGGTGCATTAACTATTAAAGATGCAGCAACATACAGCTAATAATATAATGTATGATCAGGTCAGCGTTGCAAAAATGGAGCCATCGGACCATGTGACGAGGGTAAGAACAACATGGACAAGACCCCTTATCAAATTTAGAGAATCAACTTGACAAAGGGAGGTCAACAGGTACCCCCAATTGGTCAGATAAGTCTCGATAGACACACAATGAACATAGTGCCAGGCTATAACTTTAGACATCTGACAGTAGGAAAAAGCCATACAGTTAGTATGAGAGAAAAGGATACTCATTTGATGCCGGATGAGGAGGCTGTCGTGCCGTCAGGGTTGTGAGTGTCCATGACCAGATCCTCGGGCCCGTCCAACATTCTTTTAAGTTTCATGGGGTCTGAGAAGATGTGTGGATGGCCTTGGATAACAACTCTGTATCTCGCTGGACCTACAAAGCCATGTTGGTAGCCCATGGACTTCAGTTGTGGGCGAAGTGCCAGGAAAGCCTTCCGTACGTCTACAGTTTCCTTGCTGTAGTCCTGCGATATATATATATTTTGGCATTCTTCCATAGGATGTGATTATGCTTCCGTACAAAGGTAAGGATTTGTTCCACGTGCTGATAGCGTAGTGGTTTACAGACAATAGGTCTGGGACCTTTTTGGTTTTTGTTGATCCTGCCTGGTACTCTATGCGCCCTGTCAAATTCCAAGGGCTGACAGAAGGTCATGCTGGTGGCTTGGGCGAACCATGACTCCAGAAATGGAACACAGGAGCCCATCGACTCCTCGGATCCCTCCCGAATACTGAAAATGCGAAGGTTCCCCCTCCGGTTTCGGTCCTCCAATTCGGCCAGTTTCCTTGTTACTTGGTTTGAGGCTATGGTCAGGTGTTTGAGAGTGCTACAAGTCTTGGTTTCCGCATCTTCCAACCTGCTGATTCTAGATTCTGTTTCATCCAGCCATGCGTTGGTCTCACGAATGTCTTGTCTGATTGCCACCACTTCCTCTTTAGTTGACTTAGCTAGGTCCCTAACCTCGTCGAGTCTGCTTAGTATCATTTCCATCGCATCAGCGTTAGTTTTTTTTCTCCCTTTGACAGGCGAGTTTGGATTCGAGTGGTCAGATTTGAGCCTTTTCAAGTTCTTAGCTCTCTCTTTGTTGTCCATGGTCACCGTTTTCCTGATCGTATCAACAATGGGATCGTGAAGTGAACCAAAATGAATGCACTGATTCAATTAGAAGATCGCAGCACACTGACAAGCATGACCAAGTGCTACCTCACATACGTCGGCGCCACATAGAGGCTACGCAGACATGGAGAATCAGCTGATGGGCCACAGGTAGCGTGCGGATAACGTAGAACAGAGTAAGTCATTCATCAATGTGGTCTGTGGAACTTAGCATCAACACGCCGTTGTATGTAGTCACCTCGTCAACTCATGCCGCCGAGATATGGTGGGTCATTTTGCGCCCTGTCGTTGGTACATAATTGCGTCTTGGTCAGGGAGCATTAAGCAGGCAGGATGTCATGATCGCTGTATCGGCTGGCAGAGGAAACTTATTGTGATGTGTCATATACCAACTAGCTCATAACATAACAGCATGAGCCAATAAGCTATAGGTTGCTGCGTGGTGTCTAATGCTTCAGATTCTCGCCAAAACGGGTTAAGCGTGAGTCATCGCTGCAGCGCATGAAGGCATGGGATAATCATTAGGGCGCTTAGAGATATTCAATATGCCCAACAGACTTCCGAATCGACATTCATGGTGCCCTGCAAGCATCCGACTACGGGGCAAGCGCCGCCATTTTGGAGCAGGTCGCGTGTAAATGGAGTCTTCCGTGTGACATTCATTAGGTGCCAGTGGTTAACTGAAGGGATCGAGTTTGCACTGCTTTCAGACACTCTGTCCACCGCCTCAGATGTAGCTGCTGTGGATACTACATGGAGCTGTATCAGGACAGCGTGGGCTGTACAGAGGCTAATTTCTCGATCGGAGAGTGACGAGACCCGCCATGTTGATTAGAACAGTGTCGATTAGGGTAGTATCACCTGCGGGCTTTATATGTATAGACCTATGCGTTCACGATATTACCATCGCAATCTGGCGATTAGTGAGTACACAAAGAGTTTGGTGCGTACAAATTTTAGCCCTGTTTTGATCTTGCGAGCTGCAGCCGAAGGCCGGGTCCCGCTCAGAAAGTGGCTACGCCCACCATATTGGGAACCGCAGATTTGTGTGCAGGTTCAGCGCGTATAAGTCTTTACTTGTGCTAATGAGGGCGGGTAGTACTCGCGATTGGTCCCAGAAGTCCATATGTGATTTTGCCACGCTAGCAGGGTTCAGTCCACATCGTTACTGCGTGAGGATAGACCTCACATAACGCCGTCCGTTCACGGCCAAGGAAGCCATCGGATCGCACACTTGTTCTCCCGGGCGCGGAGGCTCTCGAGGGAATTCAGCCGTATGTCCGCTTCTCGGCCGCCTTCAGACGTTAACAAGCGCTTGGGATGTTCACCTCACATTCCGATTACTGAATCATGTAGACACGCCGGCTTTGGAGCGACAGAAAGTGTCCCAAAATCGTGGAAAGACCTGGACCACGGGAGGACGAAATCACAGAGCCGCCATTTCTCTCGGCTTTCAGTTCTTAAAAGGAATAGCTAACAATCAGAGCATTATTTAAAATGGCGATAAATCGGTGTGTGTAGTCTTGTAATGCACTTTTATTTTCCTATGAAAGTAAACTGCATTTTGCATTTGTAGTGAAAAACAACGTTCCTGAATCGCCCAAATTGATCATTTTATCAGCCACTGTACAGACACCCCAGGATATAGCGGCATGGATTAGCAAATTTAGCTGCACAAAAAATGGAAATTTAGTGGCACAAATATGGAAATTTAGCGGCTTTTTTGCGGCACTTTATTTTACTCCTAATCATTCATTCTCATCCTGGAGGGTCTGACATTAACTTCAGCCCTCTGGGAGGTGTTTTAGCCCACAGCGACCTCACTCCACTCAAGTTCATCCCCGGTTGTACTCAGTGTTGCTGCTCTCCCACCATTCTATATCCATCACTCCTCCCTTAGAACGTGTCTTAGTGCAGGTGTGGAAATTGTGGCTCCTGGTTTTGTTTAAAAAAAAAACACAGCCGAAATTCTGAAACCGATGGAAATTAGAAAACAGATTTTGGCTCACTACCCTCGACATGGTTCCCTTCTGTTTGCTAAGGTTCTAAAAATACACTGATTCTAAACTGTCACATTGGGTTAAGTCTGCAACATTAACTTACCACTTTTCGCATTGTGCATGCACACAAAGGTGGAAATAATTGGCTGCAAAACTATCCAAGGTACTCTAAATATGTTAATTCACGCACAGTCTGCATACATTGGGGGAGGGTACAGATACCTACCTCACCCACAAATAATTAGTGGTCCTGCCATCGGGCTCACTTTAAATTAAAGTTATTATCATCAGAAGGGAGGCTAACTAATACTCCTCTTTCCTTGAGGATGCAGAGATTAGCTGAGGCGAGAGTTGGTGGGTTGGTACGAGTTAGACAAACTTCTTGAGGGAATGGTGGAATTGCCTAGGTCCGAAAAGAAGGAATTGGGGATGACCATCATCAGCGTCATGGACAGGTAAGTAGCACATTCACTTTGTAGGTTTCATCATTTTAATCAAACCTTAGTCAATTCACCCCACCTATTCATAACCCTTCAGAAATGGCTAGATGAAAAATATAATTATAAAATGCAGATAAGTATAATAGAGAAAAGACACTCACATATGTGAAGGAAGAGGCCAACCAGAAAAAAACTGTCTCCTTCCTTTGGCCTAGGAGATAACCACAAAGAAAAGGACTGACTTTGCCAAGTTAACTTTAAACTCAGAAAATGTTATAGGCATTCATCTCATCTAAGTGTTGAATTATCAATAGTCTTGACAAGGTCAGATACAAGAAAATAGAATTGGAAAAAGCAAGTGGGTCATAACATGATGCCATTATGTGCACTGCAGAAGGAGTCTGTATTTCTTTTTGCCGTTTTAAGTGCATTAATTAAAATCAAAATATCTTTGAGTCGGTGCATGTTTTCTGACTGTAGAGCTCGGAAACACGAAGTATAAAAAACTGCTCCATGTTTCCAAGCACTGCTGTCATCAAAACATGCATTAAGTCAGAGTTAATTTGAAATATTGAATGCTGCAGTAAGTAAAAAGAGAGAAAGCTCTCTGATGGACACAGGCTCAACCATACAATATCAACTGTATGGTACAGTAGAGAACAACATAAACTCATCAGTGGTAGATCATAATCATGCACTAATCTTTCTGCATTATGCAATGACAGACGATATCCCCAGCTATTGGAGGAAACTGGCCTTTTTGAACCTGCTGCTTGCATACGCATGGATGTACACCTGGAACTAAACTGGTGGGTTCAGTAAGATGACTAGGGAGCACCAGCAGGAAGCAGACAAACTTAGACATAACCGTAGCAAAATAAACACACAACCAAAAGATCCTATGAGACCATCAGCCATCACAAAAATAACTGAGCAGAAGTGGTCCCTAAGTACCCTGAGAAGTCATATTGAATTAATTAAATCATAGTGATACCATCTTTGCTATGAGCCTTATGCGCTGTTTTAATATGCACAATACATCCTTAATTTCTTCAAGGTCCAGTTTGTGGACCTCAATCACTTTGATGTTGTGGAACGCTCATCTCTGTTTTAAAGTTATTCAAGCTTGATCATATTTTTGTGTCTCATTTTTTCACGTCACTTTGTGTCTGTGAAGTTCAACATCAGCCATCCTGCATCGGGTATGAACACTTAGTTACATTACAATTGAATGCTGACAGCTAGATCACTGCATATGACTTTAAACTCATTGATGATGTTTTTAATATCTCCTTGCAACTGTGTGTCATCTTCATGAATGGATGCCTCTAAACCATCCAGTGGAAGTAAGGTCAAAGGCACTTTTTGTGAAGAGTGAGAAGTTGCCATGTAGAAGGGGAACTTTGCCTATGCATGCCATGTTTTACACTCCACTTGACTGCATTTGCAGGACTAAGGTTGGTCACGAATGACAGATGACTAAGCAATTCCCCAATGACAGTTTAGAGCAGGAGACGACAATGGTGAAAAGCTCTACAAGGATAAAGAGTAAGTTAGATCTTCTAGCTATAGACTGGTCAAAATATATAAGGCAATTGAGACCCTTAACCCATTTCAGTTATCCCAACCATGTAGCACTGCAAGCGAGCCAAACACACCCTTTGTGGAAAAGGGACCACTAGTGAGATATGCCCGATGAATGATTGGCTGGCAGTATGAGATGAACACAGCATATGGCTTTCTCTACGCATCACCAAGAAGTCACACTGTCAGCTGTAGTGCCATTTGAATGGAGTTCCAGTACTGGCTCCAATCAAAGATGGTGAATGCTGTTTCAACACAAAACAGTAAAGAACTTTGTCCCCCGTGCACTTGTGTTCATACATTGTGATTCCCACATAGTTACTTCATAATAGCATTCACGTGCAAGTGAGGGTGAATATATTGCAGCACATCTGATGTTTGTGCTTTTGAGGCCGCACAAGCATACCTTTTGGAGTCGGTGGGTGTCTCCTCAGCTCAAGAGATGTGCCCACAGTGCACCCTCACCAATCAAACCTGGTCCACAAAAAAAAAAATGGCCTTTTGTAAATATCGCAGCATTTTTACAAAAGTGCCGATTTCGCGGCAAATCGCGAAATCCTGGAGGGTCTGACTGTATGACCTTAATAGAGAAATTATTATTTTTCTGTTTTGTGAAGGTGTTTTGCCTCACGTTGCAATGCAAATGTTTTGCTGTTATTTGCTTTTCATTTTGAGTATTTTTCTCTATTAATTTTGTATTGGAAATGTAGTAGGGGCAGTATATATATATTTCATTTGTTATATATGTTTTGTTGTTTTTGTTAATTAAATTATACTGCGGAGCCATAAGCAACTCCTGTGGGTGGACGCCAGAGAGACTTTGTAATCCAGGACAATTAGTCCTCTTAAATGTTAGGTCTGCTGTGCAAGCAGTTATTTTTCTATCCAAATCCCTTTCTACCGTTTCATATCGGTACTGTGTGGTTAAGTCAAATGTGCAAGTTGTTCAGATCCTTTATAATTAATTAATGCTAAGAGATTTCTGTTCGGGCATATGCTGTAATGAAATGAACTTGCTCCAAGCTCAACTGAAAATTTGACAATCTGTACCTAACGTTAATGCTCCCAGATCGTTCTTTCATCACATGCAGATAAGTGCAGTCTCATGCTTCATAATAATGGCCCGAAAATCAAATGTTTGCTTCTCTCTTTGAAAATATGGCCTGCCACTGTTCTTTTGTTTTCTGTACAGAGGAGGACTAAAGTCCACTTTATTATGCATGGTTTCTTAGCAATATATTCCTAAAATGGCTTGCTGCATTGAACAAGCATTGTTAAAAGTAGTAAATACATTTCTTGTGAAAACCAGGGCACCGATGCATAGTAAGATGAACGGGTTTTCCAAAAGCTGCACACACAAGGTGGTCAAATGGAAATGGTCAGATTGTTGCTAAGCTCATTGATCAAAATTATACTCCAGGTTTATGTACAATAACTGTAAACTTTTACTGAACAAAATGTGTTTCCTATCCCACATTAATTTACAAGTCCATTCCTCAGGTAAAAAAGACGGCCAATAATTTAGATAATAATTTAGATTTTTCCACAGCCTGGTGGGTAAGAAGTCATGATTTTATCAAATGCATTCAGGTGATATTTCAACGTTCTTCTATTCTTTGCGTATTCTACCCACATAGCAGAAGTGAATAGCCGCATCCCGGAACACATGAACAAAAGCATCCTAACAGCCATAAACCCTTGACCAAGTAACCAACTCAAATGTTCGCCTGACCCTTGCAAAAACCTAACCATAAAAGACCCACCTCGTATCATTCCGGGCCTTCTGTATTGTATTAAGTGCCCACATATATTCCCTATTCTTTCAGGATGCCCTCTCCAAAAAGCATTCTTAATTGTACACTGGCTATTTCCACTAGCTTGAGACCCACATTGAGTAAAATACTCTTAAGGCTGTCCATAGGTAATGCCTCATTGGCATTACCCAAAAAACATTTAGTCTTCTGAAATCATTGCCTTAATTAACTAGCATAGATTTCACCAGGCAGTTGTCCGTTCAAAAACCTTTGTTTTTTGATCCCAGCACATCCAGTATTTGAGCTGGACATTTTAGGTCTCGCTTACTGGCTGTGCCAGTGCTTTTTCTTTTTATGATGGGTGGGGGAGAGGCAAGAATGACAGAGGGAGGTTGGCGGAAGGGGCAAGCAACACAAGGGACAGTGGAAGGGGTCAAGCAACAAGATTGACAGCTGAAGGGGGCAAGCAACACAAATACCTGCAAACATATGTGCTCTTGTTCAGTGTTTCCACAACTAGAAAAAAAAGTCGATTAGAAGCTCGAGCAGTGGAAGGACACTGGTAAAGAAGCGGTTCTTGGGCCAGGCTCTAGGGGAAAAAAGCGCAAGAAGAGGAAGTGATGTTGGCATGACGCACTGACCACAGAAGCAAGCAAATGAATTACAATGAAGCCGACCAATGGTAAGCAATTGGCTGCCTCTAAGCCCCCTGTGAGTTAACAAAATGTCTTGCAAGCGTCAGCACGGTTCACGGACAGAATATCGATGTAAAAAATATAAAAGTACAAAATATAGAAAAAATATAGAAAGCAAAAATACCGACTCCCTATACTTAGAGGTATGTACAAACACTTTGGGAAAAATATATCAATATAAAAAATATAGTACAAAAAATCGATTTCTTTATATATATATATATATATATATATATCTCAAAGAAGTACTTTCAACAGACGCCCAGAGATGCTTTATCTGTTTATTCCTTAACAGATGGTCTTCTACCGACGCGTTTCACCTTTACGGCTTGTACGGCAAGTCATGTCACACTGCAGTATACATAGGATAATATGCATAGACCTAGAAATGGGCTCCACAGGTCACAATTCATGAGCGCCATTTTGTAAAGGTTACTTTATTGAGGGACATTTCTTTTAGATGTAATATGTCACATCATCATCAGCAGTGCATTGCGGGCGCGCAAGTTATAGTTGGCAGAACTAACTATAACGGAGGTCTTTCATTGGTTTTGTACGTGTGAAATGTCCAGCTAACTAGAACAGCCCTGAAACATATGGTTTTTCCAGTGTATATATATGTATATATGTGTGTGTGAGTAGATCTATATATATATTTATTTAACAAGTGCATGCAGTAATGGTGCCGTTACGAGCTCGCCAGCACACAACAGAGAAGCCATTCCATGAAGACGGAGCGATTGCCAGCTCCGAAAAGCGTCGGATTTTAAGCTTTCCAAAGTCTGCATTGCCGGTTTTAAGAAATAAAGATGTTTTATCCAACAGCTGTTGTGGTCGTTCCCGTATCGTGGCAAACTTTTTGACGGAATATATATATATATATATTGTTGCAGCAAAAAGCCCTTGAGCTTCGAGAGGGCACACTACGCTAACTCCTGCTTCCAGCAGTGCAAGCCTCGCTGTAACTGGCTGCTGAAGTCTTTAAAATTTGATTCCCATCCGACGCGTTTCGAGGCTTGGGACGCCTCGTAATCATGGAATAGCTTCAATGAGGGAGAGACGACTCTGTGCAGGATTCGTTCATTTATTTATTCACTGAACAAAAAACGCCCTAAGTGGGTGTGGCTTCATGAATACCAACAGGCATGCTGGTCCCCTGGTGTGCCCTCTCGAAGCTCAAGGGCTTTTTGCTGCAACACTACAATTCACACGGCTGCCCTGGCCGCGGGGAGGAGCACCAGTCTCTCCTAAGACTGCTATGTCACATGAGAAACGGCTTTGGAAAGAACCTTCTTCTCCATCGAGCACACTAACTCCAGGGGGATTATGTCTGGCTGCAGAACCCTTTCTCCTACTCAAGGATATTACAAGCGTCAAATTATCAATTGAGGGACAGAGCCTACTTAAGGTGTGTACTTACTTTGTGCAACATGGACTTCGGGGACCAGCATGCCTGTTGGTATTCATGAAGCCACACCCACTTAGGGCGTTTTTTGTTCAGTGAATAAATAAATGAACGAATCCTGCACAGAGTCGTCTCTCCCTCATTGAAGCTATTCCATGATTACGAGGCGTCCCAAGCCTCGAAACGCGTCGGGATGGGAATCAAATTTTAAAGACTTCAGCAGCCAGTTACAGCGAGGCTTGCACTGCTGGAAGCAGGAGTTAGCGTAGTGAGCCCTCGAAGCTCAAGGGCTTTTTGCTGCAACACTACAATTCACACGGCTGCCCTGGCCGTGGGGAGGAGCACCAGTCTCTCCTAAGACTGCTATGTCACATGAGAAACGGCTTTGGAAAGAAGCTTCTTCTCCATCGAGCACACTAACTCCAGGGGGATTATGTCTGGCTGCAGAACCCTTTCTCCTACTCAAGGATATTACAAGCGTCAAATTATCAATTGAGGGACAGAGCCTACTTAAGGTGTGTACTTACTTTGTGCAACATGGACTTCGGGGACCAGCATGCCTGTTGGTATTCATGAAGCCACACCCACTTAGGGCGTTTTTTGTTCAGTGAATAAATAAATGAACGAATCCTGCACAGAGTCGTCTCTCCCTCATTGAAGCTATTCCATGATTACGAGGCGTCCCAAGCCTCGAAACGCGTCGGGATGGGAATCAAATTTTAAAGACTTCAGCAGCCAGTTACAGCGAGGCTTGCACTGCTGGAAGCAGGAGTTAGCGTAGTGTGCCCTCTCGAAGCTCAAGGGCTTTTTGCTGCAACTATATATATATATATATATATATATATATATATATATATAATTTTAAAAAGTCTATTATAAATTAAAACATAGAAGAATTTCAAATAGTTTATACGTAAATGTTCAACTCCAGTGAGTGCAACAGTAAGCGAAGTGTTGGATAGTGGAGGGGTAAAAATTACTAATTCCCACCCCAGTTAGTGCAACAGTAAGGAAAGTGTTGGATAGCAGAGGGGTAAAAATGACTATTCCCACTCCTTTTTAGGTCTCGACTATTTCTATCCCGCAGGGATAGATAGGCGAGATTATAGTAGGTAGTAAAAAAAACTCTACCAAACTTGCGGATTCCGTACAGTTCATGTGAGGATGCGCGTGCACGCCATTGCCAGCCACGTCACACCACCATTTGTCTGTGCCTCTCATCAGACTTCAAAGGCTGACGCTCCCTCCCCAATCACACTTCAAAAGTTGCCACTCCCCGCATGCACATCGCACACCAACACTCTCCTACTTCTCCTCCCACAGCTGCTTTTCCCATTCACGCGCTCTGCAGGTCTGCGCATTCCCTCCCACCCTTCCTTTGATGTCCCCATCAGACTTCAAAGGAATGCGCTCCCGAACTTGCTGGCCTCGCTCTCGTGAACAAGCACCCATACCGCTACCCCATCCCCCCGCCACGCAATGCCGAGAGCTTGTTCCTAACGCGACCCCTGGGGCTTCTGCATACAGAGCAAGAGTTCAGGCTGAAGAGCACATTCCTCGCGCCCCTAATAACCTGGGTGCTTTCTCTCAAACTCCCCATCCCCTCACAAATCTTCCCCTTCATCTCTCCCTCATAAACACCCATGCTCTGATATGTGTGTCTAGCTGCCTTAAGGAAGCTGTTTGTGTAAGGGTTGTCAGCCTTCACCTCTGTACATTTGGCCAGCCCACCCAGCCGCCTCAGCTCTCGTTTCCTTGCGGATGTTCCCCTCCCATGGTGTCAGCTTCTGCCTCTCTATGCAGCCACCCGCCCTCCTCGGCCCTCATACATTAAGATGCTTCCTGTCCCTATCAGGCTCCCTGCCTCCACCTCTTCAATGTCATATGCCCTACTTTGGGATATTGCTACCATACCTTCACCTCTCTTTGTACCTCCACCGAAATGCGTGCCCCCTGCCTCCTAAACCCTGTCACCTGAAGGATGCTGCCTCTCTCAGGCCTTCTTTTCCACTGTCCCCCCCCCCCCCATATATCCTTGGCCCTCCTGACATGAATGAATCTGGTCCTCTCAAGCCCCCAGTCTCTTCTTCCTCCATCCCATCCTTATATTCTCGCCTCTACTTATGTTAAGGTTGCTGGTGCTCTCGGGCCCTCAGCTCCTCCATCACATCCCTTAAATCTAGGCTCTCAGTACATTAAGATTAGGAAGGTTGGTCCTCTCAGGCCTCTAAGCCCCCCATCCCCATGCCTTTCGACCCTCGCTACATTAAGGATGCTGGTCCTGCCGGGCTCGCACTCTCCCGCCGCACATCATCACTACGTTTTGGATGATGTCCGCCTGGATGAACCTCTTTCCCAGATGCCACAGAACCCCGCGCTCTGCTAATCACATTTAGTGGCCAAAAATGAAGGAAATACTAACAGCGGATTTTATTCGACTAATTCCATGGGAATGTCAGACATGCCGGGCCTGGTTGTATTTCATGTGCCGCTTTTACCCTCCCCACCTGCTCATCCGTTGCCTCATATGCCCCCCAACATTTTTTTAACAATTTTGGTGCGGCGGGATGAGTGTAGCCAGGGATACCAGTGAGCAAATTGCTGGCAGCTCCTCCGTCTTAAACAAATTTACTTTTGCACAACTTCTTTTTCATGCCTTCTGAATTGCTGACCCAGCTCATATATATAAATGTAAAAACATCGGCACCTACATCATTCTGCCGGAGCACATGCGCAATGCTTCCCCCTAAATACCTGTCCCACTCTCGGTGTTGCTGTCTCCCTCATTTTGCAAGTTTTCTCGTGTGCCCAAACTCCCACCCCTCCCACATGCTCTGTGTTGCTTTTACTAATGTTTCTCCCCCGCCTCCAGTGTTGCTCAGCCTCTCCTTCGATTGCTGTTTTTGCCCGCCAAGACCTGCCCATCCATTGCCCCACGGGCTCCTTCATTACCCCCCAAGTCCACTGTCTTTCATATTTCGCTACTTTGGACCCTCACACACCCTCACAACTCCTCACCCTCACACACTCTCATACCCTCTCCCCCTCACACACCCACATACCCTCACTCTCGCACACCCTCACACACTCTCACCCTCACACATCCTCTCACCCTCACACCCCCTCACCCTCACACCCCCTCACCTCCCTCACCCTCACACCCCCTCACCTCCCTCACACCACCACACCCCCTCACACCCTCACACCCCCTCACCCTCACACCCCCTCACCCCCATCACACACCCTCACCCTCACACCCCTCTCACCCTCACACCCCCTCACCCTCATCCTCACACCCCCTCACGCACCCTCACCTCACACACCCTCACCTCACACACCCTCACCTCACACACCCTCATATTTTGAGGCTATTAAGGCGTAAGTTTGAGTGTCCTAACTATGGAAGAGTACAACAAGGATGCATTAATGATCTATACTGTCTGGGGTGGGAGAAAGGATGTGGCGCTAGGCCAGAGATTTCAGAACGGTGGAGCCAAGCTCTGGTCTCGGCGTCTCCTAAACATCTTGGGATTCTGTCTAAATTACTTAAACTCCCCTACTTAAAAAAAAAAATTAAGTTGTACTTGTGTAATGCAAGTGGTGCTCATAAAGTGTGCCAATACTTTTGGGTCTGGTAAAGGTTGCGCTGTTTAAAAATGCAAAAAAGAAATAGTTCATCAATTGTTGCGGGAGCAGTGGAAGGATACTAATAAATTGAAATCAACTTGAGCTTGGCACAACAAGGAAGTGTTGCCATGTACGCACTGCCTAATTAGAAGGCCGCAAAGAAGAGTGCTAATTTTGCCTACGAATGGTAAGTAATCGGCAAGCTATAATTACCCTTTTAGATTTCTTTTGGGATGATTCAACAGATCTTAGCCAGCAACAGTGCACTCGCACTGCCTGCAGCGAGACCTAAAAAGCTAAGACATGACCAGTGCTGGCCGCGTCATAGGACTTTTTCCCCTAAATTTATTTTGGTTTGGGGCGTGGCTTGAGGCGTCAAGATGGCGGTCGCACTCTAAGAGTGCTCCGGACCCTCTCCGTCATCCGCCTCGCATTTGTGCGCTTGCAGCTGACATCGGCTCCTTTCAGCTACCTGCTGGGACTCCCCAGCCCTCCTGCTCTGCCCCGGTTCCATTTGGGGGCTAGCCGGTGCTTCTCTTGCCTCCGTTGGGCCTCCTCCCTCCTGGGGCCTTAAGACATTCAAGATGGCGGCCTCCCTGCCGCCCCGTCTCCGGGCCTGATGTCCCTGCCCTGGCGGTCTGGCGCTCGGCTGCCTCACTGCCTGTGACTTCCCCCTGCGGCGGTGGCCTCCGTCGTCGATCAGCTGGAGCGACCCGGGGCTGCGGTGTGGAGCTCCCTTCCTGTGTGGATGGGATCTAAAGAGGGCGAGTGGCGGACGCGGCCGTCCGCGCTGACGGCATCACCAAGGGCCTGGCGCCGATTGGCGGTCTTCAGGCGAGGGGGCGGCCTGGAGTTTCTTCAGCAGCAACGGCCCGGTGAGTGGGGGCCGCCGGTTTTGGATGCCGCTGCCGGATGGGGCGTGTGATGTCTGGCCCCCTTCCAGCCCCTGTGTGGAGGTCTCCCCGATCGTCGGGTGGAGAGGTGAGGACTGTTTGGCGTTGTGCGGCCTTCGGCGTCGCAGCCGCCGGCCACCGGAGAGTCGCAGCCTTCACCCCTGGTCCGGCCCCATGATTATTGGGAGGCCCTGTGGGGGTGCATCTGCCTGCTCCGGCCTGATCCGGGCCTTCTGCCACCCTTCTTTCACGGCGAGCGATGGACCCCCTTCTGCTGCGGCTGCTGGCTCCTAGGGTTGCGAGAGGTCTACCGGCTACCCTCGACCCCTGTGCCTTGTAAGGGGTTGATGGCCCCTGGGTGCCCCATCCTCTGGTGCCCGACGTATAGCCGGCTCCCCTGGGGAGCGCTGCTGGGGTGATCCGCTTTGACCTCCTGGCTGGAATGCTAGATGTAGCGCCGCGGCCCGGTGCGAAGGAGCGCATCCGCTACCATATTGGGTGGTGCGCACAGGCCTCCCCCCCTCCTGGATCCCCGGGGACCTTGTCACTATTACTGGAGGCTGCCGGAGAGGCTTTGGGGTCTTGGGGGGTCACTGTTGGCCAGAGGACCGTCACTGGTACTGACTGTTGGGTTCCACCAGGGATCTCCTCCATCCTCGGGGCAACGGACGCCTGGGTGGTGGTGGCTGCCCGGGGCTCATCGTTCGCCCCCAGCGACCTGCCTGCTCTCCTGGCACTCGCACTTCGCGGACCCTGGGGAGGACGCAAACTCGCCCTGCTGGAAGTCCCTGCCACCTTGGTTGCCCCCCCCCCGATGCCTGACCTGCCTCTGAGGCCTCGCAAGCCGAAGTCGCCTGTGGCCTTTCCGAGGCCTGCCCAGCGACGTGACTTGGAGGTGAGGTGGACCGGCGGGTGCGTGGCCAGGGGTGCAAAGGCAGACTGACCTTCCATTCGGCGGCTTCCATTCTTCAGCGTCGGTGAGTGGGGATCGGCCACTACATTGGGTGGCGGGGGTCTTGGTGGCGGGGCCGGCCTGCCCCCCCCCCCCCCCCCCCTTACCCCTTTAGGCGCGCTTGGTCGTCTTCTCCAGGGGCATGGGCAGAACCAGCACCACCCAGACCCCCATTCCTCCAACCCAAACGAAAATGGACCAATTCACTACATCGGACTGGGACCCGGGTGGAGTGGCTCTGGCTGCACCGGGGGGATCTCTCTACCATCCTGCAGGCGATAAGTACATCATAAGCCTCTGTGGAGAGCAAGATAGGGGAGGTGCGGGTAGATGTGGCCCTAATTCGCCAGGACCTACGCAATGCCACGGCATCCCGAATCTCCACGGTGGAAGATGACGTGGGTACCCTCAAGTCCCAGGTGGCCCGTCTTCAGACACAGACCGCCGAGCTGCATCGCAGGGCCAAGGACGCCGAAAACATGGCGCGAAGAAACAATCTGCGCCTCCTGGGATTTCCGGAGGGAGTGGAGATGGGTCGTACTGACACCTTTATAGAGACCTGGGTATGCTCCTGGATGCCCAAAGAGAAGCTTTACCCCTGGTTTGCGGTGGAGCGAGCCCACCGCTCTCTTGCTCCCAAACCTCCATCTAGGGCCCCTGCTTGGCCCGTTATTCTCAGAATCTTCAACTTTTGAGACGGGGTGTGAATCTAGGGGCGGCTGGGGCCGCTGCAGTTCCAGAACTCCAGAATTATGGTCTTTCCGGACTACTCCAGGGAGGTGCAGACTCGGCGCCAATCCTACGACGCAGTTAAACAAAAACTCAGGGCAATGAGCCTTCGCTATGGTCTCTTCCCGGCTCAGCTCAAGGTGTACTTCCAAGATAAGCCATTCTTTATACCCCCCAGGCGGCATGGGCCTGGCTCACGGAGTAGCGGCCCCTCCTGCCTGGAGCGACCCTTTCTTCTGCTCGGGGGGCCCGGACACAGCCGAAACAAGACGCGCCCAAATCCCAGCGGTGCCGAACCGGGTCCTGGAGGCGGGGCAACCATCGAGGAGAGGTATCCCACTCGCAGGCTGAGCAGTCCCAGCGCTCTCCAGCACGAACTCCGAATCAGGGATCCGCCTCCCCCACCTTCGCTACTTCTCTGATTGATATGGGCAGCATCCCTGGGCCCAGTGAGACTTTGCGAAGTGCTGTGTCGGGCTCGGACCTGTCCGGAAGCCCTGTGGTCTGTGGATCGGTTGAGGAGAAGGGAGTGTGACTGGTACTGCACGATGAACACTCCACAGTACACCCTTTGGGATTCTTTGCACGTGATTGTTCCTGACCCCATGGGCCGGGGCCGACTCGGCTCTACTGAATGGTCCAGTTGGGGTCTGGAGCCTCATCGTAGTCCCGAGACTGATGCCTCTTACGAGCTACAAATTTATCATCTCATGTTTTAAGCTGTTAGCATGTCATCCGAATACATGGAGGGGGGTCCAGCTTACTTGGTTGTTTGCTAACCATTTTAGATTAGCGGTTCACCTCAGTGTGGGGTAGTTGATGGTTGGGATTTGTTCAGGGTGACAGATGCTTCCACTTTAGAAGTGTAGGGTGGGGGGAGTTGGGGGGCAAGGGGAGGGGGGGAGAGCGTGGTCTCTCAACAGTTTGTTGTTTTTAGCCGCCTACGGGCCGCTGTGTTCTGTTTTCATTGGTAGCCGCGCGTTCCTAGATGTCCCCGCTGACGACAAGCAGATCACTACACCCCTTGCCTTAATCTCAGGGTCCCGGGCCCTGGTGTGTGCTTCCCTTGAGTTGAGTACAGCCCCTGCGCATGCATCCGCCCTTCCACATAACGCCCTTCTAGATGTCCTATACCCTCAAGAGACCTCTCCACATCCTCTCCTGGAATGTTCACGGCCTCGACCGAATCAAGCGCGCGGCCGTCCTCCGCACTGCTTACCGCCATACACCAGACGTTCTGTTTCTCCAGGAGACGCACCTCATGGGCTCACAGTGCAATTTCCTAGCCCGCTACGGGGTTGACAGGGTCTGGCACTCTGGTATCGCGCCGGGATCCCGAGGGGTGGCCATTTGACTCAGGAAAGAGCTTCCCTTCACCCTGACTAGAGCCGACACAGATGCACAGGGCCTATATGGGGCCATGTCTGGGATGATTGAGGGACACCCTCTGAACCTCCTGAGCACTTATGCTCCCCCCGTGCTCCTGGCCTCCACCCTTCGCCGCCTCACGCTGGTTATTTCCGCCTTTCCTCAGGGCCTGACTTGTTGGGGGGACTTTAACGCCGTCCTGCACCCTTCACGTGACGCGACGGGCACTCCGTCGGCGCGCCGTCTTGCCTTTGCGAAAGGTCTACCGGGTTGGTCATCGACCCTCAGCCTTTGTGATGTCTGGAGGGTGTGGAACACCCGCAAAGAACAATACACCTACACCTCGGCGGCTCATCGTACCCACTCCCGTATAGACCTAATCTTGATGCCCGCAATGGATTGCCAACCGATGTCTGGGGCTACTATATTGCCAAGAGGGATCTCGGACCACTCCCCCGTTTCTCTCCGCATTGGTTCTCCCAGTGTTGGCCCACTCACGACTTGGTGGTTAAACGCGTGGTTCCTGCAGGACTCCGCGCTGGTGGAGTCCCTTGGACAGGAACTGCGCCACTACTTCTCAACCAATACGGGCTCTGTTCCCTCACCAGGGACGCTGTGGGAGGCCGGCAAGGCGGTCGTGCGGAGTGTGGACAGAGGGCTGGTTCACGCGAAACTTGTGGAGCTGTCCACCCAGCTTGTACAGCTGGAGGCACGGGCAGAGCGGTTGGAAAGACTCCAATTGTCTGACGATAACGATGGCTCCTCTCGACAACTTGCAATGGTCCGCGAAGAGATTCGCCGGATCTCGTTGGAGTCCGCTAAAATGCTCTGATGCTCTTCGGTGGCGCGTATTTATGGATGGGGCGATTTAAAAACGGCAAGCTTCCACATAACCTAGTGTCCTATCCCAAAGTTAACCGCATTATTCCCGAGATTCGGACGGCTGATGGGGTTCATCAGGTGCCATCCGCTGCCATTGCACGGACCTTTGCTGGCTAATATGCGACCCTGTACGTCGCTCGCCCTCCATGTACTCCCCTGGCGGACTTGCTGATGGAGACCGGTACTCGGCTGCCGTGTCTCCCCCAGGAGATCGCTGATACCTTGGACCACTCCTTTACCCCGGAAGAAATACACGGGGCGATCTCAATGTTGCATCCAGGCAAGACGCCCGGGCCTGACCGCTATGCCCAAGAGTACTACGCGGCCTTCCGCGATGATTTGGTTCCCCATTTAGTGGAACTATTTAATCAAGTGGAATTGGGGCCCTTCCCGCCTGAAACCGACGTGGCCACCATCGAGGTCATCCCCAAAACGCAACCGCCCTCCCTGGATTGTGCGGATTACAGCCCAATCTCATTCATCAATACAATGATCAAGATTTTTGCCACCGCGATAGCCCAGCGGCTCCGCCCACTTCTACAAGATTTGGTCCATCCTGATCAATGCGGGTTTATGCCTGCTAGGGGTACCTGTCATTGCATTTGTCGCCTCCATCTGGCTATGGCTCACCATCTCCACCTGGCCTCGTATCTGGCACTCCTATTCATCGACTTTGAAAAAGACTTTTAGACGGTGGATTGGTGCTACCTTGGGGATGTGCTGGAACTGATGGGTTTTGGTCTTCTCTTCTGCAGCCTGATCAGAGTCCTCTACAACAACACCAGGGCCTGTGTCCTCATTAACGGCAAACTTTCTGAGGCGTTCCCAATCCGGAGGGGTACCCGTCAGGGGTGCCCACTCTTATTCGCGCTGGCGCTGGCGCTGAAGCCCCTGGCGGCGCTCATCCGCCAAGATACTCTCATCCGAGGCTGGGCCTGGGACCAGAGTCAGATTGACAAGATCGCCCTCTACGCAGACGATGTCCTGCTTTATCTGGCGGATCCAGACCGTTCTGGACCCAGATGCCTAGAGACCCTTTCTGCCTTCGAGCGGGTATCTGGGCAGCGATTCAACCCGGCAAAGCCAACCCTGGTCCCATTGCATCCCTCTCGGGCATGCTTTGACTGGCAGACGACTATCCCCCTCCGGAGGCAATCCTTCAAATACCTGGGTGTGTGGGTTACCCTACTTGCGGAGCTCGAGTGGGCCCTGAACATTGCTTTCTCTACATTCTACAAAATGTCACCATCCACCTCCCAGGTAGCTGGTTCAGGGAGCCGGATGGCGTTCTTACCCGGTTCTTGTGGGGAGGAGGAAGGCCGCGAATGTTCCTGGCACACTGTCGTATTCCCCCCTTTGGGGGCATGGGGGTGACCAATCTCCACCTCTACTACCTGGCCACGAAAGTCATCGTGATCCACGACTGGTTCGCGGGCGGCTGGTCCGACCCTGCATACCGGGTGGAACTCAGGGCAATGGACTTCACGCAGATCCAGGCATTTCTATATGGTAGCCCGGTGCTGCAGGTTCTTCCCCCTGTCACCAGGACGGTGCTCACGGCCTGGCATATACAGCCCTTCGCCATGTGCAATGGGACCGGAGGCTTACTAGGCAAACGCCGCTGTGGAGTGGTGCATGGCTGCGAGAGGTCTCGTCCTTGCAGGATTTCCGTCAATGGGTCCTAGGTGGGATCTCGCTACTGTGAGACATGTGGGTGGGAGACCACATTCGGTCGTTTGTTGACTTACAGCAATGTCACGCCCTTCTTCCTTCCCAATTCTATAAGTACCTCCAACTCAGATACGCCCTACACACTCACATTCCGTCCCCCGCCTCTTTCCCGGAATTCAGTCCCTTGGAGGCCCAGGTGATGATGTGGAACCTGGGGAAGAGTGGGGTCTCCCGAATATACCGGTCGCTGGTGAATAACGGTCCTGCGTCCCTGGACCGGCTCCGGGATCGATGGGAAGGTTGGGTGGGTCCCCTGGAAGAGGCGGATAGGTGAGATGCCCGTTATGACACCCAAAACCTTGACAACATCCTCCAAGTTACGCCTGGTCTAGCTTTACTTCCTCCATGCAGCATACCTCACTCCAGGACGCCTTGTCCGGGCCCGTATGCGACCCTCCCCAACCTGCACGCGCTGCGAGTCTGTCCAAGCAGATTTCTATCACATGGTATGGCAGTGCCCAGCCCTGGCGCCGTTCTGGAGAGGGGTGGAACTCGAACTTACACGGGTCCTCGGAGGGGAGGTTCCCCACGACCCGAAGCGCTTGCTTCTGGGAGTGTTTGATGGCCTCAATGCTCCAGGGCTGACAAGCACTTCCTGGGGACAGCGGTGGCGGTGGCAAAGAGGGATATAGCCGCGCTCAGGTCTCAGGCTAAGGCCCCGACTGTGCGGAGGTGGAGGAGGGGAGTGGACTGGTGTGGAGCGCAGGAAGAGCCTCTCTTTGAGGCTCTGGGATGCCCTGAATTATTCGAGAAGGTATGGGGTAAATGGTTTAATATGCTGCCTGTGTGATGGTCCGACTGCACTTGTACGCTTATAGTGTCTTGAGATTGCCACATTTAATTCCAATGGATCGACTGCACCTTTTGTTAAATGTATGTGATCGAATTTCCTTAATTGTAACGCTTGATCTGCTACCAATGAATTTACTTGTTTTTAAAAAACCTATAAAGTTGATTTATCCAAAAAAATATATATATTTTGGTTTGTATTTAGTTTACTTAAGCTGCGGTTTAAGTACCCCTTCCGCTCTGTCCTGCATTGCTTGCACCGCCCCTCTCCTCCCAGGAAAAATCCTGACAAAGCCATTTGGCTTTCAGTGTTTGTAGGTCTCGCCTAGGCTGCGCTTGTGCTGTCTATTCAAGGCACGCTGTATTCAGGGTATGGGCATTAACTCTGCCCATCTTTACAATTAGCTTTTCTTCCTGTCGATGTAAATGATGGCTTTTGATTTTTCAATAGGCTTAGTAGTCCCTCCTTAGTACCTCCCTCTCTCCGGTTACCTCCCATAAGGACAGCTCCTCTTACATGTGTCCTTACTCTGTAGCGCTCATTAGCAATTCAGCAGAACTATTTACTTAATGTACACAGCACTCGCGGGACGCCAGCTTCAGGAATTGTGGCCTCTTCTTGCTTCACATTTCAGGCGAGTATATCTCTCTCAACGCGGCACCCATCTCACGGCCGCCGGGAAGAGTTTCAACTTTTCTCTCGATCTGTTAATATGCAAATCACCATGGCAAGGAGGTGCAATGCATGAAGGGCTGCATTACAATAGTGACGGGGGCCGTACCAAGACTTTATATTCAGCAAGCTGCTCATCCAGCTGTAATACTATTCAGCGAGACTTTCCTTCCATACAATAATGCTGCAATTATCACCGTAACAAAATGAGGATTTCTACTGATCATCATTGTACTACCATTTTACTTTCAGACATCTTTTTCTTGGGGTTGCGCTGCTGTTCAATGAACATATAGTGAGAGCAGTACTGCTAACACCTTACCAACACTTACGTGCCACTATTGTGCCAGCTGTAAAAATGTGCAATATTTGGGTCTGTAGTTCCAACACAACAACAGTAAATATATTGAGGGAACATCCCTTGAAAGTAAGCTCTCACCTCACCCGTGCTAATCCTTTTCTGGGCTATTTGGAGTAGTTTGCGCTTAGGCCACTTGTAACCTTTTGCCCACATAACGTATCCATGCCAAATTTGCATCCTTTTCTTCCAAAATCCTGAGAATTTAAAAGTACTCCGGGTTTGTGGATTCCACTGGAGGGGACCCAGAAATTGGCCAAAATACAGCAACATTTTGGGTTTTTGGGGGGAAAAGTGCTGCAGAAGAAACCATCTGGTTTTCCCCTGCAAATGGTATCAACAAACGGTTTGTGGTGCTGAAATCACCATCTTCCTAGCTTTCAGGGACAGGCAGCCTTTTGTCAGAAAACACAATTTTCTACATATACCTGGCATTTTACTGTGACAGCCTGTTTTTACTATATTTTGTGCTTTTAACCTCCTTACAGTTAGTGCTAGAAATGTGTGTGTAAACCCAATAATGGATCCCAGATAGCTATACATTTCTGAAAAGTAGACAAAATTCTGAATTCAGCAAGGGGTCATTTGTGTAGATCCTTCAAGGTTTTCCAAAAGAAACTAACAGTTGAAATAAAGAAATTATTGAAATTGAGTTGAAAAATACAGCCATTTGTGCCAACGTTTTCACCTGTAATTTATAACTATGGCAGATTTTTAAAGCAATATACCGTTGCGTCCACTCTGTTTGTGGTGATATATAGGTCTTGTAGGTTCACTAAGAACCCACAGTACCTAGAGCTAATAACTGAGCTCTGCCTTGCAATGGGGTTTCATTGTGTACCGGGTATATAGCAATTCATTTGGTAAAATATAAAGAGTGAAAAATAGGTATCAAGGACACCTATGTATTCCCGTAATGGGAAAAAATACAGTGTTTGGAAGCAGTAGTTATTTGCACATCTCTAAAATTGTGGGTACCCATACTAGCATTTGAGTTAGAGAACATTTTTCAAAATGACTTCTTTTTTTTTTTTTTTACACAGTCTTACATTTGGAAGGCAGAAATGCATAGAAAGTCAATAGGTATTAACATTTGTTCTACAATTCTGTTTTGCCCTAAGTCTTCCAATAAAAATTGTCCCTCACTTGTGTGCCTGCGACAGGAAACGGGCCAAAACACAAATGCGGGCACATTAAATTTTTCCAGTGAAAATTGACTTTTTTTTTTTTGCAATGTCTGGCTGTGGATTTTAGACCCTAGCTCAGCAGGCACCTGGGGAAACCTAGCAAGCCTGTACATTTTTTTTAAACTAGACATCCTGGATGGGATGACTTTTGTGGCTATCACCAGCTTCTGTTTCCCAGAATCCCTTGCAAACCTCAAACTTTGTAAAAAAAAAAAAAAAAAACCACACATTTTCCTAACATTTCTCTGATGGAAATTTCTGGAATCTGCGGGGAGCCACAAACTTCCACCCACCCAGCATTCCCCCAAGTCTCCCAATAAAATTGGTACCTCACTTGTGTGGGAAGACCTTGTGCCCGTGACCTGGAAGGGCCAAAACGTATTGTGGAGACATCAAAATTACTATCACAAAGCAACCTGGGGGGGGGCACCTGGGTTCTTAACCCTGGGCTTGACGGCCATCAAGGGGAACCTACCAAACACACACATTTAGAAAAACTAGACACCCGGGGGAGTCCAGGGAGGTGTGACTTACGTGGATCCCCCAAAGTTTTCCTGCCTAGAAATCCCTGCAAACCTCAAATTTAGCGCGAAAAAAATCACATTTTCTCAGATTTCTGTGTGGGAAAGTTGTGGGATCACCGGGCTCACACAAATTTCCTACCATTCGACGTTTCTCCAGGACTCCGGATAAGAATGCTGCCTCACTAGTGTGGTGGGCCCAGTGCCCGCGGCAGGGAAGGGCCGAAACGTATTGTGGAGACTTCAAAATTATCTATCATAAAACGACCTGGTTTTGCAAAGGGGGCACCTGCGTTTTAGGTCCCGGGCCCGGTGACCATCTAGGGAAACCTACCACACCCACACATTTCTAAAACTAGATACCTGGGGGAGTCCAGGTAGGTATGACTTGCGTGGATCATCCAACGTCTTCCGCAAATTTAGGTAAACCAATCACATTTTCCCCTCATTTCTATCTGGGATCACCATGCCGGCACAAATGACCTATCACGGAGTGTCCCCTCAGTCTCCCAAGTAAAATGATACCTCACTTGGGCCGTCCACACAGGTGAGTTACCATTTTTATCTGGAGACCTGGGGGAAGGCCTGGTGGTAGGAAAATAGTTTTTTTCTGATACCAGAAGTTTATGGCATAGTAATGCAAGGAAAATGTCACTTTAGTCACATTTGAGGTTTGCGTGGCATTGTGGGTAAGAAAAGTTGTTGGGATCAATGAGAGGCACATCACCCAGTACTCCCCAATTATTATTGCTTTACAATATTATCTAAAGTTGGTAGAATTTCCCTAGAGACAAACTACACCTTGGCAGAGAAAGACAGACAAGGACAATATAACTGCCTGTCCATCTGTTCCTCCAGTACACACACACACTGGTTGGATTTGGCATGAGGGCGAGTGAAAGGTTCAAAATGTATATTTTATTAACAAGAGATTTCACAAAAGAAAATGCACTGTTCATAATTAAAAGTTTAAAAACCAAAACCATTGACTTGCAGCTTGTGAGCTATAAAGCCACGGCAATGCACCAACCTTTCATATGTGACACACACAAGACCATTCACACCACCAGCCCAGCACAGTACAACATTCACATCAACAGACCGTGCCATTCAAGGCCCCATCACTTTCAAATGCCCACATGACGGACACAGCAATCGTACCGGCAGGTGGTTGATGTAGTGTGTGCAGGGGCTTTTGGCTTGCAGTTCGTGTAATGATCAGCAGCAATTCACTACTCGCACACCGCCAGCCACTCACTCGCTTCATTTCTTAAACGGAAACATGTCAAAGCGTGCTGAGGTTTAATGACCTATTAAGCACGGTGTGTGCTCCTTGTCAGCAGGACACTGCAGTATATGCAGCAGGTGACATATGAGAGGATGTCTAAACATTGCAAAATACTATTATTTTAGAGAGAAATTAAGTAGACGGTGCTGTTGATAGGTAGTACTGCACAACCTTAAACCTGTGCAGGTGGAGAAAGAGGAAGCGGACATGCTTTATCTGAGGGGACATCCTGGAGGAACATACGGTTATTCGTGGGCTGCTTCTACCTGCCTGCGATACATGCTTCCAGAATTGAGGTGTTCACTGCCCAGAGGCCATTGAAAGGAAATGTAAAGAGAGTAAACGTACTCATTTAAGTGACTGACTAGCTGAACATGCCACCTTCCCAATGTATCAGTCTTTGAGTCTACCTGGCTCCCTACTTACCTATCTATCTGCCTGTCTATCTATATACTTGTCTGCTTGCCTGCCTGTCTGCCTTGTCTATCTGTTTTTCTACGTACTGCTGTCTGCCTGCTTGTATGTCTCTATCTAGCTATCTCAGTATCAGTCTGTCTTTCTACCTACCTATCTATGTCTGTCTATCTATTTATATATGTCATCCCTCTATCTAGCTGTAGGTCTGTCTTCCTATCTATGCGTACGATTATAGAGTTATCTCCCACCCCAGCAGGCAGTCTACCTGAACATCTAAAACTTTGCATTACAAGCAATAATGGACCCTAACATCCTTAGCTTCCGTCACATCCCCCAAACCCCACTCCTACTCACCACTCTTGGTTCCCAGCTGCCTTGGGGTTGAACCTAATGCCGCTGTTGATGTTGAACAAGACTTGGTCTTCCATCAGGTCCGGAACGTTGGCCTTCTAGAGGGGGTGCTCGTAGGGCGCCGCCAGCCTCGAGTGCCCCCGGTCAGCGTGCTCCTTGTTGACACTTCCGTTATGAATGAGCTCTTTTTGGTTCGGGTCCCTGCTCAGGCCATAGGGCTCTGGCCTCATGAACTCCTTCCCCTTCTCCAGCGAGTGAGAAGACAGGTTGGAGCTGGGGTCGCTGCTGAAGTCCTGCAGGATCCGCAGCGTGTGCTTGTTAGGCCAGCCCGACTCAGCACCGCTCTTAGTCCTCTGCTTGCCCCAGCCCTGTGCCTCTTTGCTGGGCTTGTGGGCGCACGAGTAGCCGGTGGTCGCGTCCGTGCCCACCGCGCTCTTCTCCAGCTTTGGTAGTGGGTCGATCATAACATGTATCGTGCAAGCTATCAAAAACACCATCAGGATCAGCACCATCAAAAGAGACAGGCGGGGGACTGGGCAGAATACAATGAAAAAGAAAGTGGAAGCGGGGAGTAAAGAAAGTGAAAGCACACCATGCGCGTGTTCTGCAGAAACTCTGCCGCGAGCCGTACACGTGCACATCGCCTGTCTGGGTGCGTGCACATCTCCTGTCCCCCTTCGGAAGCTAAATCGTTAACAATAGATCTTGCAAGCGAGCAGTGCATGTGCTGCTTCGCTAGGCGAGACCTAAAAAGCATACCAACCATATGCTGAGCATTAATCCTGCGGCTAGCCATAATCCTTACTAATAAAGATTATTTGACCGACAAGTCAACAACAAAAAACACTTTATAAAATAAGTAATTAACAAAATGTGGCTTTCTCACAAAGACCTATGTACTCAAAAATGATACCACTCAATTGCCAGAAACACTTATCACCACCTACTCTGCACAGACGCAGCAAGAACAAACAATATTGCACACAAAAAAAGAAAATTACACGTGACAATGCAATATACGTCGTGCACAAATCCAAAAAGAATTTCACACTGAAAACATAAGCTAAATATGCAGCTATCATGACACCACTTACAAAAAATCCTTCATGCATAACAATAATACTCATTTGGAGTAAAAGCAACAAAAATGTTTCTCCCAAAACTCATGTAGCTATGCAAACTGCAGCTCAACCACTGCTGAAACCACAAACGGGAATCAAAAGCTTTGCACTAGAATAGCAAGCATTTGCAATGCAATAGGACTCGCATTTACTCGAGTTTGAGCTATTGACATTATAAATGAGAGTGCCCTTTTTTGGGTGGACCACAGGTGAAGTGAGAAGGGTCACTGGATGATTAAATCGGATCTATTACTCTGGTATAGGGGAACAAAATTCCGTTGTGTGATGAACAAACAATTACTAATTGAAAATGCAGCGTAACTTCGTGTTTTTAGTCAATCGAAGAACAGCGTCCTTAGTCAGCAAACGGGATCGTCCGTGACTGACTAAGGACGCTGTTCTTCACCTGTGGTCCACCCAATTTCTTACATATTCTTCTGAAATTTCAGGGAGTTTTTTCTGCAATGAAATGTTTAGTCCTGATGATGGTCTACATGACGACTGCACATTAGACCGAAACGTCGACACCTCCATCATCTCCTAAAGTGCTGCGTCGTCACCAACATTCGACCACTGTTTATTAATTATTTTTGGTTGTTTGTTACACTGACCGGGAGTTGATGTTTGAGCTGTGAACTGAAGGAGTGTGATTAACTATACCTCTGTTCTCAGTGTTTTGCTTTGATTTATTTCTATGTACCCGTCTCCCAAGATGTAAATTCATTGTTTCATCACTTAATACAGAATAATAATTTTTTCAGAAATATAAATTTTCTGTGTGTTCACGTTGATTATCCTTCCTTTGATTGATTCTAGTGCAAACAAAGTGTGATACTCTGTAGATACACCTGAGTTTGTTACGCATGTACGACTCATAACTAAGACTCTCTGTTCCTAAATAAAGTCCCTTGTAGCACACTGTGACTTTAAATATTCAGTGCCCAAGCCTACAAGGGTGTATTGGGTTTCCCCTGCCTCTTACACGCCATAGAACCATAGCTCGTCCGTTCACAGATAAAATCAGAAGGCAGCAGCCCCACCTGCTGGTAGATATTTAATACTTTTCTGTGTTTTGATGCGGAATGAAATGGAAATAAATCAGTCCCTCAGCCAAACCACAAGAAGATTAGGCGGTACAGAGAGCCCCATGCGCAAGTGGCTTAGCCAGTGCAAGCTTTCTTTGCACCTTGGGACTTATTTTTTGTTGCAAAGTTGAAAACCGACTCAATCGATCTTTGAAGTTGATGCACCCTACATTTAAGTAAGTGATCCCAGGTCATGCTAGCAGCAAAGGGGATGCCCAGATATGTAAAATGTTGCACTTTGACTATCGCAGCCCCTCTGTTTTAGTGTTTAAGGCTCAAGTTTCATGACAAGTGATTTGGTTTGGATGGTGTTTAAACTCAAATCATTAATAAAGTTGCTGAAAGTATCTAGCAATATTTGGAGCCCATTTGAAGTTCTAGGTATTAGAACAGCCTTGCCTGCATATTACAAGACTAGAACCAGGCAATTTCATCATCTGTGGCATGTTTTTCCGTACTGAACATAGATGGGTTTCCAGGCCATTTATATGCTTTAAGAAAAGCAAGAGGGGCCAACACTCTCCCTCGGCTGACTAACAGGGTACATCGGATTTTGAGTGCGAGTTTGCTGTTAGGTCCTTTTGGGCCACTGTGTTCCAGTGCATTCAGCACAACCGGTCTATAGGAGCTTTGTTTAAACCCATTCCTTCCACAATAACCCATCAAGACATCCAGAATTAAATAGTCCTGTAAACCTACAAAAAACATAGATTACTGTTGAGCCAAGATTAGCCTGAATCCTTTCCATGATGCAGAAGGAGTTGCAGCATATTATTTTAAAATACCATTTTATTCACACATCTATCATCAGAACAATATTACCATTTCACGATTTTTTCAATTAAAACGTGTCATTTTAATGTGGTTTAACATAGTTTGCAAGCTGGGAAAAGCAAGAGCACAGATAACGTACGTTAACATTAGTTATGCTCTGGATTTCTCTAGCCTAGAGAACTCTAGCAGTGCAACCTATATAGAAGGTATATGTCGAAACAGTGTAACTCTAAATTGTGTGTGAGGGCCCAGTTGGCTATGTGACTTGAAAAAATATCCACCTTGAAAAAGGTACATGGTCCCAGTTTATCACTGAGAATCTCAGACACAATGGAAGCATAGCAGCAACATGTCTTTGGTTTCCATACCCAAAAGGCACTGATGAGGAATAATTACAGTGGAGCCATATTGGCTAATGAATAAATTATATTATACATCAGGTAGTGCGGTACACTACCAGAAACACTGCAATTTTATTGGATCCTGGCTGATCGATTTCTACTTAGAAGCTTCATGCATAGTAACTGAGACAACCCTCATTAAAATGTTCGCCCAGCTCCCAAAGTACCTGCACTGGAAGACCCCCCACACACACACACAACCCCCCACACACACTACCCCACATACACAACCCCACACACACAACCCCCCCCACACACACAACCCCCCCCACACACAACCCCCCCACACACACAACCCCCCACACACACAACCCCCCACACACAACCCCACCCCCACACACAACCCCCCCAACCCCCCACACACAACCCCATCCCCCCCACACAACCCCCCCACACACAACCCCACACGCACACACACCCACACATACAACCCCCCACACACAACTACACACAACCCCCCACACACAGAACCTCCCACACACACAACCCCACACACACAGCCTCACACACAACCCCCCACACACACAACCCCCCACCCACAACTACACACACAACCACACACAACCGCACTCAACCACACACAATACACACACACACAACCCCACACACACAGGCACACACACACAAGCACACACACACACACACAACCACAAGCACACAACCACACTAACCACACACACAACCCCAAACACAACACACAACCACACACACAACCCCAAACACAACACACAGCCACCCACACACACACAACCCCACACACAACCACAACCACACACACAACCATCTATCTATCGCCCTCACTATTGCCCTCAGTCTATCTATCGCCCTCACTCTATCGTCCTCACTCTATCTATCGCCCACACTTTATCTATCGCCCTCACTCTATTGCCCTCAGTCTATCTATCTATCGCCCTCACTCTATCGTCCTCACTCTATCTATCGCCCTCACTCTATATATCTATCGCACTCACTCTATATATCTATCGCACTCACTCTAGCTATCGCCCTCACTCTATCTATCCATCTATCGCCCTCACTCTATCTATCGCCCTCTAACTGACTATCTATCGCCCTCACTCTGTCTATTGCCCTCACTCTGTCTATTTATCGCCCTCACTCTGTCTATTTATCGCCCTCACTCTGTCTATCTATCGCACTCACTCTGTCTATCGCACTCACTCTGTCTATCTATCGCCCTCACTCTATCGCACTCAGTCTATCTATCACATCACCACAGCATCACTCAGCACCACCACAGCATCACTCAGGGGCACCACAACATCAATATGCGGTACCACAGCATTACTGAACGCCACAGCATCACTCAGCGCCACCACAGCATTAATCTGTGCAACCATTTATTTATTTATTTATTTATTTATTTAAAGAGTTTTATATAGCGCTGGCTAGACCTGAAGGTATCAGAGCGCTTTACATGAGAATCAACAATGTAACAGAACAAATTCAACAGTTACACAATACATAAAACAAGCATTTGCAATGCAATAGGTCTCGCAATATGAAAGTTTGAGCTATTGGTCTTGTAAATGACAATTTTTTTATTTATGTGTTGCTTTTGAAAATAGCTAAATTAATAGCTTTGTCATTTTCAATGCCAATAGTTATAACTTTCGCACATGTGACGACTATAGCATTTGTAATGCAACATGTTTTGTATTTACGTGACTTAGATGTATTGATATTACAAATAGCAACGGCTTTTAATTTTTTTAAATAATACTTAAATAAAAGTGATTGTAATTTATATTGGCAATAGCTTAAACTTTTGTAAATAACGTTTGTGAAGATTATGTTCAGTGTATTTGGTGGCACTGAGTGATGTTGTGGTGGCGCTGAGTGATGCTGTGGTGGTGCTGAGTGATGCTGGGATTGCGCTGAGTGATGTTGTGGTGGCGCTGAGTGATGTTGTGGTGGCGCTGAGTGATGCTGTGGTGGTGCTGAGTGATGCTGGGATTGCGCTGAGTGATGTTGTGGTGGCGCTGAGTGATGTTGTGGTGGCGCTGAGTGATGCTGTGGTGGTGCTGAGTGATGCTGGGATTGCGCTGAGTGGTGCTGTGGTGGTGCTGAGTGATCCTGTGGTGGTGCTGAGTGATCCTGTGGTGGTGCTGAGTGATCCTGTGGTGGTGCTGAGTGATGCTGTGGTGGTGCTGTGGTGGTGCTGAGTGATGCTGTGGTGGTGCTGAGTGATGCTGTGGTGGTGCTGCTCAGTTCTCTCTGCAACTGCACTCTGCAACTGCACTCTGCAACTGCACTCTGAATCTGCACTCTGAATCTGCACTCTGAATCTGCACTCTGAATCTGCACTCTGAGAATCTGCACTCTGAGAATCTGCACTCTGCACTCTGAATCTGAAATCTGCACTCTGAGAATCTGCACTCTGCACTCTGAATCTGCACTCTGCACTCTGAATCTGCACTCTGCACTCTGAATCTGCACTCTGAATCTGCACTCTGAATCTGCCCTCTGAATCTGCCCTCTGAATCTGCCCTCTGAATCTGCCCTCTGCACCTGCACTCTGCACCTGCACTCTGCACCTGCACTCTGCACCTGCACTCTGCACCTGCACTCTGCACCTGCACTCTGCACTCTGAATCTGCACTCTGAATCTGCACTCTGAATCTGCACTCTGAATCTGCACTTTGCACTCTGAATCTGCACTCTGAATCTGCACTCTGTACTCGGAATCTGCACTCGGAATCTGCACTCGGAATCTGCACTCGGAATCTGCACTCTGAATCTGCACTCTGAATCTGCACTCGGAATCTGCACTCTGAATCTGCCCTCTGAATCTGCCCTCTGAATCTGCCCTCTGAATCTGCCCTCTGAATCTGCCCTCTGAATCTGCCCTCTGAATCTGCCCTCTGAATCTGCCCTCTGAATCTGCACTCTGAATCTGCACTCTGAATCTGCACTCTGAATCTGCACTCTGAATCTGCACTCACAATCTGCACTCTGAATCTGCACTCTGAATCTGCACTCTGAATCTGCACTCTGAATCTGCACTCTGAATCTGCACTCTGAATCTGCACTCTGAATCTGCACTCTGAATCTGCACTCTGAATCTGCACTCTGAATCTGCACTCTGAATCTGCACTCTGAATCTGCACTCTGAATCTGCACTCTGAATCTGCACTCTGAATCTGCACTCTGAATCTGCACTCACAATCTGCACTCACAATCTGCACTCTGAATCTGCACTCTGAATCTGCACTCTGCACTCTGAATCTGCACTCTGCACTCACAATCTGCACTCTGAATCTGCACTCACAATCTGCACTCTGCACTCAATCTGCACTCTGAATCTGCACTCTGCACTCTGAATCTGCACTCTGCACTCACAATCTGCACTCTGAATCTGCACTCACAATCTGCACTCTGCACTCACAATCTGCACTCTGCACTCACAATCTGCACTCACAATCTGCACTCTGCACTCACAATCTGCACTCTGCACTCTGAATCTGCACTCTGAATCTGCACTCTGAATCTGCACTCTGAATCTGCACTCTGAATCTGCACTCTGAATCTGCACTCTGAATCTGCACTCTTCACTCTGCACTCTGAATCTGCACTCTGAATCTGCACTCTGAATCTGCACTCTGCACTCACAATCTGCACTCTGCACTCACAATCTGCACTCTGCACTCACAATCTGCACTCTGCACTCACAATCTGCACTCTGCACTCACAATCTGCACTCACAATCTGCACTCTGCACTCTGAATCTGCACTCTGCACTCTGAATCTGCACTCTGCACTCACAATCTGCACTATGCACTCTGAATCTGCACTCACAATCTGCACTCTGCACTCACAATCTGCACTCTGCACTCACAATCTGCACTCTGCACTCTGAATCTGCACTCTGCACTCACAATCTGCACTCTGCACTCACAATCTGCACTCTGCACTCACAATCTGCACTCTGCACTCACAATCTGCACTCACAATCTGCACTCTGCACTCACAATCTGCACTCTGCACTCACAATCTGCACTCTAAATCTGCACTCTAACTCTGCACTCTGAATCTGCACTCTAACTCTGCACTCTGAATCTGCACTCTAACTCTGCACTCTAACTCTGCACTCTGAATCTGCACTCTGAATCTGCACTCTGCACTCTGAATCTGCACTCTGAATCTGCACTCTGAATCTGCACTCTGCACTCTGCACTCTGAATCTGCACTCTGCACTCTGCACTCTGAATCTGCACTCTGAATCTGCACTCTGAATCTGCACTCTGAATCTGCACTCTGAATCTGCACTCTGAATCTGCACTCTGAATCTGCACTCTAAATGTGCACTCTAAATGTGCACTCTGAATCTGCACTCTAAATCTGCACTCTGAATCTGCACTCTAAATGTGCACTCTGAATCTGCACTCACAATCTGCACTCTGCACTCACAATCTGCACTCTGCACTCACAATCTGCACTCTGCACTCACAATCTGCACTCACAATCTGCACTCTGCACTCACAATCTGCACTCTGCACTCACAATCTGCACTCTAAATCTGCACTCTGCACTCTAAATCTGCACTCTGCACTCTAACTCTGCACTCTGAATCTGCACTCTGCACTCTGAATCTGCACTCTGAATCTGCACTCTGAATCTGCACTGAATCTGCACTCTGAATCTGCACTCTGAATCTGCACTCTGAATCTGCACTCTGAATCTGCACTCTGAATCTGCACTCTGCATCTGCACTCTGCATCTGCACTCTGCATCTGCACTCTGCATCTGCACTCTGAATCTGCACTCTGAATCTGCACTCTGAATCTGCACTCTGAATCTGCACTCTGAATCTGCACTCTGAATCTGCACTCTGAATCTGCACTCTGAATCTGCACTCTGAATCTGCACTCTGAATCTGCACTCTGAATCTGCACTCTGAATCTGCACTCTGAATCTGCACTCTGAATCTGCACTCTGAATCTGCACTCACAATCTGCACTCTGCACACTGAATCTGCACTCTACATATGGTATGTTATGCTTACATACGTTCCATATATTATCCATGTATATGCCACATTTAGTTAAGAATATATGTTCTGTTTAGTTACATTACTTTGTTTGTATACCCTTTTATGCTGCTCTAAAGTTATTTCAATGGGTGAAATGCGGAGCCTGGGTAGCAGGAAGGAGAAGATAAGAGAGTGCATCGAGTGCGGACTTGTGAGCAAGCGCCTTAAGCCATCAGGATGCTACTTCAAGGCACGTAGACAGGGTCGTAATACCCAATAATACTCGTAAAGGTAGCTACAAAAAATAGCGTTAGGTTGTGCACACACCCTGCAAAGATGCGTGTAGCGCCTGAAGTCACAAGTTGAACCTGGTGTTGTTCGCTACAATAGACGATAGTTATCAGTGAGGTTTGTTCCACCATGAAACGAAAGTTGGCTGCCGAGAGTAACAAGGCAGTGCTGGGAGGGGGGCTGCGCACCAACTGAAGTGCTCTGGTTGCACGGCCTGCGGCCGTGTGAAGTGTTATCAGTGAGGTTTGTTCCACCATGAAACGAAAGTTGGCTGCCGAGAGTAACAAGGCAGTGCTGGGATGGGGGCTGCGCACCAACTGAAGTGCTATGGTTGCACGGCCTGGTGAAGTGATAAGACTTTGAAGTATGTCACGGCGCCTGAGGGGAGAGCAGAGAGAAGAGAAGGCTCGTGCGGGCAGAAAGGACGGCCGTGGGAGGTGGGAGGAGAATTCGGCATGGCTGGGGAGGGGAGGAGAAATGAAAGTAAAGGCTGTGTTTGTGGGGAGACAGAGGGGAGGTGCTGGTGTGGGAGGAGTGCTGCTACGGCCTGGGGGAAGCTGGCTGGGGAGGGGGGAGGAGAAATGAATGTAAGGCTGTGGGGAACAGAGTTTATGGCCCAAAAGCGCATGCCTGTGGCCACGTGAACTTCAAGAAAACCGCAAGGAACGAAGCCCTTGGTTTGAGGAGGATTTCGAGCACTTGAATTCTCGCTCCCTCAATGCGCTTGCGCGCATTGTAGGTCACGAGACCTAAAAATAGGCAATTCAATTAGGAGGGGAGGGAAATGAGAGAGAAGTAGTGGAGGGGGCAGGGAAGGTGAGAGAGAGAGGGTAAGGGAAGAGACAATAAGGAGAGACGAAAGGAAGTCTGTCTAAAGACCGACTAGGTAGGTGACGACCAAGGAGGGAATCCACGGCCCAGCTCCCCTATAGCTAAACCAGGTAGCTCCATCGGGCGTCAGACAAAAAAGTTCAGTCGCAAAACATTGAGAGGGGAGAGAAGGAGAGACATAAAATAGAGGGAGGAGACGAAAGGAGAGACGAAGGGACGTGCAACAATGTGGTTCAACAATATAACAGAAAAAGATCAACATTTACACATTACATCAAACAATCAGCAATACATTAGGAGAGGAGGGAAAGGAGAGAAAAAAGTAGTGGGGGGTAGGGGGAGGTGAGAAAGTGAGGATAAGGTAAGAGACAACCGTAGAGACGAAAGGAAGTCTGTCTAAAGACTGACTGGGTAGGTGATGACCAAGGAGGGAATCCATGGCCCATCTGCCCTATAGCTAAACCAGGAAGCTCCATCGGGCATCAGACAAAGTAGTTCCGTCTCAAGTGTCAAGGGAAGAGGGAGAAACAGGGTGGGGACAAGGGGCAGGGGTAGATGAATGCAGAGGATAGAAGCTGGAAAGAGTAGGAGGGGAGAGGGTTGGGGGAAGAGAGAGGGGAAGATAAGGACAGGAGAAATGCGGGAGCGTTTGCCCGAAAGTCCGGCTGGGTAGGTGATAGTCAAAGGAGGGAGTCCAAAGTTAATCTCCCCTATGGTTCGCGAGGTAGTTCCGCTTGCGTTGGTTGCTGAGGCAGAAGGTGCAGATCTGGTTGGGCTGCTAGTTATCACCCTCCCGGGCCCAGCTGCTGCCCTGCTGGTGGTGCTGGAGGTGGTGGCAGAAGGTGGTGGTGTGGCACGGCTGCCCGTCGCCCACCAGCAGCATGTTGCCAGCCGCAGGCGTATCTCGATCTTGGAGAGCTTGCGGTCGGCCGGCTCGGTGGGGATGAGCGTGTGCAGGGCGGTGAAGGCTGTGTTGACGCTGTTAGTATGGTCACGCTTCCGCGCGTTGGCCGTGTGGCGCTGGCACGGCTCCCGGTGCAGCTTGTGGGTTGTGTGTGGGTTCATCTGCCCTGGTAGTTGTGTGGGAATTTGCAGCGGGCCGGTAGGGGGGCAAGCAGGCAGCAGACATATGGCAGCAATATGTGGGAACTATGGACGCCGAAGGCACAGAGCGCCCAAATGAAGTCCCTCACCGTAGGAACTGCCAGGAGAATGGGTGCCTCCGATGTTGAATCCTGAAAAGACCGCCGTGCGGGCAGCGGCGGCCGCCATTTTAGAGTCAGGCACCGGCGGGGGCTGCAGCAGAGATGCGGCGCTTGGTACCGATCATACCTTCACTAGCGCTTCTTGCCTGTTTAGCAGTCGGGCGAGGTGGGCGATCTCCGTCGGCAAGTCCTCCCCCAGGTGTCTCAGCGGGTGCCAGCAATAACGCTGCTGCTCCGATGTCGTGCCGTCATGTTGGGAAGCTGGTGAGCGTTCACCTTCAGCAATTCGGGTTCAAACAGCAACTGTTTCAAATATGTTCTCTTAATGTTTCAAGCTTTATTACAAATGTCACAAAAACATGTTAATATTTCACTTCTGTTCTTGGATTTTCGTCACAATAAAATACATTGAACATAATCTTCACAAAAGTTATTTACAAAAGTTTAAGCTATTGCCATTATAAATTACAATAACTTTTATTTAAGTATTAGTTATTTAAAAAATTAAAAGCCATTGTTATTTGTAATAGCAATAGATCTAAGTCACGTAAATACAACACATA
Organism: Lissotriton helveticus; assembly: GCF_964261635.1. Lineage (NCBI taxonomy): Eukaryota > Metazoa > Chordata > Amphibia > Caudata > Salamandridae > Lissotriton > Lissotriton helveticus. The sequence continues at coordinate 1,181,380,266 of NC_136057.1, read as the reverse complement.
TTGCATTACTAATGCTATAGGTGTCACATTTGCGAAAGTTATAACTATTGGCATTGTAAATGACAAAGCTACTAATTTCGCTATTTTCAAAACCAACACATAAATAAAATATTTGTCATTTACAATACCAATAGCTCAAACTTTCCTAATGCGAGACCTATTGCATTGCAAATGCTTGTTTTTGTTGTTCTTTTGTTGGTCTGCTTTTACTACCAGCGAGAATTATCAGCCTTGCATATCAGAGCCTATATTAGTGTGAGTACTGCTGGTACGTTTGCTCCTATTGAATACTTTCCTTTATTTAACCCATCTCATACAGCCGTAGGACCATTAAATTCGAAGGAATTTTCATGTCAGGTCTTCGTGACGTAGACTGTGGTGAGTATCATGTCCCCCAGCAAGTTTGCTTGTTTCTTGCCAGCAGCATAATAATACCAGTGCTATAAAATTGCTCTAAATATAATAAAACAGCAGCCGGGACCCTAGCTTTCAAACTCTGCATTGGGGTAAATGTGGCGTTTTGATTGACAATCACATCACTCCTGTATACAGTGCAGCATAAAAGTACAAGAACATAGGGCATTAATTGCAGTCTGCTGTACAAACAGCAATCACCAAAGAAACTTCAGCCAGCAAGCTTCAGCGAAGCCAGATGGAAAGAGGACCTCAAAATGGCCTTCTGTGTATCCATCTTATATTGATTCCCAAGGTGACAATGAAAAAACTTCCAAATCCACAAAAAAGCCTGCAAGTTACCAGGATGTAGTGCACAAAAGGGTGCAGTACCACAAGCTGTTGCTAGGTGACCTTATAGAATTGTAAAGGGACCTCTATTAGCCACATAAGGTACTACAGCCTTAATGCAATCCTTCTCTTTGTAATTGCATTAAGGGTGCAGTGCCTTCTAAGGCTAATAAAGGTGCCTTTACAACTCCACAGGGACACCTAGTAACAGTACCGTTTATTTGCTTCATGATTTTTCATTTATTACTTATGCCACTGGTAGTATCTTTTTTTGACAAAAAAAATAAAGACTAACAAACCTTAAGATTTACAAAGCCAATAGCTCAACCATTCACTAATGCAAAACCTATTGCATTGAAAATGCTTGTTTTTTGCTGCCCAACAGCATTGGTGTACAGAAGGGACCATCCGAAAAAGCCTTCTGCCAAGGCGAGCTCGCTTTCCCGGGCATTATCTTCCATTTGTTACAGGCGTTTCGAAGGCACTCGAGTCTGTCGGATCAAATTTTTGAAGCACCTATGCGTCTCTAGAAAACAGACTATTGTGCGAAGTGGCATGAACACGTTCCTATTTGGTAAAGATATCCCCATGCAATAATTTCGAGGGGTAGTGCAAACATGCACTTCTGATCCCGTCTCTGATTTTAATCGGACATCTCTGGGGGACGGGATGATAAACGAGGCAATTAATTTGTTAGTTTAAAAGTACGATATAAGCCCTATTTTCTCAGTATTATCTGGGATGGTTCTGCAACTGGGCACTTCCATGCCAATTTATTGAGCTTTCCTGTTCCTCGACTAATCTCTTCTTTCTGTAGTAGATTTTTAAGGGAATGGCAGTCCTACTTTTATTAAATTTTTTACCCCGAGGAACAACTAAGTCTTTTCGCGAGTGCCGCCATTGACTGACAGTGGGCATATTTTCACAAGCGTGGTATAGTTCTTGCTGTTCTTGGGTTCCACAGCACCTGCTTCTTTTCATGTGGGCCGATTAAAATGTGCTTTTATGACACCCACCTTGTTTTAAAGGTATCCACAGGCCTTTGGGACGTTTCCCCGCTTCTAAATCAGCCTCGAGTCTGTGCGGTTAAAAGCCATGCAAGGGCACCTTCCAGTGCAAATAGTTTTGCAGAAGTAGCACTTAACATTGATGATGAAAGCTGCGTTTGTTCCTCGACGTGTGGCGCCAAAATATTCAAGATAAAAGGTTACTTTTAAAAACTATATTAAACCAAAAGCATACTTTTAAATGCTAAATATTGGGGGAGAAACCCGAACCAATTTGCAAGTTCTGCAGCTTTTGCTTTAATATATTGAGGGGCCCTCTTCCATGCCATAGAAAACGGGCTGTCTGGTGTAGTTCAGCTATACTCCTGTATGTGATGTAACACACCTGGAGAGGTTTCCCATACAACTCCCTGCCTCCAGGGTGGAGTGAATGAGAAGCTACTCTTGTGAGCTGGTTACTTTACTTTTTTTTGTCAGAAGTGGTATTAGGATTTCACTGTCTCCATTCCTAAGTGTGTATAATGGTTTCTCTGTATAATGGTACTACGCTTGTGAGATGTTATGTTTAATCAGTGAGGCATCCACAGAGTAAGCTACTTGCGTCTGATTTTCTGGAGCAGCAGAGCTAGGCCCCTTTTCTGTTTGAACTAAGCACCACATTAAGCAGTGAACATTGGTACAAAGTGCAGGTTCCAGAGTCTGTGGGGTGGCTCTGAAGGTGAGAGATTAGATAAAGAGAGAGGGCCCCACTAACAACACAGGCTGTGCTAGAGCGATGACCCTCTAGGAATAGTCACGGTGTGCAGAGAAGTCAGTCTTTGTAAAAAATTGTGACGTCTCAGGCGTAGTTTGAATGTCTCAGACGGAGTTTGAATTCCTCAGCTGTTCCTAATGTAGTAGGGTGGGTTCTTTTAGGAATCCTCCATCACAGTTCAAGCCATCTCTTTTTGTCTTCAGCAGCATCAACACGTTTTTGACAGTTTCTCCTCTTGTATAAAGTTAGTAATGCTGCTTAAAATTAAAACTGTCCATGCCTGGTAAAAGAAGAGTGTGGTAGGCGTTTCATTTTTACCTTACCTAATTTAGCTTGCTTGAACATGAGACACAATGATTTTTCATTTTCCTCAATTCCACTTTACACCCTTAAATTATACCAGGTTGCTGCGAGTGTTCTTGCCTTATCCTTTGACCTCCAACCTCAGTCTTAACATCGACCTTGATTCTGAAAGAATATCTAGGTACATAGTTCAGTTTATTTAAGGTCTTGCTGCGGAGATGTGTATGATCTACATGTCCGAATCCCGGCCATTTCATCCTTCCATAGTTCATAAAATGAGTATCAGTTTGAAATTTATTATTATTTTTTTTTAGAATTTTTTATAGCGCAGCTGATACCTTGCAGGCTTCCTGGCGCTGGAGAATACTTCAACTAAGGATAGCTGGTAGCGGGCAACAAGCGGGAGGATATTTAGGGGAACAACCAGGTCTTAATCCGTTTCCGAAAGGGAAGGAGTTGAGGGATTTGGCGTATGTCAATAGGCAGACTATTCCATAATTTGGCCGCTGCGACCCGAAATGATCTTCCCCCCGTTCTAGCTTTGTAATATCTGGGCACTTTTGTCAGATATGCTGAGGAAGAACGCAGGGCTCTGGTGGGAGTGTACCATGAGAACATATCTTGCACAGGTCTGGGTCCAAGTCCATGCAGCGCTTTAAAGACAATGCAGAGGGACTTGAACGCCACCCGCTGCCTCAAAGGTAGCCAATGTAGCTCGGCCAGGGCCGCCGAAGCCGAGGATCTCCTCGTCCAGCCAAGAGCTAGCTTAGCGGCGGCGGACTGAATTCTTTGAAGCCGGTCTAACAGCGTGATTGGGGACTCAAGAAGTAGAGCATTGCAATAGTCGAGGCGACTAAGTATAGTGCACCTGACTATCATCGCCCGAGCCTGTGAGGGGAGGAGTGGCATAATTTTACGCAAGGAACGTAAAAGAGCTGAGCACGTCCCCACTGTTTTGGCGACCTGGGTGTCCATGTTCAGTTTGTTATTGAGCGTGGCTCCCAGGTTGCGGACCGAGGTAACTGGCAGTGGTTTGACCCCGAATTCCGGAGGCCAGAAATCACTCGGGAACTGACGAGAAATATAATTTCCCGCACAGTACAGAACCTCTGTTTTGGAGGAGTTAAATTGTAAGGAGTTCCTGTGCAACCACCCAGCCGTCTCTCTTAGGCAGTCATGGAAGGAGGTTAAGGGGATAAAGCCTTCTCCCTCCCATGAGAGAATGAGCTTGGTGTCGTCAGCATAGTTGATCGTTGTTATCCCGAAAGACTTGATTAACGTTATTAGTGGTTTAAGATACACGTTAAAAAGAATGGGGCTGATAGAGGAGCCCTGGGGAACTCCCTGAGGTACTGGGGCAAAAGCGGATTGGAATGGAGGGAGGGAAACAGCCTGTCTTCTGTCCTGCAGGTAAGAATGAAACCACAGCAGGGCCGTGCCCTCCACACCTGCCTCGCGGAGTCTGTCCAACAGCGTCCCGGTGTTGACCGTTTCGAATGCGGCTGCCATGTCCAGCAGTATCAATGCTACTGGCTGGCCCCTGTCTGCACGCATGCGAAGGTCCTCCATGGCTGTCAAGACTGCTGTTTCGGTACCGTGAGCAGGACGGAAACCGAATTGGAGTTCATCCAAGAGGTTGTTCTGTTCTAGGTGCGTGGAAAGACAAGAGCTTACCCAACGTTCGACCACTTTTGCAGGAAATGGCAGGAGGGAGATGGGTCGGTAGTTAGATAAACAGTCAGGGCTCAAGGAGGGCTTTTTCAAGAGCGGGGTAACGAGCGCCTGTTTCCAGGGGGTTGGTACATATCCGCAGTGTAGAGAATAATTGCATATTCTTCGCAAAGTGCCAAAGAGTTCTGATCCAAAGTTTTTCCAAATTTTTGGAGGGAGGGGATCGAGAGGGGATCCCGAGGTAATTCCGAGTGCCAGTCTTTCAAATTCGGATTCAGGAATAGGGAGGAATTCCCGAAGCCTGGCCATAGGGATGGGGCCTGAGGAAGTCAAGTCCTGCGAGCTGGTGATGGCTCCCAGGCTGTTGGAACATCCCAGCGCAGGGGGAGCCTTTAAGTTATGAATAATGGTGTTAATTTTTTCCGTGACAAAAACAGCGAGACTGTCACAAAGAGCTTGAGTGGGAGGCTGAGTAATTGTGGCACATTCTGGGTGAGTTAAATTTTTGAGTATCTGAAAGATGCTTTTCGAGCTATTGGGGGCATTGGCAATAGTAGAGCAAAAGTAGTTTGCCTTACTTTGCACTATGGCAATTTTATATGCCCGGAGGTTGTCTTTCCAGATAGATTTATTAGTATCAGTGTAGCCTGCATAATGAATGCATAACAATAATTGATTATAGTGTTTCAAATACTCACTTTGTGCTAATGTTATTATTTTCACCATAATTCTTTAACGACAGGCACGTGATAAAGTACCCATCTTTTTCGTTGCTGGTATTCTTGTGGATAGAAGAAAGGTTTTGTCTAGGCCAGTGTTTCCCAAACTGGGGTCCGCGGACCCCCAGGGGTCCGTGACACATTCCCAGGTGGTCCGTAGGCAGAAGTTTTAAAAGCACATAAAAGTTTCTTGTATAATTAGCAGCTTGCCAGCAACAATAAAAGTGTCAAGATAATGCCAGTGATTAATGTACCTACTGGAGAGTGAGGAGAGGGTTAATGTGCCTACTGCAAAGAACGTGTAACATACATTTTAAAATACAGTCTTTTATGTGTATAGGTTCGTGGTTACTGCTTTTGTCACAGAGATTCTTTCGCTACTGTGCACTTCACAAGTGACAATCTATATCTAGCAGATGGACCTATAAACTGTCATCAAAGAGCTGCTTGCAAACTGCATGGTACCAGTTAGTAACTTATGTTTTTCCCCAGTTATTCATTATCCTGATGCTGCTAAAAAGATTTATTTGGGTGGAAATACATTTTTAATGTTAAAGTTAGCGCTAGCCACTGTTATGTTCTGAATCCTGAGTTTGTGCTTTTCCAGACCAAGCACTCTTTAACATTTTTATATACACACTGATTTACATGTATGATTCAATGTCTCTATATGTGTGTGATGTAAAGTGCTCTGACATCCTACAATGGTATTTGAGATGCTATAAAACAAATGAAATACATGTGACAGAGGGGCTATTCCTTCAATATAAAATACTAAGGGCCAGATGTACGATCCGTTTTTATATGCGCGTACGGGTTCGCGAACCGGTTTGAGCATGCTACATGTAGAGTCTGTATTAATGACATTACCAGGAGGTCTACTGTCCACGTACAGGTAATTAAACGGCAGATTTTATTAGGGGGCAGCTACAACACTAGCACTATTGGGCAATATTCCACAGGTGCAAATGTATTCAAGACCAATCATTTTGTGTGAGCAGTGTTTCCTTGGCACTGGGTTTACAGCTGGGTAGCAATTAGGCAAAGGAGCTCCTGGATCCTCTTTAAATACGCGCTCACTCCGCAATATCCTGCTTCCTCTGGATTAGCCTTACCGGGTGTTCTATTCAACCATGAGTGCCAATCTATGTAAGATCAAATGCTGCAGAAGGAACACGTTATTTCCTTGTAATAATGGATCTCCTGCTGGCGCATAGTCTGTTTGTTGTCTTGTGACTGACTAGTGATCCCTGACATTAAACCTAAAATGGGTTTTTCCTATCTTTTTTTTTCTAGGCCCAAAAATATATTTGTTACTTGGGGGGCATGTTTCTATTTCCTTTATGGTTTGATGAGTAACATCTGGAAACATGGTCACTTTAAATGCAAAGAGAGTGCTTAGAGTATTTATCAGTGAATACAAGTAGGTGGGATCCACATTTGAAGACCTATAACTATAAATAAACAATAGCAATGTAACACCCTAAATCCCCCAGGTAGGAAGCCAAGTAAATAGGATGCTTAATTATTTGTAAGTTAGAAATTGCCCATGAGGTTGAATATGTCAACCATTTCTGTAAATTCAGTATGCTATCATTAAACCAGTCTTCCAAATATTCCATCCCCACCACTTTCCGAGTGGTATATCCCTTTTGAATATTAGTTAGGGCAACCCTGCATGCCTATTCTAATATGTCGTGCATATCTAGTTTTAACATTCAACTTTTTGTTGCAGCTATTCCATCAGTATCTGATAATATCTACCAGAAAATGTACAGGTTTGGGTTTGTATTTCATATATAGCAGGGAAGCAAATAGTTCACCACAACCATCCCATGCAGGGCATATGTTGCCTCAGCTCTAGGAGAGTCCTCCAGCCGCGGGAAGCAACCTTTAGAACGCAACCATTACATCACACTACACTTACAACGCAGGCATTACATTGCAACATCCTTTACAACGCATGACACTAGAACGCAGGCATTACAACGCATGACACTACATCGCATGTCACTACAACGCAGGCATTGGAACGCATACCATTACAACACATACCATTGGAGTTAGAATAGTAATTTTTAACCCCTACACTATCCAACACTTACCCTACTGTTGCACCCCCTGGAGTTAGAATAGTAAATGTTACCCCTACACAATCCAACACTTACCCTACTGTTGCACCCCCTGGAGTAAGAATAGTAATGTTAAACCTTATACTATCCCATACTTACCTTAAATGCAATGTAATGGTATGCGTTGTAAAGGTAGTATGTGATGTAATGGAATGCGTTGTAAAGGTAATTTTTTTTAATGCGATGTAGTGTCATGCGATGTAATGCGTTGTAGTGGATGTTGCAATGTAAATACTGAGTTGTAAGTGCATGCGTTGTAACATCATACATTCCCAACCACCCCTTTCCCCACACTATTGCAGTTATGTAGCTAAATAGCAGTTCTTGAGGTCTGAGAGGACCATACCCCCATTTATCCAGCAGTAACTGGTGGGGGGCTAGCACAGTTCTATCCCTACCATGTCCCCAGAGTAATGTAGTGATCATACAGTCCATTTTACAAAAGTACTTTCTGTAAAAGTAAATTGGTGAAGAAATCTAAGAATTAGGGCAAGACCACCATTTGTATCTGTGCTATTTAATCCACAACGGACAGTGGTAATTAAGCCTACAATGACATTTTCCCCCTTGTCATTGTGAGTGGGTTTGTTCCCCTCTGGGATCTCCTGGGCTTAAGCAAATGTTTTTTACTCCTAATCGCATCTCAGTATGTTACAAAACGTGCACAGCAAAATGTCTGTATGGCCTCCTTTTAAGGTTTATACGCATGGCTTTCCAACCAGAGTCTTTGGCGAATGTTCTACCAGCTTATATAGAATTGGGATTCAACTATCAATATTATGTACATGCGGAAGGTCGTCATGTGCATATAACAAAATCATATGGTTTTGTCCCAAGAAAGTGATGCCAACATCCTAACCAATTAGTCACGCTAGGTTTGCCGCATACTACGTACCCTCTGTTTTGTGCAGCGTTTGATAGTCTTGATTTTTCGTGGCTCTTAATTTGTCATGATCGCTCACTCCCTGTGCTAGTTGTACTTCAAGTGCTCTCGTAACATTTTCATGTTGCATTAGCAACCTGTCAGGTTAAAACCATCTCATATAAATGAATTGATAACATTAGATACTTTATGGATCATAATGTAATACTATTGTGGCCCCAAATAGTTAGCACTATATAGTGGTCATATTATAATCTGTGTAGTACGTTGTTTTAATAGTGCAATCATTCAGTTAATCTAGCTGGTTCATTTTGCACAGAGATATGCTGCTTCTTAAAAACCATAAATCATTTGAAATCTTGATACCGTGAAGACCAAAGGAGGGGTACGGTTTGTTTGAAGGATCCTAAAAGCCTCCTCATGATTTCTGGCACCCAAACTCCTGCAAATGGGAACCAGGCATTTCAACCTAGGCCTATTATAAACTGGGCAAGAAAACACATAAGTGGGGCACTGTTTCATTTGCATGTCCACAACTATAATTCGGATCAGCAACTCATGCCCAACCAGATGTGAGTTCATGAAGAGGAGTTTCAGTTCACTTGTTACTCGTGGATGCAGGTGTGGAGCAAAGCTTGAGTTCATGATTGTGCGCATCTCGGTAGGACAGCGTGTACTGACAGAGGAGATGTGGTGCATTTGTGGGTGTATGTCAATTTGAAGTTAATTGTACACAGAATTGATAATGCAAAATATATTTTAGCCTTTCATATGCCCTTGGTTTAAACCCCATTCTAAGATGGCGGTGAAACTATATTTGTCAGCTAACGTACTGTGCTAGACAGGGACACCGCAGAAAACGCTTCCAGCAGGGAAAATTCAAAAGAAGGTTCATTACATAGGTCGTTTCAGATTAGTACCCTCCCCTTGTAGAGGCTTTTACAAAAGAAAAGACTCCTGTGATAAAATACATTGTTCCACTGTCCCTCTCCTGTTGAGAAGTGCATTCTGAGAGAAGAAACCAGTGTGAGTTGCGAGCTGCGAGCCAGAGGTGCGAGAGGCTGCGAGGAGCGAAGAGCGAGCGGTTTGCCTTGAGAGACATCCCCTCCACCAGCCGTCACCGCATGCGGTTAACGGGAGAGGCAGCGCGGTGGTAAGCGGTAGCAGGAGGGTGAAACGAGGGTGAAATGAGCCCAGCAGAAGAGACAGAGAACGCAGGAGAGCCGGCGGAGGCAAGTGGAGCGGAGTGGAGTTGGCCGGAGCGGAGCTGAGCTGGAGTTGAGCTGGCCGCGAGTGTGACAACGGTCCCGCGGCCTCGTGGCCCCTCCCAGCTGCCCCCCCCCCCGCAGTAGCAGTAGCAGTGGTTCCAGTAGCGGCATAGATATCGGCATAGATAACGGCTCCCTCCTATGCCGTGACTGACCGTGACTGCCTCAGTGACTGCCCCAGTGTTAGACCATCTTATCTGCCCCCACCTGTCCTCGTCAGCCCTCACCTGCCCTTGCCTGCCTGCGCACCTTCACCACCTTGCATCTGCTGCCCCAGAAGCTGCAAAGCCGCCCCAGCATCCACCTGGCTGTTCTGGCAGCTCGGGGGTGCGGCGCCGAGTGCATTGCAGTGGACCAGACAAGGGCGGAAAAGAGGTAAATCCTTGGAGTGGGGGCGGGCCGGTGAAATTAAGGAAAATAAGGAAATAAGGTGATTAAGAAAATAAGGAGAAGGCAAAGCACGCAAAGCTACCTTGTAGCTCCAAGCAGCAAACAACGATCAAACCACCAATCGGCCAACCAAACAAGAAGCACAGTAACAGGAGTCTTACGACATCTCTCAGGAACAACAGCCCATTTTGGGCACAGACAGAAAGATATTTCTGCCAGCTAACTAGACATGAGGTCGGGCAAAGAAAGGCGGAGCATTACAACAGTGATTAGCAATCGAAAAAAGAAAAATAAGATCCTCATGGTGCCTGCCAACACCCAGGAGAAGCCAATAAGAACTGACGTGTTGAACAACATGGAGGATGAAGCCCTAGTGAAACTGGATAGGGAAACAGAAACAGAGGGACTGATGTTAACTCAGACCAAAGCACAAAAAACTTTTCTCCAACCAAAAATCTACACCAAATTCTAATTCATAAAAGACGCTGAGGCAGTGTTGAATTTCACCAGTGAAACACAAAAGGGTCTTCCCTCCCCCCTTATGCCTGGAGAAAATTCTCACAAAAAACCCAGATAAATCAGATCCTGCGACGGAGAACCCATTGAAAAATGATAGAACGTGTTAAACATCCCTTAAAGTCAAAGGCTGAATCTAAGATAGAAGAAAGCGGAGACCAAGAAAATGAAAGAGAAAGGAAGCAACCCAGTTGGCACAAGGATAGCATAGAAGACAGCAAAGAAGAGCCAAGGGTAGGCGAGAAAGGCGAGAAATCTCATGCAAAATGATAGAATCAAGCACTTCTTAAGTCCCCTGGAATCCCCTAGAGTGGCACTTAAACCAAACATCATAATTCAGTCTCGCCATCACGGGCTAAACACAACACGAGACACAGCATCATCAGCCTCAAATGGCCCAGCCCTCATTCCAATCTCCTATCACCCCAGAGGAATACAGGAGGGATATAATGACATCGACGAACAGGAGGAAAAAAAAGGAGACGGAGAGTCTCAATGCACATCTACAGACAAATCCTCAACAACCAAAATTAATTGCACTCTGAACCAAACTAAAACCTCACGCTTAGAAAATAAGAATATCAGCAACCCGCAGGACCAGACCCCGGTACAGCCGAAACCAACACATCCTTTCTGACAACGGAAGAGTGGGAAAAAATGGTTCACACTTATTCCCAGGGAAAGTGTGACATACCACAGCAGGACATAGAAAATAAGATACAGGAAGTACCGGAGGCTCTGCCCACAGAAGAGAGCAGTCTATGGGCGTCCCTACTAAACACTATGAATCTCTCCACAAAAGCTATGGAATACCATTCCGATAAGATGGATATCCAACTAACCCTTTTAACCCACCTAACCTCCCATGTCATAAACATCGATAACAAGTTATCAGATCTGAATGAGCTGATTAAAAGAGCCCAATCTGAAACTGTGATCAATCCTCCAAGTTGCACCTGCTATTCAATTATTGACAAACTAGCCACCCTTCCGGCTGCAATGAGTGATCTCCTAACAGATATAAAGAATGCAAACAACACCCAAAGAAAGGGATTAGCAAAGGCAATCGGAAGCGAAGAAATAACAAGCGTGGGTCGCACCGCAAATCAAAAAAATGAGGCACCGAACCATTTTGAAACAACCAAGGAAACAAATAGCACAGAGGCCCAGTCCAAAGAAAGGTATGAATTGAACACAGGAGAGGGTGTCGTGGATGGACAAACACAACAAGGGAACAAAAGCATGAGACCAGATCAAGCGGGAATCTTGGGTCCGTCCCAACAAGAAGAACAGCTGCAGAGTAACTCTACAGAGCAGCCAAACAACTCAGAAGGAGGAGACCAATGGTTTGGCAGAAAGCAAACATCGAAACGACGACGGAAAATGAAGAGAAAAGGGAGAAATAAAACGCCCACCATAAAGTCCTTCTTCCAACAGGCAAACAAACCGGCAACAGACACCGAGATGGAACAAGGAAACATCAGCGATGAACCAAATTCATACGACAAGCAGAGTCCCATCAACGATCACGGACCAAAGGGATCAGAAATAACGTCACCACAGACCAAACTTTCACAAGTAGTCGAGAGGAAAGGAACAGAGGTGGGAGTGGACAAGCAAGAAGGTCCAGGGATAAAACATAAGATTGTAACAAATTCCTTAGGAGTAAAAAGAACAGAAACAAAACTCGCTGGAAGCATGGATTCACAAAAAATAGGGGGGTTAGACTCCCGGGAACTCGCCATCGCCATGGCCCCAATAATAAGGATAAAAGAACCCGACATAAAGCTCAACATGGAAACACTGAACCAGAGAGGCAAAGCCCCTCAAGCCCCCAGAACACCCCAAAGAACAGAATCTGAAATAAAATCCGAATAGTCTCAGGATAACACCAACTACATTAACCACAAATCAATACTATTCATCCCAGAGTACAGATCAAAGGGCCGAGAGGATATTCTAAACAGAAGTAACATCCTCCGAGTACTAAATTCTATCACTAACCTGGGAAGATTAAACGCCCAAAATCTGGAAGCCGTAGAATTTATCAGTTACAAGCACCTTTGGGAACTGGAAATAACAAAAACTACCTGGACTACAGGAGAATTAGCGGAAAAAATTCTAAAGGAGGAAAGGCAACTAGAAGAATGGGGGATTCGAATAAAACCTTATCACAAAACCGACTACCCCGAACCACTACTTCGCAACTTCCAAGAACACACCAACATAACACAAAAAAAAGATTGGTCTGGTGTACCCAAAAAATCTGTACTAAGAGGAGCCCGAAGAGGCTCAGCTGAACGAAAGGACAGAGACCTCCCGACTCCCAGACATAAAGGCGAGATGGACTCAGGACAAGACTGGGACTGGGTAGCAAAAACTATCAACATCCGACAGATAGGCCCATGTCAGATTGAAGAACCAATCAGGAACATGCCAAAAATAAAGCCACCGTTAAAACTGTGTTCCTGGAACATAAATGGCCTAGGACCAAAAACTACAAATAAAGATCTACTGTCATAGTTCCAGCAAGATGACTTAATTCTACTCCAAGAAACCTGGTTGGTAGAGCCGTTCCACCTCTACGGCTACAAAACATACCATCTCCCAGCCAGTGGAAACTCAAAGTTTGGACACCAGAAAGGAGGACTGACCACATACACCTCAATAAAAACAATAAACACAGTAAAAGAAGTGCTGAATAAGAACATATCAGACAATGGAAAAAATGCAATACAGCTGGAAATCTTAACCCCAGGAAAAAACAGTCAACAGCTAATCCTGGTAAACACATACCTGCACCCGAAAGGAAACAAAAACGGCGCAAAGTCCCTGGTGTTATAACTGACCAAATTAATAACGGAAGGAGAAACACCAAATTTTATTGTATAGGTGACTTTAATATGTTCCTCTCTAAGAGCTCAGGAAACAATCGGCCCACAAAAGATCAATTGCTTGTAGGGGGGATCCCCCCACTGGAAGAGTGCTTGTGGGGAAAACCAACTAACCTATCCAAAAACCTATTAAAGGATCTAACAAACTTGGGCCTGATATCAATAAATGGACGATCACCCGGAGACCGACCTCAAGCAGCAACCTTCCACAACTTCAAGTCTAGATCAGCGATAGATGACACCTTTTTATCTTATCCTCTTTTCATTTTAGTAAGTGACTTCAAAATTGGCACGTCTGACTGCAGCGACCATCTCCCGCAAGAACTGACCTTGATGGCACAGGGGACAGCACAAACTCTTCCAATTGATGTGCAAAATTTAACGATCACGTCAAAGTGTAAAAGAATTAAATGTAAAACAAGCGACCCAGAAAAACTTGGGAAAGAAGCCAAGATCTGCTGGGAAAGTGTCAAATCGCGGAACGATAATAATATAAGCGCCTGGGAAATCTTCCTGAAAACTTTTGGCCCAGCTAATTCCAAGTCCAAATCTTCACAAGAAACCTATGTACCAATGAACCAAAAGGAACTACTTGGCTGGCCGACAAACAACCCAAAACCTCACCCTCTGACACCCCAAACCAGCAAATTAAGGCAAATAAAAAGCGCAATTAACAGAACACTCCGCGGTTTGCGGAAAAACGGGGCCGACAACAGTTTACAGACCGAGCTGAGGACATTAAAGAACAACAAGAACAAGATTCTGTGGCGAATAAAACAGGACACCACAGAAAAAATATGGGTGAAATTACTTTACGACTCAAAAACTAACAGCGCGAGATTCTGGTATACAGTAAATAAAATAGAGAATCCTAAAGCCCCTTAAATAAATTCCCACATAACGGAAGAGGCCTGGGTAAAACATCTAACTCACCATTTCAACAACGAACCCGACGGAGTAAATCAAGACTTAGAGGTCCGGCAGGAGAGTCCAAAGGGCCCAAAGCCATTAGTCGAGGAGACTAACTTCCCAGGCTCAATAAAACAGATCAAGGGAGGAATTGCGAAAGGCAGGAAAGAAGGGTCCTTAGGGCCAAACGGAATACCCCCCCCCATTTCTTTACAGGCAGGAATCAAACTACTGGGCTGAGCCACTGCTCCCACTCTTTATGAAAATCTGGGTGGCAGAACAAATTCCGACCTCCTGGAAGGGATCAATTATCACCCTGATATACAAAAAAGGCAATAGGAGCGAAGCAAAGAACTACAGGCTCATTGCCCTTATAGACATAGACGCCAAATATTTCTCGGGTCTCCTATTAGAAGAACTAACAGAATGGGCTTCTAAGAAAAACTTAATCCCCATTAACTAGACTGGCTTCTAAAAAAATACAGGGACAACGACAAACATTCTTGCTCTCTCTCTCTTAATAGACTCCACGGTTAAACAAAAAAATCCATTATTTCAGTGTTTCATCGACTACTCATCCGCTTTTGATAGCATAGACAGAGGAAAACTTTGGGTCAAGCTCTCAGGCTGGGATGTAGACCCTAAACCTTTGAATCTATTAATTTTACTTCACACAGAAACCTGGATTCAAATAAGACTGGGGGCAGGCAATTGCTTATCAAGGGAAATACCAACCACAAAAGGACTGAAGCAGGGGTGCGTTCTCGCACCGACCCTGTTCAATCTCTTTATGTCCGACCTCTCCGCAGACCTCGATAACTGTAATCATCACCCCCCAAATTTAGGGGGCCACCCTCTGTCTAACCTTCTGTACGCGGACGATTTAATATTAATAAGCCGAACTCCCTTAGGCCTCCAACACCATACAACGAGCAACTTCTCAGAAAGGAACGGGTTAAGCATAAATCTAAAAAAATCGAAGGTGATTATATTAAATCAAAAAACAACAGCCACAGTGGTTTCTACGCGACCAGAAGATGGAAATAGTCAAAGAATACAAATACTTGGGCATAATCTTTGATATGAAAGGGTCATTCGAACAACAAAAAACAGCGATCAGAAACAGAGGATATTTTTGGCCGTTGCATTAAAGAGCATAAAGAACAAAATAACAGGCCCAAACCTAATCCCTCTGCTGGATGTGCTACAAGCAAGACTACTGCCATCGATAACTTACGGCAGCGAAAGCATGAGAGGGAGAGACAAATTCATCTTAGATAAAGTAGTATCCAAAGCAATGCGAATACTTTTTAGTCTCCCACCGTACACCTCGCCAGCACAATTAAGGCTTGAGTTCGGCCTCCAAAAACAGCAAATAACACGCAAGGGTGCGTATGCCAAATGCTGGCACAAAATAAAGAGAGCTGAGATAGGTACCTTGAACACATACCTATGGAAAGAGCTGGAAAGGAACAAGGACAGCCCTGCAATGGTCTATCTCCAAGCAGCAATAAACTCTCTTGTGCTACAAGATCTCTGGAAAGCGAACAGTACTCACAAATGCTTCAAGCGGCTCGTAAATAAAACAGTGAAGATACTATCCCTGGAAGAAGATAAATCTGCACTTACCAGGAGGGCTCACGGGTGGTTCGTGATCCAGAGCTATACCAGGCTCCTACCACAGACATACCTAGGCACAGGATTCTCACAGGCAGCAAAGGAATCCTTTTTGCAGTTGAGGATGGGGGTAATACCATCAAAAGAACATCTTTCCCATGGACACGTTCGGAATCCAATACAAACTGCAGACTTTGCGGAGACCCAAAAGAGGACGTTTTGCACTTACTATGTAGTTGTAAAGCCCTAGAGAACGAACGAAGGCGACAACTAACACAGCTTTGGAACCAAAGACATCTGCAAACCCGTCGACAGGCATTGTTGGCATGCTTTATGGGGGGAGACATTCAATTAGCCTGCAGACTGGAAGGTTATATGAAATCAGTAAATACTGCACTAAACCCAGTTGCCAGCACCTGAGTTGGAAAAAATCAGACGCTGGGCAAACAACCCTTACCCGTAAAGATCTTCCCCCTGCCAAGTTTGTCAGCGAACCTTCACGGTACTGTAAACACAAAAAGTACAAATTGACGTTCGTCTTTTTAACTTTTTAGGTCTCGCCTACTCCATTCCGCAGGTAAACCACTACTTGCACCCAAGGCTCTCAAAAGGCTCCCAAAAAGCGGATTTCGAGAAGTGCACGTCCTCGTGCACGAGGTTGCCCGAGCCTTCTGCCTATCAGCCTCCCTCCCACCTCCCCCCTAACTGCTTTAACTTTCACGGCCTCGAGGCCGTGAGCTACTTGAAAGAGATCCGCTCCGCAGCTAATCTGACATCAGCATCTCTCCCCCTCCCACCTCCCACGGCCGTCCTTTCTGCCCGCCTCGCACACCACATACGAGCTGTTCCACCACATAATGTGCACTGTGGTTAATTTTTTGACAGTGTGCGATGCTTTGCACAATATTCCAGTGCATGTTTCTGTTTTTAGCTCGCCAAAGCGCACGTTTTCTTCATCTGCCTTCCTAGTAATGCTTCTCTTCCTCCCTGCCTTGTCTCGCCCGTGTGGCTCTCCCCTGCGCCCTTCCATGATGCGCTCTCCCTAGTGTGCTCCCCCAACCCACGCTGCTTTCATGTCTGCGTCCTTCTCAAGCTCCACCTTGCTATTGCATGTTTGCTCTCCCTGCATCATCTAGATTGTTCTCTAGCTTCTGGTACCCATTTACTTCTGCCCTCCAATGTTGCTTCAGCCACTCTCAGGCTCACCTCCTGCTCCCCCTCTCACAATGCGCGTGCACTCCCCCCACCCCTCCCATTTGTCCTCTATTCTTGCATTTGTTCACGGCCACCAGGCCGTGTCACCACATCAAAGGGCTTCTCCCAGCGTGCGCTCTGCGGCTTCTCCTCCCCTAATTATTCATGGCCGGCCGTGCTCTGCGGCTTCTCCTCCCAAAATTATTCATGGCCAGCCGGCCGGCCGTACTTTCAGTTTCCCGGCCGCCCCCCACTTCCCATGCATGTCTTGTTTGACGAAATGTTACTCAATGACCTTGCTTTAAACAAGAATGCCCTTAAGACTTTCTAAACAGGCTTATCCTGCCACCCTTATTCTGCTGCTAAGTGCTGTTAGTTCAACTCGCACGAAGTCACATTACGTAAAGAGAAAGACTATATCCAAGTGCGTGCTTTACCCATCACCCACTGAAACTGCTGACCTGTTGCTCCGGCATGTACACAAGAGTGGCAAACGCTACGCACTACGATCGCTGCATTGCATGCGGCCATATTGCTTGTGCTGGTCACTTCTGCTAGCACTCCGTACTGTCACCAAGCTAGCTCTCAGGGCGTCTCTTGTGTGCTTTAGCCTGCAGTTTATCGATGTAAACATCCCACGCATTCCGCTGCTGCACAGACAGTGTTATCTACGTTACCGTTTTGACAGCCGCCCACTCAGCCAGAGTCCTAATGTCGGGGCGGGAGTGGACTTCCGGGGAATATCTTCACAGCTCTTCAAGGGTGCAAACCCTAGTTTCTCTTGTGCAGCAATGTGCCAGAAGCGCGTCCCTGCCTTGTCTTCCTAGCGCACACACCTACTCACGCCACTGTGCATCAGCGATGGGTGGTAATACGACCCAAAGGTGAGCCGAGGAAATTGCCAGTGCCCACCACACCCAGCGATCATAGTGCGTAGATCGTAATGGCTTCTGGTAACACAAAGGCACCCGAGTGACTTACGACACACTTAATATGGCCAACAGCAAATACATGCAAACAATACATTCTGCAGGACCGCTGCTGCCCACCGCAACACATGCATTGATGTCAAGAAATGGAAAAAACACTGGTAAATGTAAGCATAATTGTATAATAGCTTTACTGTCTTTTTGGATTTTTAAATTACCTTACAATTGTGGCGTTGGCGAATCGATTTTGGTGCATCCTACCACTGCCTGCCACTGTTATCATAGCATACCGATCATTAAAAATGCTGACTCTCAAAGGCCCCGATCTTTAGCATCGGGTGAAAGTAGCTTGTATATATAGTCATCTTGTGCTCTCGTTATTCCTCATTACAGAAAACAAAAGAATGCTAGCTAATGGGACAGCAATTTACCATTTTTTACGGGTTTCCTATTCTAGTTTGCTTTTGTAGCTGAAGACTTGGATAGATATCTTGTACACTTTGATACGCAAGACCCACAGCACTCACAGTGATTACACCATTCTCGAGGTGTCTTCCACAGGTGAGTGCCATTTAAATAGGTGATAACACGCATCATTCCCTGTTTGTCTCCACATCCATTAGTTTGAACACATTTCCTCGGACCTTGCTATCAGACAGCCGTGTTGTGTTGACGTTAATATAGAACTCTGTGACTGCCTGTGCCTTGCATTATATACATTAATTAATGCGATCAAAGGCATGCTTGTCGATATTAGATATGTGACACCCCGCGTTGTTCAATATCCGACATGTGATACAGTTGTTATACAGAAAGGCGTTCTGCCTTGGAGCTGCTTACTTCTGTAAGCTAAAACGTCTTTATAAACACACACACACCCACAACCACACACACAACCACACACACAAACACACACAACCACACCCAACCACACACACACAAGCACACACACACAACCACACACACAACCACAAGCACAACACACACAACCATACACACACAACCACACACACACAACCACACACACAACCACACGCACAACTACACCCACAACCACACACACAAGCACAACCACACACACAACCACACTCCCAACCACACACACAACCACACACACAAGCACAACCACACATACAACCACACACACAACCACACCGTCAGTGCACAGTTTCACCAGGCACAGACACCATCAGTCGTCAGTGCATGATTTGACCGGGCACTAACACCACCAGCTGTCAGTGCACACTTTCACCGGGCACAAACAACACCAGCCGTCCGTGCACGCTTCCACCAGGCACACACCACCAGCCGTCAGTGCACGCTTTCACCAGGCACACACACCACCACCAGCCATCAGTGCACGCTTTCACCAGCCACACACACACCACCAGCCATCAGTGCACGCTTTCACCAGCCACACACACACCACCAGCCATCAGTGCACGCTTTCGCCGGGCACAAACACCACCAGCTGTCAGTGCACACTTCCACCAGGCACACACCACCAGACGTCAGTGCACGCTTTCACCAGGCACACACACACCACCAGCCATCAGTGCACGCTTTCACCAGTCACACACACACCACCAGCTGTCGGTGCACGCTTTCACCAGGCACACACCACCAGCGTCAGTGCACGCTTTCACCAGGCACACACACCACCAGCCGTCAGTGCACGCTTCCACCAGGCACACACACCACCAGCCGGCAGTGCACACTTCCACCACAGCACCACTCAGCGCCACCACAACATCACTCAGCGCCACCACAACATCACTCAGCGCCACCACAACATCACTCAGCGCAATCCCAGCATCACTCAGCACCACCACAGCATCACTCAGCGCCACCACAACATCACTCAGCGCCACCACAACATCACTCAGCGCCACCACAACATCACTCAGCGCAATCCCTGCATCACTCAGGGGCACCACAACATCATTATGCGCTACAACAGCATCACTGAACGCTACAGCATCACTTGTCCCCAAAACAACATCACTCAGCGCCACCACAGCATCAATCTGTGCAACCATTCAACAACAACTGGTTCAAATATTTTCTGTCAATGTTTCAAGCTTTATTACAAATGTCATAAAAAGATGTTAAATGTTTTCACTTCTGTTCTTGTTAAAACATTGTGATTTGCCAGATCAATACATTTAAGACAGGGGAAAACTAAACATGTACCTTTACTAATGCTATAGATGTAACATTTGCTAACTTTATAACTATTGGCATTTCTAATAACAAAATTAATACTTTTATATTTTCAAAAACAAACAAAATTTTTTTTTTTTTTACATTTTACACACCAAAAGCTCAAACTTTTCTATTGCGAGACCTATTGCATTGCAAATGCTTGTTTAACTAAGGAGTGTTTTAAGATGTTCAATGATTTTATGTATATATTTATATATTCATATATAATAATACTGCAAATTTTGAAAGGTTTTTCATATTAATGTTATTTTAATGAAATGACTTGTTTTTTCACGTGCTTTGCAAAAGTGCTCAATTATGTATTTTTAGCTCAATTGCAAAGATTTTTATTAATCATGCAATAAAGAATTTACTTACTTACAATGGCTAACGTATTAAAACGCAGCGTCGTCCTTCTACAAGTTATACACATTAATTCAAGACATAGCCTACAAGTTGTTTGTTTTTTAATTTGTTTGAATTTTTGGTTCACACTTCGGGTGAATTTTATAAAAAAATAATTACTAATTTTTACCACTTTTGGAACAAATAAATTACTTGAACCACTGTTCATCACCTCACCTGGTGTTCCCACTATATCCACTTCGATCACATAGTGGACCACATGCCCCATGCATGGCTTCCACATTAGCGGATTTGCATGCATCATCCATAAAATCCTTTCAGGTTTGGGAACCCAGAATACGAGTGTTCCGTCAGGGTGGTTCGTTTATGGAACACACAGCCTGCCAGTTGTTCCTTTTGCTTTATCTTTTGCATACCCACTACAGGCAATTCTTTTTTTATTTTTGGAACATGCATAGCACCACAGAATCTCTTTAACTAGTGTTCACATTATAGTTACATGGCATCCATAGTGGCTGACATGCCCAATACACCAGACCCGACCATCAACGTGCTTCCTTTTAAATTCATTGTAAAACATACAGTTGCTTTCACATACATCCACTCTACTCCAAAACACATAGGTTAAAAACCAGTGGCGCAGCAGTGGTAGGGCGAGTTTGGGGGGCCACCCCTGTCCGCTCTTCCTGCGGCAGTCGCGGCTTGGCAAACGCAGGAATCAACAGCCACGGGCAGCCAAAGGTCTAGTTACGCCACTGTAAAAAACATTTCCATTACAGTGCCAATAGCTCTAGCTCAAAAGAAATGCGAGACCTATTGCATTGCAAATGCTTGTCCTCGCTTGCCTTAGGGCCCAGGGCATACTTACTGCGCCTCTGACTGTGGTTCTTTGTTTCAACAGGCTGGCCACCCTTAGGCTGCCTACTTCGAACTACCATGTAGATTAATGCAGCTTGATCAGGAATATGGAAAGGAAAGAAAAGCAAAGAAAAATATAATTAGAAAAAACGCAATATCCATTTTAAGTAAATTGCCTGTAAAATAAAACTGTGTGCCCCATAGCGAGCTTGTTTATTGCACAATAAATATAGCAGAGGTCACATGACATGCAAACAGACTGAATTAACGTTTTGGAATTACATTTGTACCACCTGAAAATAGCAAAAAAGAAATTTACATCGACTAGCCACTGCAAAAACAGTAGTTTGCACAGGCTGGTCGGTGATAATGTCTGAGAAAGTTTTGGTATAAAAGGCATCTGCAACAAGGAAATGTGTTTTATAGAAATATGGGCATAAAATTGCAGTAGTACAGTTATGGAAAAGGATCCTGGGTTAGCTCACTGTGGAACTCCCACGAACAGCTGAACATGGAGTGGCTATTACTTTTACTGTACATTGAAAATAAAGTCTAATCCTTTTGTGCTTCACCACGAAGAATTAGCCGGTAAGGATATTAACAATCCACACAGTTATTGACCTGGCAGTCATGGCAAAGTGTATTTAGAATCACTCAAAAGCACCCAATTTCCGTTTTTATTCACATTTAAAAATAAATACAAGAAAATCATTGGTTTTCTGCCTGTATTTATATGTAAAAATCTGTAAAAATAGAAAACAGGGGCCTTGTATAGAAGTGTAGGGTTGGTGACCTACTTGGAAGGTGATGCTTTGGGACTCGAAGGCAATCCTGTTAAGTAGAACTATGTCTAGGCAGGAGGACTATGGATCACCATGAGTGTGAAGACTATAATGTGGGCAACACAAAGAAACGTATTGGCATGCTGAGTAAGCAATAAATAGCAACTGATGGGGCTAGAGGGTCACAGATGGAACTGAAGAGTGTTGCAGTTGATGCCAGGTTGGCATAGACCTTTGCCGTTTATAACCAGACGTACACTTGGCAAGTACCCTCACAATCTGACTGCAGATTTTCTAGAGGAGCTACAAGCCCCTATGCTTAGCTAAAAAAAAAAAGGGAACATTGGAAGCGGACCAGGCAGTTGATAAGACGGCAAGCAGTAGCCTTACCCAAATGTAAGGGGGGGGGGGTGCTCAGCGCCTAGAGGTTTCTGTGCAGTGATGTTTGAGACGGTTAGGTAAGATGAAAAGGATATGTTAGCTATGTTCGAACCAGGGCAACTGCAGTCTTGGTCGCCTGCCAGCAGAACTCAATCTAACCAAGGCATCTCCTATTTATCAAAAATGGAAACCCACTTTTTTAGGGCTCGGGCCTACGTCTCCACAAAGTGGAGCGGAGCTCCGAGCTCTTATGTATTAGAAAAAAAAAAAATTCTTTAGTGGTCCGGGCTGCCACATTCCTTAGTGCGCGCCCGTTTTTTTTTATGGCATCTGCCTAGTGATTCGTCTTCGCTGTGCAGTATTTTTAGTAGCCTTGACGCCATAGGCCGTATGTAATTTAGTCGGCCATTTTAGTAATTTACATGGCATATTGTGTCTGGTTACGCGCACGGCAGATTATTAATCTTAATTAGGAGCTGTCAGAGTGCCCCTTTAATGCAATACAGATGGTGGGAGCGCGTTCACCATTACATTGCATTTTATCAGCGGTTACGTGCTCGGCAGTGCATTAATCCTAATTAGGAGCTGTCAGGGTGGCCGTGCTGTAAGTCTGTTATGCGCAAGCGCAATCGGTCTTGTTTTGGCGGGGCTTTGGTGGCGGTGTTCGGCGCTTTTCAGTTGGCTGTTTCAGGGGGACTAAAACCAGGCTACAGCACCATATGTTGACTGCTTCTAAGAGCCTTCATTAAAGGTACCTCTCTAGCGCTGTAATTGTTTTAGGTGAGTGCGTTAATCTCCATTTAGTGAAGAGTGCAGTTTTGAGTGGTATAGGGTATTGTACGTAATTGCTACACTTTTGCAACCCCCATCGCTGTTGTGTACGTGATAGGCACCGGTGCAGCTTTTAGCGTGGCAGGCAACGTCGTATACAGTATGGACGCCGTAAACATGCTGTTGCGACAAAATGACCAATAGAAAGGGGGGGAGTGGGGAAGATTATACCTGCCGTGCCGGGTGCGTTTGTCCCGTCACCAGACCATTTTTTGAGCACTCTTTTTACCGCCATTTTGGACAGAGCTCGGTGTTAAAGCACAAAGGAAGGTGTGCTTATCTGGTGAATGGGTGACGATACAGCTTTCGTCCCTTTACCCCGATCCTTTTGTGTGATGTGGCGTTTTTCATTTGATCCTGGTACACACCCTGATCCCATCCAAGGTCCCTTTGAGCACCAGAGGTCTCCCCGTGATGCCCTAGTACTGCTCGGCTGTTTACTTGTGCTCTGTACAGCGTTATTAACATTGTAACGGGTGCAAGCTTCATTCATTTTCCTTTTCCAATATACGTTCTCAGATGGTCCTTCCTCCGTATTTGAACACTATCTGTATAATGAGTCAATTGCCGACATAATTGCCGTTGGGTGTTGTAATCTCAACTATAAAAATGTGTGTGTGTGTGTGTATATATATATATATATATATATATATATATATATATATATATTACACACACCCACATACGGAGTTCATGTTCCTGATTTAATTTAGAGTTATTTATATGTGTGTGAGGCTATATATATATATATATATATATATATATATATATATATATATATATATATATATATATATATCCTCGCCACTCCACTCCACGAGCAAGATGCAGGCGCTCTCTCCTCTCGAAAAGAAACGTGGAGCACAGACCCAGGTAAGTTTTTTTAAATTTGCTGGTTTATTGGGCTGTAACTAAGTCGGCCATTACGCGTTTCGGTACTGACGTACCTTGATCACATGACACAGTAAATGGTCACCTGGTTTCTTATATACCAACATTTGACATTTTTTTCTTTTTTTCTGTGATGCAATTTAAAGTGACAGTGCTTGTTTTAAACTGTGCAAATACCGCTACAATTTTGACATATTCAACTTAACCTGGATCCATATCAGATTACAATTCACTTGTATGTACATTATTCTAATGTGCAAATAATTACAGGCATTTTTGTGCACATCCGCATATATTGATGTGCAAATTGCGCAATATAGTGCATTTTATCTCGGTATGAATACCATGAAGATACCATCAGAATAAAATATGTACAGTTCTGTGCAAATTTACATATGTTGATGTGCAAATTCCGCAATACAGTGCAATTAGTCTCGGTATGAATACCATAGAGCATAAATATCTAAATAAATAAATACAAATTTATCTAAAAACCATTTTTCTCTCTCAAGCTCTATTTCGCATAAATTGCTTATCGGTATCAATACCAGCAGTGCAAAATTGCATGTGCAAATTTCAGCAGTTCTGTATTTGTCTGTTACACATTTTCGGTACCTCTATATGTTAAGCCCAGATATTTATCTCTGACAATTTGTAGCGAAATTCATAATTTTACTTAGAAGCCTCTGGTAAGGATATGTGTTTTAGTGAAAAAAAAGAAAAAAAGAAGAAAAATGAACTTGTAATGTTATCGTGCAAAAACCTGATAGGTGAGAAAATGGAAAACTTATTTAAAATGTTACAACCAACAACCAAAGTATCATACACTATGATTGTACCTATATTTTAAAAAAGTTGCGTTTTGTTAAAAATCTTTTTTGTTATATTTCCGTTTTTTATTATTTAGGCCATTTCTGAATACTTACACTTTCATTTAGCGAGACTACACCAATATTTTTTACTTTTTATTTTTTACTTCTGTACTTTGAGTATGTCAGTAATTCTCATCTATCACTTCAGATTATCTAGTCATCAAGGTTTTATCTTGCCATATGATATTTGACTGTTTTCATAGGCCGGTGTATAGATCTTCCGTTAAGTTTAGCCCATAAGGATGTTTGGAATCTAGCTTCAATATGTAACTAGTTTCCAATTTTCTCAGTTTTTCATCCCTATCCCCCCCTCTCTTACTTGGGGGTATGGTGTCAATTAGGTAGTATTTGAGTAGTCGGACATCTCCTTGGTGTTTCTCGTTAAAATGACGGGCAACCGGGTAGGTTGGGTCTTTATTCTTGATCGCACGTATGTGTTGCAATATTCTTTTATGCCCCTGCAGTTTCGTACTTCCCACATATTTTAATTTACAGGGGCATTCGAGGATATAGACTACATATTCGGTTTTGCACGTTAGCATTTGTTTAATCTGTTGGTCTCCTTTTCCAAATGCTAAGGCAAAACTTTTTGTATTCACTACATTTAAACACGCCTTGCAAATTTGACACTTATAGAATCCTTTCATCTGGTTAAACCAGTTCTTTTTGGGGATTTCTACAGGGTTATTTACTACCAGACGATCCCTCATATTTGGTGCTCGTCTATGGGGGACCGTTGGTTTCTTTGGTAAATGTGGACCCAATACTGGGTCATTTTTTACCAGTGGCCAATTCTTTTGGATGATACGTCTGATTTCTCTGTGCTGTTTGTTGTACCTCACAATCATTCTAAAGTCTTCTTCTATTTGTGTAGGTGTTTCTGGTACTTCAGTATTTACCTTTGCTAAGGCTGTTTTTAACAGTGAAGTTCTGTCTACCTCGTTGCTTTTCTTTATTGCTGTTTCAATGCATGATCTGGAATATCCACGTTGTAAGAATCTGATTTTACTTGATTCTTGTGCTTTCATTAATTCTTGTGGTGTGCTGCATATGCATTTTATCCGTAGCATTTCCCCGTACGGGATGCTTTGTATTAGATGTTTTGGATGATGGCTATTCGCGTGTAAAATGGAGTTCACCGCTGTCGGCTTTCTGTGCATTTTCGTCTCCAAGTTGCCATTTTCTATATATATCTCAACATCTAAAAATGTCACTTTGGTAGGGCGAATGGGAGACAGGCGTAACTGGGGGAGAAACTGGCCCCCATAGCTACACCTCGTATTTGTAGGTATAACATGTGCTGGAAAAGAAAAATATTGTTATATAAACAGAAATCCATCATATCTAAAAGCATTCTACTGTGTTCTACATAGATTGCATCTCTTTGTCTAAGATAGAATTCTGTTGCCCGCATGCTATCTCTGTGGCTAATGCTCGTATATAACGAGGTAATATCCATAGTGATCAACAAGTAATCTGATTGCCATTTTAGGTCCTTTATTTTGGCCAAAAAGTCCCCTGTATCTCTCAGATATGAGGGCAATCTCTGGACATATTCTTGTAAAAAGTGGTCAATATATTGGGACATATGTTCCGTTAGGCTGTTGATTGCGGAGATGATTGGTCTCCCGGGCGGGTTCTGTGGATTCTTGTGGAGCTTAGGTATGAAGTATAGTACTGCTGTTGTTGGTGTGTTATTCTTCAAGAATAAAAATTCTTCCTTATTTATGAGACCTTTGCTCTTCCAGGCTAGTAATTTTGCATATAATTTCTCATTCGTCATCTTCAGTATGCTCTGATCACATCTGCAGTAACAGTCTTTGTCCATTAGTTGTTTTTGGGCTTCTAGTAAATAATCTGATTTTTTCCAAATTACTAAATTGCCGCCCTTATCAGCATTTCGTATCACCACTTGTCTATTTTTTGATAACTTGCTCATCAGTTGTTTGTATCTTATTTCCAATTTTCTTTTCCTTCTATTTTTTGGTTTATTCTTTGAGTTCTTTCGTGATCTGTTCATGGTAGATGTCTATTCCATCTCTTGGCAGAATTGGGACAAATTTTGACCGAGGTTTGAAGTTAGTAGTACATCTTCCATTATTTTCAACCCTAGTAGTGAGTGCAGAGTAGTGAGTGCAGAGTAGTGAGTAGTGAGTGCAGAGTAGTGAGTAGTGAGTGCAGAGTAGTGAGTAGTGAGTGCAGAGTAGTGAGTAGTGAGTGCAGAGTAGTGAGTAGTGAGTAGAGTAGTGAGTAGTGAGTAGAGTAGTGAGTTGAGTAGTGAGTAGAGTAGTGAGTGCAGAGTAGTGAGTGCAGAGTAGTGAGTAGTGAGTGCAGAGTAGTGAGTAGTGAGTGCAGAGTAGTGAGTAGTGAGTAGAGTAGTGAGTAGAGTAGAGTAGTGAGTAGAGTAGTGAGTAGTGAGTGCAGAGTAGTGAGTAGTGAGTGCAGAGTAGTGAGTAGAGTAGTGTCAAGTCAAGTCAAGTCAAAGGAGCTTTATTTCGATATAGTTATATCTTTAAAAGCAGACGGGTAAAAAAAAAAGCAATAACATTTATCTAAAACAGCTCGCAGTTTAGAATAATAGGAAGCTAAAATTTAAGAAGTTAAGAAACCCCCCCCCCCCCCCGTGAGCATGTTTATCTAAAAGAAACGCTACATAACGGTTGGGTAATAAGTTAACTAAGACAGTCTCTGGAACGAGACCCAATTAAACAATTTGCTTAACCCACTTTGACCTTATACGCCAAGTCCACCCTAGGAACTTGGCTACAGCACTAACATTTAAAACACAGGTGTCAGTCTGGAGAATCCTTAGTGCATCAGCACACCGCCTAGCCCCCAGTATCGAGCATACTGGCTTGATCCATTTACGACGAGGCAATTTATAGGCGGGGCATTCGAAGAACATATGTCCAATGGATTCTGGCCTGGTGGGGCAAAAAGGGCAAGACGAAACAGTTTGGTATGGCAGCTTCCAGCGGGAGGTCAATTCCCTGGTTGGCAAAGAACCAGTTCTGAATTTAAAAAATAACGCTCTGTCCCAGGGAATTAGAATGATGTCCAGGTAAATCTCGCGTAGTGGGGCATCCTTGATTAACAAGAAGGACCTGGTTGCTCTACACAAGTTTGTTTTGCTGTTCCTTTTCTCAGTGATCCAGGACCAGTACATTTTCTTAAGTGTTGACTTAGGTGGGGCGGACCTCTGTTCCCATGCCTCGCCCAATCCTAGGTTCAAAAGGAGAGCTTTAATGTCTCTGAGCCACCTGACTTTGGCCCAACTCGATGAGTCCAGAATTTCCCGTAGACCCTCTGCATAACTGGTGAGAGCCTTCACCCTCCAAATGCGGGCCCACAAAAGAAGGGGGCGAAGCCTTGCCTGGTCCTCGATGGAACGGCAACCCAAGTCCAATTGGAGCGGAATAGTAGGGGCAGATGCTTGGAGGCTCATGAGATTTCTGAAGAAGTTGTTTTCCGACAGGGTGAGCTGGCTCATGTTCAATGCTCCCCAAAGTTCAGCACCATAGAGCGCCGAGCTAACCCCTCTTGCAGCATAAATCTCAAGGACCGTACCTATAGGCTTCATTGAGGATGCCCTCTGCTCTTTCAGCAATGTTCCCGCGATTCTCTTATGATTAAGGAGCATTTTGTTTAAATGGCTATCCCACTTCATGGAGTCGACCAGACGAATCCCTAAGTAGTCAAACTCCCTAGTACGTTCCAGAGGGACGTTATCCAGCAATGGTGGTGTACCCAGTTTTTTGGGGGGATTTAAGATGAGGTATTTGGTCTTATCAGTGTTTATTTTGAGTCCCCTTAAATTACAGAAGAGCTCAAAGCTGGACAACAAGCGCTGAAGACCAGCGGGTGACTTTGAGATCAGCAGAGTGTCGTCCGCGAATAGAAGGGTGGGTACAAGCTGCCCAGCTAAACGGGGAGCGTCAGCAGGAGCTGACAGCAGATGGTCAACTACCCCGTTTACATAGAGGGAGAAAAGAGTGGGAGCAAGTACGCAGCCCTGGCGGACTCCTCTGCCAACCTCAATACGCCCGGTCCTCTGGCCCTGTGTCCCCCAACGCACCTGTGCAAAATTGGACGTATGGAGCCTGACTATAAGGGACAGAAGGTAGTGGGGCATACCCAGCTCTTGTAATACCCTCCAGAGTTGCTGGCGTGGAACTAAATCGAACGCAGTGCGCAGATCAATGAAGGCTAGGTACAAGCTTCCCTTCCCTAGCACTACCACCTTCCAATACAACATCAATAGGCGCAGTGACTGTTCGATTGTTCCTGTGCCTGCCCTAAACCCAGCTTGGAGTAGAGTAGTGAGTAGTGAGTGCAGAGTAGTGAGTAGTGAGTGCAGAGTAGTGAGTAGAGTAGTGCGTAGAGTAGGGAGTAGAGTAGTGAGTAGTGAGTAGTGAGTAGAGTAGTGAGTGCAGAGTAGTGAGGAGTGAGTGCAGAGTAGTGAGTAGTGAGTGCAGAGTAGTGAGTAGAGTAGTGAGTAGAGTAGTGAGTGCAGAGTAGTGAGTAGTGAGTGTAGTAGTGAGTAGAGTAGGGAGTAGAGTGGTGAGTAGTGAGTGCAGAGTAGTGAGTAGAGTAGTGAGTAGAGTAGTGAGTAGAGTAGTGAGTAGAGTAGTGAGTGCAGAGTAGTGAGTATAGTGAGTAGTGAGTATAGTGAGTAGTGAGTAGAGTAGTGAGGTGAGTAGTGAGTAGTGAGGTGAGTAGCGAGTAGAGTAGTGAGTAGAGTAGTGAGTAGAGTGGTGAGTAGTGAGTAGAGTGGTGAGTAGAGTAGTGAGTAGTGAGTAGTGAGTAGAGTAGTGAGTGGAGAGTAGTGAGTAGTGAGTAGTGAGTAGAGTAGTGAGTAGAGTAGTTAGTAGTGAGTAGAGTAGTGAGTAGAGTAGTGAGTAGAGTGGTGAGTAGTGAGTAGAGTGGTGAGTAGAGTAGTGAGTGGAGAGTAGTGAGTAGTGAGTAGAGTAGTGAGTGGAGAGTAGTGAGTAGTGAGTAGAGTAGTGAGTAGAGTAGTGAGTAGAGTAGTTAGTAGTGAGTAGAGTAGTGAGTGCAGAGTAGTGAGTAGTGAGTGCAGAGTAGTGAGTAGTGAGTGCAGAGTAGTGAGTAGAGTAGTGAGTGCAGAGTCGTGAGTAGAGTAGTGAGTAGAGTAGTGAGTAGTGAGTGCAGAGTTGTGAGTAGTGAGTAGGACATCACAGGCAGCAGCTGTGCAAGCTTCTTACACTCACAAGGAGACCACAGGCAGCAGAGGTGCAAGCTTCTCACACTCACAAGAAGGACATCACAGGCAGTAACGGTGCAATATTCTCACACTCACAAGGAGATCACTGGCAGTACACACCACATGAACACACTCCATAACACATAGCAACAATACATTGGCATTTACAATGCCATTAGCTCAAACTCAAATAAATCCGAGCCCGATTGCATTTCTAATGCTTGTTTCTATTGGAACCACTAACCCTCATTGGTGAGCTCAGAGTGACAGGCCAATCAACATCTGCAGAACCTCTGATGCGGAATTGGCATGACTAGAATATCTAGCCTTTCAAAATGAAATCACAGCCTTATTGATTGGTTACAGTTAATGTCTAAAAAACATTAGAATCTCTACGCCGTCTACGGTATCTAGAGCCACATTGAAGTCCTTTTTTGATCTCACAGACAGAGCTAGTACATAAGCTAAGCTCGGATTTTTGTAGAAGTCACTGCAGGTACAATCACTCGCACACACCATTAAATGCAGTTCTCTTGATTTTGCCGTACTTATTTTTTATTTTGCCATGAAAACGAACTGTGAAAAGGTACTGCTTTGTTGGTCTTATCAGTACATGTTGCTGTTGCTTGAAAACATGTATTTGTAACTGCTCTGGTCATTGAGTCATTGGAGAGAACTTTGTTGCTACTCAATTCTCGTTATTCTCATGAATTTACTTAATTAATTTTTTAAAGATGCCCTTGTTTTTGTTATTGGTAAGCAAAATGGCTACTGGGCTTTGTTCTTTTGTGAGCCTCATGAAAGAAGACAATGTGCCTAGGCCAGCTAATCATGTAGACACTTGTTTAGAGTTTAAGGTTTGTCCTGAATAGCAAAAACATACTGCTGGAAGGTGAGTTATTAGTATACATATTTTTGAGCTGAGCAGAAACGACCAGTCTTGCGGAAAGAACTAAAAATAATAGATGGAAAAGTTAGTTTGAACCACTGACAGCCATCTGGAAATCTAGCATTCATTCTTTTCCTAGCTCACTGTAGCATTCTCTGTTAGAATTGTTATTGTACATTCCTGCTGTAACATTCTCTGTGTATTCAATAGAACAGTCTTAACTGGTCTTATGCTGGAGGTGGTTGTTCAAGCTGTCTCGCATAATAAACTTCTCAACTTCTACCTGGCCTGCCTTATTGAATTACAACATAAATTTGGCGACGATCGGGATCTATGATCAGGAAGGTCTAGAAAAGAACCACGCTTTCACTAAAGATTTTTTTCATCCTTGAAGAAGTTGAGAGATAGAGACAGCGTTTGCCTTCACAACTCAAGAAAATTCAAGGTATTATCTATTTCTTTAATCTGTGTACGAAGATTGCACCAGCGGCAGCCTGCTTTGTTTTATGTGCTTTGATCGCACCAGCGGGAGTTGAACTTCAACCCCATTGCTTTAATTTTTTTTTCTTTCTTTCAAACAAGAGAGTTTTGAATTTTTTTTTAGTAAGACGCTATTCCTATTGTGCGTGACACTAGCGAAGGCGTCTTTTCTTTGTTTCAGCCTTTAATCTTTAATTATCGCCGCTAACATCAGTAGCATTATTTGAAACTCACTGGACCTTTAGAACGCGCGCTACTGCCCGCGCCTCTCCAACGCTGATCTGAAGTGTCACCACACGCGTCAACTCCACAGCATCATCACACGTATCACGTCCTTACGTGTGCGTTTCAGCGGCCATCTTTATTCACCGTCTCCATGGTAACAGCTACGATCGGATGTCGGCAAATTAACCCGTTTTAACCTTTATTTCCCTTCGTTTTCATTGGAGATTGCGATAATAAACAGTACCATTAACTCAACAATTCGATATTTAAACTTTGGTACATCGTTTTAAAAAAAAGAAAGAAAAAAAAAAGGAAAAGCTTTGGCACTTCACATTGGATATTTTCTACTGCATTTCCTGCCCTTCTTTACAGACTACGGTGACTACCTTTATTATTTTGTGGAACCACATTTATTATATGCTTAATATTTTCTTTTAAACCTTGAAATTTATATGTATGTTTATAACTAATTTTGAGTTAAAATGTCAAATAACATTGCTTCACCTACACATTTTCTACCCATAGCCGGAGATCCTAAA
The DNA here is from genome assembly GCF_964261635.1 of Lissotriton helveticus. Classification (NCBI taxonomy): domain Eukaryota; kingdom Metazoa; phylum Chordata; class Amphibia; order Caudata; family Salamandridae; genus Lissotriton; species Lissotriton helveticus. Next base: position 1,181,347,796 of record NC_136057.1, on the reverse strand, counting down.
GTGGAATGGGATCTTTGGTATCCTACTTTTCTGGCTTACGTAGATGTAATTGAAGAGGATGGTTGTTCTCCTAAAAGAAAATTGGCCTTATTAAAGAACTGTTTAGGTGGTGCAGGACTCAAAGAATTAGAAAACTTGCCTCCTGTTGAAAATGTTGGTGCTGGTGATTTAAATATTTTTGAAATTGTTATAAGACAGTTAAGCATTAGATTCAGAAGAAAAATCAATATTGTAATGGAAGGATTTAAATTTTATTCCAGAGTACAAAAAGAGGATGAGTCTATAGAAAACTATGTAGCTGCATTGCGCACTTTGGCCGGGTCTTGTTCTTTTGAAACTATAAATTTTGAACAAGTCTTGAGGGATCAAATTATGATGCGCACAAAAAGTAAGAAAATCCAAGAACGTCTTTGGATGGGTACCGAGTCTTCTCTCAGTGCCGTGTTAAACATTGCCAAAGGTATTGAACAATCGGAATTATTTGTGAATGAAATCAGAGGTCAGTAAGTCAAAAGTAAGGTAGTGATTCCTGAGGTATCATTAGTAAAAAAATTTACTAACTATAAGAAAACTTCTTTACCTCCCAGAAAAGACTTTTCTGGAACGGAAAATAAATTTTCTGTAAAAAAATCCCAAATTATATGTTATAGATGTGGTGCCAATGACCACGTAGGAAGCTACAGAGGTTGGTCTGCTTGGAACAAGATTTGTATAAAGTGTAAGAGACCGGGTCATTTTAACAAAATGTGTAAATCTTCTCAAAAAGTAAAATTTTTGTCTTATGAAGAATGTGAAGACATAGAACAACCTTCTGAAATCAACACCTTGTTGTGTGTTGGGGATTCTAAATGCAAGGGCTTTCCCACTGATATTATCATTATCAATGGGGAAGAAATACCTATGCTCATTGATTCCTGTGCATGGTACACTATTATTGGCAAAAATGTTTTTAACCGATATTGGAGCTCCAAATTATTACCACCAGATGTACATCCTGGTGGGTATTCTGGTAAGAAAATCGATCTTGAGGGGTACATGTGGGCTGATATTAAGTTTAAAGACAGGACGACCAATGGGAAAGTATATATTGCTACTAAGGGGGCATCTATATTATGTTGGCCTCATCAACACGATTTGGGCATTAAACTTGACCCTAATGCCTCCCCTCCAGTAAATGTGGTTCCGCCTGAAAATTATTTCATTGTTCAATTGAAGAACAAATTTTCATCCATCTTTACTGATACTTTAGGAGTTTTTGTAAACTTTAAGCACCGTATCATTCTCAAAGAATCAGCCATTCCCATTCGGCATAAAGTAAGAAATGTTCCATTGGCCTATTGTGACAAATTGAGAGGGATTTTGTCTAATCTTGTTGATAAGAAAATCATAGAACCTGTTGAATCCTCTCCATGGGTTTCGCCAGTGGTTTTGTCCCTTAAGAGCAATGGTGAACTTCGTCTTTGCGTTGATCTTCGGAGTTTAAACAAAGAGAGCTGGATCGACCGACACCCTTTACCTCACATCCATGAACTCATCCCTACTCTTTCAGGTGCATCGGTATTTTCTACACTAGATTTAGCTAGTGCATACCACCAAGTAGTCTTACATGAAGAATCTAAATTTTTAACAACATTTATCACACCAGAAGGTATGTTTCAATATTGCCGAATGCCTTTTGGCTTAGCCAGTGCGGCTTCTGTTTTCCAAAGACTTATGAAAACTGTTTTGGAGGGGTGTGTGGGTGCTATCGCATTTCAGGATGACGTCCTAATCTATGGTAAAAACTATGAAGAGCATGATGAGAACCTAGAAAAAGTTTTAAAATGTGTTCAAGAAAAGGGTCTGACATTAAAATTGTCCAAGTGCAAATTTAGACAAAGCAAAGTCGAATATCTTGGCCATGAAATTTCTTCCCAGGGTATCAAACCTAAACTCAATCATATCTAGAGCATTTCAAAAGCACCGGCACCTTCGAGTAAGGAACAATTAGTGTCATTTTTGGGGCTAACTGAATTCTACAGTAAGTTTGTTCAGAATTATGCCTCAAAAGTACATCCTCTAAGATCTTTGTTTAAAAAAAGAGGTAAAGTTTGTTTGGTGCAATGACCAACAATCTGCTTTTGATTTGTTGAAACAAGAAGTTGTGAATGCGCCTTTCTTAAGACCATTCGACCTGGGTAAAGAATGCATTGTATGTGTTGATGCAAGCAATGTGGGTCTGGGTGCTGTGCTAATCCAGAAAGATAAAGGTGATGAATATGTAGTTTCGTACGCTTCCAGGACTTTGCGGGGCGCAGAGTACAACTACTCTACCATTGAGAAAGAGCTATTGGCGTGCACTTGGGCTTGTGAGCATTTTAAACAGTTTATTTGAGGAACAAGGTTTCGGTTAAGGACTGACCACAAGCCCTTAATTAACATGTTGGCAGCTGGTGGTGGTAGAACTCTAACTGCGCGTTTGGCTCGCCTAGCTGCAAAATTGCAGGAATTTCAGTGCATTGTGGAGTATATTCCTGGTCGTTTGAATGTACATGCCGACTGCATGTCCAGGTTACCTTTGGTCAATTCCATTAGAGCTGACTATTCTGGAGGTGATTCTGATGTTGTTTTTAACATCGATGATGTCAATGAGTGTAACAATGCAGGTCTGTCTAATGGCATATCTGAGATTAATTGGAGAGAAGCAATGAGTAATGATACCAGTTTGTCTTGCGTTGTGGATTATTTACAGCATGGCTGGCCCCAGGAAATGTATTTATCTGGTGATGTTCTTTCTTTCTTTAAAGTTAAGGATGAACTTATGTTTGATCAGGGTTTCATAATTAGAAGCGACAAGATTATTCCTCCTTTTGCTTTGAGAGAAAAGATTGTTTCTATGGCACATGAAGGCCATATGGGGATGAGGGTACCAAGAGACATATTCGTGAATTTTACTGGTGGCCTGGGATTGATAAAATGGTTGACAAATGGGTTAGTTCTTGTTCTCCTTGTGCTAAGAGCGACAAAACTGTCAAATCATTGTCGGTAGACATTTCTCCTATTGAGTTTGTCACATGTCCCTGGAAAAAGTTAGGCATTGATATTATTGGACCTCTTGCTTTGTCCTCTAACAAAGATGTGTTTTCTTTAGTACTAATCGACTATTTCTCAAAATGGCCTGAAATTAAGGTTGTGGACAAAGTTGGTTCTACCCAGGTCATTCAGTTCCTAGATGAAGTTTTTTGTAGGGAGGGGATTCCAGCTGAAGTTGTGTCTGATAATGGTCCACAGTTTGTCAGTAGAGAATTTGTGTCTTTCCTTGAAAGATGTGGCATTGTGCATAAAAGGGTGTCAAATTATAACCCCCAGGCCAATGGTCAGACGGAACGATTCAATAGGGTTATAAAATAATCCATCCAGTTGGCCATTAAGAGTAATATAGATTGGAGGAGAACTTTGCGTGCTACCTTGTTGTCTTATCGAACCTCGCCCAATTCCGTTACAGGTTTGTCTCCTTTTGAGATGCTTAGAGGTAGGAAGCCTGGTTCAAAACTTCTTCCTTGGTGGATGAAAGTTAAGCTCCCGTGTGAAACTTCTATTGACAGTAATAAAATAAAGGACAGGGTTTTGAAATACCAGGAAAAGATGAAAAGCAATTACTTGTCCTTAAACAACCGTTGTAGAAAGATCAGGGTTGGTGATTTCGTGCGAGTTAAGTTTGGCCGGTCTGTTGGGAATAAATGGAACAAATGGTCTGATCCTTGCAAGGTCACAGAAATCTTTTCTAAAGCAGTTCGTGTTGAGGGGGGTAAGGTATGGAATTTTAGAAGAGGGTCTTTATGTAAAAACTTGAATTTGGAAAGAGATCAACGATTAGCATCTTCTTCTAGTATCCATGATTCCAGTATAGATAACATGTCAAAGGATTCTGTTATGGAAGATGATGTACCTTACTCTGCGATGATAGATACTTTTATGTGTGAGAATCAAAATTTGAATGATTCTATTCCTGTTATTAATACTTCTCCTCAAGATGCTTTCCCCAGACGTGTTAATGTGGGTGATGTTGATAACGCTATCTCTCAAAACACTGTTTCTCGAAACAATGATGTTACTGACTTAGTTTTAAGGAAGAGTTCTCGTGCTAAGCAGATTCCTGTGAAATGACATGATTACTTTTGTTAAAGTTTTTTTGTTTTTTCTTTTCTCTTTTCTTTTCCTCTGTATTTCTTTTGTTTTTTTAAAAAGGGGGAAGGTGTGTAGCATTCTCTGTTAGAATTGTTATTGTACATTCCTGCTGTAACATTCTCTGTGTATTCAATAGAACAGTCTTAACTGGTCTTATGCTGGAGGTGGTTGTTCAAGCTGTCTCTCATAATAAACTTCTCAACTTCTACCTGGCCTGCCTTATTGAATTACAACACTCACCAGCCGTTATTATAAGTTAGCAATGTGCAGATCTGTTGTGCCCGGCCCTAAATGCCAGTCCAGCCTAATCTTTTCGGCCAGGAGTTTCCAAACTTTACTGTAGTGAGAACTAGTTGTGATCATTGAAAAACATTGAGAGGTACTCAAGGCTAAGCAACTCGCACACTGTTACCAGACATCCCCATGCCCAGCTTTAATGACTTTAAGGCTAATGTCCATAGAGCCAGAAAATATGATTGGAAAAAAATACCTTTGAATAGGGGCACTTAGACCGAGCTGCCCTGTGTGTCAGTGATAGTGTGGTCTTTGGGGATGTATGAATAGGTGTGCGAATGAATGGGATGCATGTATATGAGTGACTCAGAGCCTGTGTTCTATGTACATGTGGCACAGGACATACCGATCATCATATGTGGCCCCGTTACATGTGTAACACAAACATGAAAACATTTGTTTTAAATAGAAGAAATGTAAAGTGCAGAAATTTTATGCAAAAAAATTCAAAATATGGAATATTTTTCTGCACTTAAAATGTCTCCAATTTTAAAAAGTGACTGTATTTTTCAGTTGTACATTTGGCACAGTGTCTACTGGCCATTAGAAGCAAGAGGCCTGCTATTTGTAAATTCAATTCTTTGAAATGGGAGAAAAATAAAATGAAGTTTACTCAGTTATTAAGGCAACTTTTCATTTTATTTTTCTCCTATTTAGAAGCATTCAGGAACATCAGTTTGTTCTCCTCCTCCAATATTGAGTTGCCAAGCACTTTTATTTAAGAGCTGAAGATCTCATTGCTTCAGTTTTTCACCTCTGTGCCCCAACCATCAATCTGACTGAGCACCTCATTATCAGACCCTGCTATCTGCAGCCTGATGATCATAATTCGGTTTACCCTGTGCTTATTTAAAAAATAAACTAGAGGCTGCAAAGCCACTCTGAAGGTGTCTGGGCGCTTCTGGTAGCTCGAGATCGACTAGAAGGTACAAGGCCTAGCATAGGTGTCTCCAACCAAACGTAACATAAGAGCATAACTATACATGTTACCAGACATATTGAGCCTCCCCTGTAAAGTTCAGCTTGTGTGCCCTTTATCACTGTAAGCCTAAGACCCACATCTGAGCTTAGCCATCTATAAGAAATCTGATTATTATTGGGGTGATAACTACCCACCTCAAGAAGTAATCACAACTCTTGTCAGAGTGAGCCCTTAAAGTCACTGAAATTAACCTGCGCTAGGGCACCTTGTACCTATAGTTGGAGCAGACAGGCTTAACTTAGGCCAATATATGAAGTATTTTTGCAGTAGCAAAATAGTAATAAAGTCAAAATACAAAACAATAAAAATCCCAGACTGACTTGTAAACTCTTTATAAACAAAATGATACCACACTTCTAAATATCCGATAAAGTGAACCCGCTATTTTTTAACTTCCCAGTAGATATAACACCAAAGAACGTCTATGGTCACATTAGACCGAGACGTAGGCCCAATTTCAACTCACTGCAATGGAGCTTGACCACAATGGAGCGTGGGTCAGAAACACCAACGAGGTTTATCCCGGTAAATATTTTACTTTATGACTTAGGGGCCTATTCTGATGTCGGATGGAGTCTGTCCGACATCGGATAGGAACTGAAACCGAACGACCTATTGTTGTCAGTTCCAGAGTACGAAGCTGCCGAACATAGTTCGGTCGCAATTTTCTACTTACCGAAAGGAGAATGCATTCTGAACGGAATACATGCTTGCATTGTTAACTGCAGAGGTGCAGTTCGCCCCTGCACCCTGTGGCAGGCACCTTAAGGTGCCTTCCACGCGGTGCAGGGATTACCGGGTGGCACCGTATGTGCCCCTTAGGCCGCCATTTGGTGGCTTCGAACCCATGGGGGCCCCAAAGAGAGTTTCCCACAGCTTTTTTGTACCAGAAAGACTGGCACAAAAAGGCATTGGGAAACTGCCATTGTACTCCCTCGTCCGGAAAGAGGCGCCGGGGGAGTACTGAAGGGTTTCCGGATGGTGGACGGGCTGTTTGAGCCAGTCGTAAGCCAACCGGTAAACCAAGTTGCATTCCTTTCCAACCAAGCTCATCAGAATGGCTCGGTCGGAAAGGAATCCAAACGGCACTTTTTAATGCGGGCAGGGAGGGCTCCAACCAACGGTCGGATCCCTTCCTGCCTGCATCAGAATCGGCCCCTTAGTCTTTTAAGTCCCAATCAACCACAGGAGTACATGTCCAGGCCTCAGAAAATCATAAGAATATTACTAGACCTGCAGATCTAGCGACGTAAATATTCTATTCAACCTTACTAATGTACTTTACCCATAATCTGGTCTCAAATTGTGTGATCCTAGCAAATATTTTTACAGAGCTGCTTTTTCATCATGATAACATATGCAAGTACCCTCAAATATGCAAGTTCAGCATTACTGCTGTACAAAAACTGTTTTGTTTGATTAAATAGACTAAACTTTTGATCTGTGTATAATAAGAATCCAGCCCACATATAGGGTACACATAACCCCTGACCTGCCGCTTAGTTTACTACAAGCATTGTCATTAGACTGGGGGCAAGACTGTTTCTCTGTTCATGTTTAAAAACGTACTTTTAATAAATATTATCACTAAAGCATGATTAGGTAGTGCATAGGTATTTACAAACCGCATATTTTCAGTTGAAATGGCCACAAACGTTCCCACTAACATGCAGGTTTACTGATAAAACGAAATCGCGTATAAAGCATAATGTGCGGGAAGTGTGTTTCAGTGTTTGTACAATTGATTTACAAGCTAGTTGAATGTTGTGTTAGGAAAAAAAGCCCGACATCCTATAGCCTTTCATTTTACACTCTTTGTATAGCACGATTGTCACAGTTCACTTTATAAATTCCTCTAACTTTGCTGCTTATTTTATCCTAGAGGTTGTGTTTAGTTTTCTTTCTCTGACACCAGATTGTAAGACACAAGCTGATATTAGACTTCTGGCGCTCAACCAGAGCGAATGTGACCAGATAAAATCAAGATTTAAAGGTATCTTTATTGCTCAATCACTTTCTGAGCTAACTGAACTCCTGTTTATTTTATCAGTTTGCCAGAACAGGCCAGTAAGCCCTAAAACTAGTTTGCCCTGGTAAAATCTGATTCGCCTTAGGGAGTGGTGGGTTAGTAGATTTCTCGAGGCCTGACGTCTGAGGAACTCACAAGAGTGCACTTTGAGACTCAGAGTGTCTGGCACAGGCCAACAGCAGTGTACCGTCAAGGTCCAAGTGCCACTGGTCAGCAGGGTTCTTCCTGGAAAAGGCCTATTGCTGCTTATTGTCTCCCTGTAAAAATACAGGAGATCAGCCATCTGGCCCTTGGAGTCTATTTGTTTATTCTGCGTGCAAGAGGGATCAGGTCCAGTCCTTCAGGGCGCCTCCAGATCACAGACAAGTCTACTCCTCTTCTGATCTTCCGCAAGTCCAGAACATTTTCTGTAGTGGGTACCTGGAGTTGCAAATTTATGTCTGGCACAAGATAGTGGGTGTGGGTGACTACTGACCCTCCCCTAACCAGTGGGATAATAATTCATTGGCCCATGCCAACCTACTTTTGTTATAGTTCCAGTTTGACATATGCAAACATCCCCGGAATGCTGGGTCAGGGCATTTTCAAGATGGTGAGAGTCTTTGGCCAAACTATACTTGGGCACTACAGTCGGGTATTGTACCTACAACAAACCCCAAGACAAAAGTCTGGTAGGACAAAGAAGGGTCCTTCAGAAACTAGACAGGGGATCTCCACTAATTACTTTGGCATCTTGTTCCCTCCATTCCAAGTGTGCCCCAAATGTTAAACATGGCTCAACAGGCTTGTCAAGCAGGATTTGACAGTGTGCTAAATATCACACGGTGCCCACAGTCCCCACTTTGAATATTCTGTGATGTTCAGAGGTCATGTCGCTGCTCATTCAGGACAGGCAATTGTTTCTTCATGGGAGGTGTTTCACACCTACTCAACGCCAGGTACAGTCTGACAGCTGGGAGAAGCGTATGCCAATTAGCTTTCTGACCGCTTAGGCAAGTAAAAGGTAACATTCTGTAGGCTAGTTTTCTTTAATATGTATTAAAAATTCAACTTCACAATCGAATTTGATTTTTATTATCCATTCAAAAAAATAGTTGTTGAATTCCTTTTCTAGCTTGTCCCAATATGCAGTATTCATATTGTAACATGAACTCTGGTTTTCTACATAGAACAACTAGGACTGCCACAGTGAAAATAGCTTTTTGGGCCTTGTCACTGTAGGGACATGGTATTGTTTTTTACATGTCCCATTTTTAAATACCATGCACCCTGTAAGGCCTACATTGGAGTTACTTATTAATATTTAAACAGAAGGGTTTATTCTGTCAAAAATGATTATTTTGACAGGTCGGACTGCAGCTGTCAGCAGACTTCAAAGAGTGTGCAATGCCTACTAGACACCAGGGATTGTTATTTAAAGGGCAGAATGGGGGGGGGGGGCGGCCTTCCCTGGTCCCAGAACTCAAAATGTAGATATACTTTGCCTACTTTCTCAGTCCCCTCGAGGGGAATCCACAAGCACTGGGTCCCTTTAGAATCCCAAGGATGTGTGTGTGTGTGTGTGTGGGGGGGGGGGGGGGGGGCTGACATCCATAATGTTTTTTACACTTAAGGTATTGACAATAAATTTGCATCCTAAGCACAAACTACCCCGAATAGCCAAAAATGGGCATAGCATTGTAGGGGGAAAGAGCAATCAAAAGGGTTAGTAGAGACCACGCTCTGAACATTTTGAATTAAACATTTTCATTTTAAATTAAGATCAGATTTGACTGTGAATATATGACTTATTAATGTACTTGTCTTTATTATACTACTTGTGAATTGGAAGTAACCAATATTTGACCAGTATGTTTTGTTTAAAGAGAGGCAGTTTCCGTTATTTTGAACCAGGATATTTTAGTGTTTTTACATGACCACGTTCATTTGAGCGTAGAAGGAAGAGAAATTGAACCTCGAAATGCATCGTCAACTTCTCCGGTGCTTTAATTAAAGTTTAATGAACAATTAGCAATATGCGGATAAATGGAAAAAACAAATGGAATAGTGTTGAATCTTGGATATTTTTTCATACACGATAGTGTATATGATTCATAGCCCAGGTGAAGTTCACCTGTAACAAAGTGTGCATATGAGACAGTGCTACTATTTGTTAACAAAGGGATCGGCACATTATAATCAATGGAATGTATTTATTCTTACCATCCAAACACAGTAAGTGGCTTTTTCAGCAATAGAAACTCCTCTTTTCTGGACACTATGTGATGAACTGTCTTTTGACAGCTGCTTATATCTTATTTTAAAAGGATTGTCTACATCTAAGCATGACGAGTAACTTGAAGGGTGTTCGAGGCATGAGCCTATGTCGATTAAAGATTATCTAAAAAAGGTTGCTCCTCCTCCCAGGTTACCCCCTCTCTACCCAATCATATCTTTGGACTCGGACTTCCCAATATCTAGTCCATTTACAAATTCTGCACTGCTGTAGGGGGCCAGGAAGCGCTGAAAGACAACATGTTGTGCCTTATACTTTGCATAAATAATTTATTGTAGCAGTTTTATTGGACTGCTGTTTCAGATTGCCCGAAATAATTTGCTCGCTACAAAGCCTAGAAACCTTTTTCTGTAGACAATTTTGCCTTTAACTGCCTGTTTCTCGAATTTTAACTATATATTGTGTTTTAGTGCTTTTTCTGCATGTTTTCTTCTTGACTTTTGAATCAGACAAATCTGCAGCAGTAATGACTATGTAACTTGAAGTATTTACAAATTATCGACTTTTATTTGCTAAATCATTTTTGTTTCTTTTCTATTCAGTCAAGGAAAAAGTTAAAGAGCGTGACAAAGACAAGCACAAAGAAAAGAGGAAACATAAAGTAATGGATGAAATTAAGAAAGAAAATGGCGAGGTTCGATTATTGCAGAAAGGTAGGATTCTGGAAGTACTGATATTTCCATATTACACAAGCTATTTATCTTTACCTTCTTTAGGTAATAAATTGCTGATAATTTCCTCATGTGTGATGCTTCAAGTTGTGCTATGTGTACCAAGTCAGTACCTTGAGAAAAGTGTTGTTCATTTGAACAACTATCATTTGTATTCCTTAATTTTGCCCTTAAACAGGAAAATTTGTTATCCAGAAAATGTGTTCTGGTACACGTTGCCTTACTTTGGTCCCTTATGAATGAATGAATGAATGTGGGATTTGTATTGCGCGACTTAGCCCGGAGGCATCAAGGCGCATATTATCAAACAAATAATGTGCAGATATTCCCTAAATGCACTTTTAACATTAATGTTTTATAATCTATTTTAGCCTTTGGGGATGGGCTGGGTTCCAGAATAACTAGACCACGAAGTTGTAAAGATTTACCCCAAATGTAGGATTTTGTTCAGGCCTTGTCTCACTTTGCTTGCCTTGGCTATGGAGGTGCAATGGGATTAGTTTCTCCAGAGACTACATCTCATCATAAGTCCCATGTACCCAAAAGCTGCACCAGACAACTCATTTGCAGTGCTTTCTTATCCATCCATCATAAATCTATGTGGAAAATCTCTGATTTTGTTTGTAATACATTTGTCACCTACACAAGTCATTTCTAGTTGTGATTTAATTTCCTGATTGTAAAAGTCTGCATTCTTTGAAGAAATTCTGTGTATGTTATGATGTGTTGTACATGGAAACATTGTACCGTTCTCGTTAAAATTAAAGAAATGTAGATTTATAGTTTAACGTTTTTGCCATATTTCTTTGAAATATGCATTTTATCTTTTTTAAGGCTAAGAGATCAGATCAGATCTGCGAACATTGTTATGTAGATGTTAGGAATTACCGTCATATTGTTTAACATTATTTTTTTGTGTTTGTTTTGGAAAAGTGCAATTGTTGGGTGAAATTAGAAATACATTTTAAAAATTCCGTGTTGTAAATTACATGCAAATGCATTTTTGGCTCCCTTTGAAAATAAAACTGTGTGCTCCCGCTAAGCCTCAAGGCATCTTTTAAATGTACTTTTCATCTACTTTCCAGGATCATTGTTATCGTCTGTTACATTTCTTTGTTTTGCTTAATTTGTTTACGTGGAACATAGAAAAAATCATTTTGTATCAAAAAACATTATGCAAAATCTAGCACATGAAGAAAAAGTTGAGAAATTAGAAAAAATTCATACTTACAAATCCTACATCTGACTCCTAGGATAAGATTTTTTTTTCATTTCTTAAATTTTTCTTTAATGAATATATAGGATTTTCTCAACGTTTATCAACTTGCACTATAAATTATTAAGCGGCTAATCTAATTAACCGCTCTCGCTAAAACTGCAACACATTCTTTTGGACAGCATCTGGAATAATATCACCCACAAGCCTCTACACATCTACTCATTAGGACCGTTCAAAGGGAAATATATAGCGTACCCAACCACTCCTTTCGACATGTCAGCTAGCACCTGAACGAGGTGCACAGCTGAAAACCGTAGTTCTGGTTGCCTTCAAATAAAGAATACGCTTTTGGCGTGTGTGTGTGTTTATGTGTGTATTTATTAGAGTGACTTGACATTGTGGACAGATTACACAAAATTGCTAAATCATGAATGTGTTATCTAAGGTTTGGCATGCTAATAGTGTTCGTACAGCGGAGTTATTTTCGTGTGCACGGGAGGATAAAAGTTACAGGGTGGTTGGAGTGAGGGGTGAAAAATAAACGTTTTTTCTGGTTTTTAGCTCACTAAGGAAATTTTACTTTTACCTACATCCAAAACCACTGAGTGGTTTTACAGAAAACTTGACATGAATGTAAAACTTTACTCAAAAAGTGGGATTCTGATGGTTTGGTGTAAATCCTTTTCATGGTTTTTGAGACATCTGTGTTTGAACAAAGTAGGAGGTGTGCTTTAAAGGATTACCAATTTTGTACAGCTTGTCAGGTGAAAAGCCATTTCTTAATATGTTTATCATTTTGGCGCTGTTTCAATAAACATGAAATTTGGCAGACAGTATGTTGCAATTACTCTCAGTATTTTAAAATGTGGGTGGATCCATGAAGGGTTAAATTGGTTGAAGGGCAAACAAGTGTTCATTTTCTAATACTTTTGGCACTGTGCATTGATTCCGCATACAATGTGACTGAAAATTATAAGAGTTTGTTAGTATATCGAATTTTGTGCCAATCAATCAAGGTGAGCACAACATTTAAGTTGCATGTATGTTTGCTTTTTTTTATGTATCTGCATCAAGTGAGGCAGTTAGCAAGTTATACCCAGTGTGGGTATTTCAGGTTTTTTGAAAATACAATTTGGGGAGGGACTGGGGGGGGGGAGTTTAAAGTGGAATGAATACTATTTTTTTTACTAATAGCTCTGGCACCGCTTGAGGTGTTCACACGAAATTTGGCAGGGTCTTCGCCTGTTTAGCTCTCCCTTAATATTTTTTACGTTTGTGCATATTCATCGAGGCCAAATTCAAAAGGGGAGGCAAAAAGTGTTAATTTGGTCATACATTTGGCACTGTATGAAGACCCAGCACAAAATTTGGCAGAAGCTTGAAAGGATTGATTTTCTATTGTCATGTACAATTTGTACTAATCTATCAAGGGGGGTAAGGTTAAAGGATCAGCAATAACATATTAATTTGTTTATAACTTTAGTGCTGTTAATGAATATGCATCAACTGTGGCAGGCAGTAAGTTACACCCAGTGCAGATACTTCAGGTTTCCTACAGGTCACATGCGCTGTCCGCCATGATTTGTCTAGTTATCTCTTTTTTGTTTCTGCGTGGTCAGCAAATTGTTTTGAGCATGACATTCAGCATGTTATGGTGTGTTGTGTGGGTTTTCTTATCACACACAGCCTTTAGGGGTTGGTAGTAGGGTCTGGCTTGGGGCCAGGTTCTATGCCCTGCACTCCACCCGCTATGGATGGCCTACAGCCTTGCACTATCTCCACAAAGTCGTTGTTGGCAGCAAACAACATCTTTTGTTTTTAATGGGAAAAATGAGTTCTGGTTTTGATCAAACTTGACAAACAACTGAAATTCACTATTTGTGGTTAGCTAAGCACACAATTCATGCCATAAGTTGTGCCAAGTGCCATGCTAAAAGCACCACTTTTCAAACAGTCAGAACATGACTGGTGGTGCAAATTATGGTGGCTGTTCTGTGTAACTGGTGAATTGCGGTGGTGGTTGTTTCAGCCAGAACCGTTACTCTTAAGTGTTAACAGTTTTTAGGTCTCGCCTACGCAGCGCGCATGCGCTACATAGGAGGACCTTTAGCTGTCACTCTTCTCTTTTTGGAAGCACACACTAGTTCTTGTGGCAGCATCCACCTTGCGGGAACGAGCAGGGGGCGCCGCAAGCACGAGTGCAGTGCTTGAAAATGAGTAGACTGCGCACGCACCACTCCCATGCTTTCACTTTCTTTACTCCCCGCTTTAACTTGATTTACTACCCGCTTCTCCTTTATTTTTCATTACCTGCTCCTATTTATATTTATTCTGAACTACCACACTCTTTCCAGAAGATAAAATGTCTTGAAATTCTCAAAGTGTTGATCATGGGATATTTATGGCCCGGTCCTTCGTCGAGCTCCTCAGTTGCTGATCGTTCATTAGAAAACCTTTGCTCGAAAATCATTTTTATAGAACTCTACATCTGGAAACCATTTATTCATAATATGTTAGTATTGGTTGAGGGGCTGTCAAGAGGGTTGCACTCATCAGTGTTTTCGATTTCTTCTCCAAACTATCTCCCCTTTTCTATTTTCTCCTTCTGCTGCTTTGGCCCTCACGGGTTTCTCTTTAGGGCTTCGCTGTGTCTGTCTTTGCAAGTTTTAATTGAAATGCCATTGCCTTCAGGCAGTTAGCATTTTGTGTTATTGAATGTTGCATGTGCAGGGCAATGTGAACATATTTAGAAATTATGGTTTCTAGCACTTTGCATATCAACGAAATGTCTATCTGACCAATTACAATGCTTCATCCATGGCCTTTCTGAGCTCCATTCATGAGGCCCCACAAGCTCCTCATACAACATAGCTTAGTGCCTCACGCAGCCTTGCTGGGTTTCTTGGGCAGCTCTTTTCAGGAAGGAGGTGTGGCCTAGTGGCCAGAGGTAGTGACTTGATGTGGGGAACCATGTTGCAATCCCAACCTCGGCTCAACGTTCTGTGATCCCTGTAAAGCACTTAATCTCCCTGAGGAGGAAAAAGTGTGTAAAGTTGCCTGATTCTGCTTTAAAGTGTTCTCGTGCAATTGTGCCAGGTTGATGATATTAAAAATACTGCCGGTCGCAATACTTGCATGGAACAGCCGTGGTCCTCCCGTTGTAAAAAGCTCAAATGCCATTGCACCAGGTTTTCACTATTAAAAATACTGCTGATGGCAATACTCGCATGGAACTGCGGTGGTACTCTATTTGCTCCACTGAGCTTCAAACACGTCTATTAGGATCCTCCCAACACCTATCCCAGCTCGCTACAGCACCTACTAATATCCTCAAACTACTTTACTAAGCTCAGCACACAGTTCTACTGAACATCTAACATTCCTTCCTAGCTCCCGGCATGGCCCTCCTGGCCAGCACCCCGATCTTGTACCACAGCACTGTTATCCCACTCAAATGGACTCACTGAGTTCTGCGCATGGGCATATTTTGTCCGGATTTTCTGAGCTACTCACAGCCTGGCTGAGCATCTCGAATAGCATGCCTGAACTCAACACACCTTCCTACGGACCTCTATGCATAGCCCTAACAATATCCTCTCACATAGCTCTGCCCTTGGGGCCGTCGCCTCACCCCGGGGCCAGATTGGCAGTTGTCGAGCAGCTCTGCGGGCCGCACTGCCCCAGACACCTAATTAAACAAGACGCAGGGGCCGGGCCTTTCATGCGGGTTATGCGCCTGTATGTACTTACCCACAGGAAGCCGCCTTGAACTCAGGGCCGGAATAATCTCCACAGGAAACTCACAATTAGATTGGCAGAGCCCTGGGACTCTTAATAGTTTAGGATGTCCTGACACCTTTTTAAGTGTTGTCAGGCCGGGTGCAGTCGTTCACCCCGCGCTGTTGCAGTATCACAGAAAGGGAACAACTGGCTGTTGGAAAGGTAGCTCAGTGGGCTGTGTGCCTGCGGCAGATATCTATGACTATAATTTCTGCTGAGCCCAACGGAACCATTCATCCTTCCGTGGACGATAAAATCAGAACCGTAGTGAGTTAAAAAATATATTTATAAATTCACACTGGACACTTGGTGATGGGCGATACGTGTTTTATTTATTTTTGTGTTAACTTGTCGTTTTACCAAAAATATTCAAGTTTTCGGTGCACCAGTGTACCTTTTTAACCCTTAAACAAAGTACTTTGACGTCAATGAGGTGGAGGGAGGGCTGGTGGGGACATTCTTGAGAGGATTTTGTGACGAGAGTTGGACTGATAACTAGGGAAAGTGGGGGACTGGCCCTTTGCACAGTGCTTTTGCTTCTTAGGTAATGTCATGTTTGTGTAGATTCACAGAATATCTCAGGCCAGTATTTTTGTGCCCGGTGATGTGTAGGTCTGGAAGTTCAAATGACAGAGCAGGCTGGACGTGTTTCTCATGATACTGGAACATTTAACAGATACTATAAAGGGCTATAGCGCCAAGACTGGCGCCACAGAAGGTGAGATTAAAATCAGCGGCCTAATGGCCCCGCGTTACACGTGACACTTTAATCAAGCTACGTTACGTTTGTTTGCTTCCGCATTAAATTATCACATATATTCACAGCCAGTAATAGGTTAGTCACGTGTCAAATATTCAGCAGGCTAAGATTTTGTGTGCGCGATATGTAAAGTGGCAAAAACAACTTGCACTGCCTGCTTCTTTAGTGTTTGTCCTTGCTGTCACTCGTGTGCTGTTATCTTGCCCACAGAGGCAGGCAGGTGTGCGAATGTGCAGATGACAGTGGTGCAGCACGACGGAGTCATGCAACGGAAATAACATAGAAAGGCGCGGAGGTAAGGCAGCCTTAGCGCTGAAGACTTCAAAGTGTAGGTGCAGTGTTGACTGTTGTTTCTCTCCAGTGCATATTTTGGAGGCAGGGTGTTATAAGTTTCTGTGGTTCCTGGGTCAAAAACCCGGACCAGCACCTTAAGATATGGAGGCAGTGGAGAAAGTTACCAACTCTGGGGTCACAGGTATGGCTCAGACTCCCCTGTCTGCTAAGCGATAAGGAGCACAGTGTTTCTCGTGTCACTACTGGTATCCTTTAAGTTTTGGCTTACCAGTAGCCACGTATTCTCATTTTTTTTTTTTTTAATTAAAAAAAAAACTTTTATTGGCATCAGCATGAATATACAAAAACATACAAAAATATATATATAGGACTTGCCTGAAAGCAAACCTCTCACCAGGGATGATGTGGAGAAGAGTGCGCTGGTACTCGTGTGAGGCGCTCCTATGTGTGTGTGTTTTAATATATTTGTTTACTATACTAATATGGGGTGTCACGGTGCTGCACCACCCAGAAGGTTACAAACGCCTTAGGATACCCGGCCATAGTCAAGGTGTACTGAAGCCTATCCCCTTCTGTCAGTCTGACTTGAGCAAGCTGCTCAATCAGTGCCCCAGTGCCTCCCTATGCCCTCTCCCAAGGTGCCACTTCAGTGCTCCAGAAACCCTTGGAGCTATAAGCGTGCATTTCCAGCTCTGCAGTACTAAATTCCTAGACTCTGCAGTACTAAATTCCTAGACTCTGCAGGTGGGGGAGGGGGCTTGGAGACCCTGCCAGACAAATGCTCCTGCCTAGTGGTAAAGTAACCAGAGTCCTAGGGTTGAGCACCCAGCAGCTATGTGAGGAATGTCTTTTTACAATTAGGATAGCTGCTGTTCTTCTGCTTCTGTTTAATTGGACTACTCGTGGCTAATAGGGAATGAATTGTAGCGCGCTATATGCATTGATAACACACACCAGAATTATTGTGCTTATGCTGAAGGTGTTGGTTCTGGGTGATCTCTCCTAATAGTCTCTCTAGCCTGCTTGTTGTAGGTATACTGACGCGGACACTGCTTCTCCTGGGATTTTCTTTGCTCTACGTAAATTTGGAGCCACTGGATGCAGATTCCCACTGTGCTCACTCATTTCTGCCTTTTCTTGGCAGTTTGCGTCCTGTCGTCCGTGGCAATGCACATCTCTTACCCCTTCCCAGCATGTCTGTAGTTTCGCCATGAGAAGCCTACTTTGGCTAATGGTTACATTGAAGCTCTGTAATCACTGTATGGCAACTGTTCCTAAAACTAAGATCCATAACAAATTTGGTTATGTTGGCGGAAGAGATAGAGGGAAAGAAAGAAGTCTCTATATGTGGTTCTCAATTCCTCGTCCATCCAGCGTCAGGGCAGGTAATGGGCCAGAACCAAGGGGCTTGTATATATTCCACATCAATACCGCGGGGACAGCTGAAGAGGCACAAGACTTTCTTTTTAAGGGGTAACAGGTTGGAACACGAGATAGGTGTTCCTTTAAGCGCAAGTCATGCATACAAACCTGAAAAGAGGTACCATAGGAAATAGGGTTTCTTTTCCCTACTCCTATTTATTTATTTTCACCTTCACACGGTCCTGACGAAGCGCATGGGGCTCCATTAGGGACCCAATCTCAGCGCGAAACATGTTGACCTATTCACACACTCAGTCACATAAGGGCACTAGTAGCAGCAGAGTAATACCCTGACCTCTATGTCATTTAATAGAGGTGCCCCAACGCCCCTGTATAACTCTTTTATCCTTACCTTCGAGACCAGCGAATAAAAATTGTCCTCGCGGTACCGGTGGGGTAATTTTAACACACTAGCACCAACCCTATAAGTCCCACATACCTGCATTCACAACTGCGGCGTCTCCTAAAAAGATATCTGGCAAAGAGCCCTCTGCAGGGCCCGTGGTGGACAGCAGCCTCAGCCCCACGAGGAGCAATGCCCGATGATGAAGCATGACGCTCGCAAGGGTGTGTGAGGGCACTAATTCCTAAAGAAAAAATTCCCTCAACTTCATTAATTGGGAACCACATATAGAGACTTATTTCTTTCCCTCTATCTCTTCCGCCAACATAACCAAATTGGTTATGGATCTTAGTTTTAGGAACAGTTACCACACAGTGATTACATGTTAGTTCTTCGGGGCAACGGTACTGAACCGAGCCTTTTTTCTGAACTGCTCCCTGTCCCCCATTCTTTAGTGTCGCACAATACATTGAAGCTCTGCCATCTTTCCTGCTCTCCTTTTCGTTACTCTGCTGCATAGACGCACTGTACATGACATGTTGACCAGTGAGCTGCTCTCATAAGAGCACTGGCTCTATGTACTTGCCGTATTATTAACTGGAGCCAAATGCACCTCCTAACCAAAGCTGCGCTTGGTGTTACTCTTTGCCCCACACCAGCACATTTTAAACTGCATGTTGGTTCACTCCATGTTGCGCCTAATGACCTGAATACCACTGTGCAGTTATTCTAGCTCCGGGAATTCATTTTGTCATCATGTTTTGCCAATGCACCTTCATCCAAACTATTCCCAGCAGTGGTGCAAGCTTCCCACACATAAACCACTACAGCTCAGCAGTAGAGCAAGCTTTCTGCACATAAACCACTACAGCTTAGCAGTAGTGCAAACCTCCCACATATAAACCAATACAGCTCAACAGCAGTGCGCCTCCTACACAAAAGATCGCTGCAGCACAGCAGCAGTACAAGCTTTCCTCACACAAAGGACGGGTGCAGCATGGTCTGCGCTGGTACAAGTTTCAAAAACAGTGCTAGAAAGGTTTTTCAAAAGGGTGGATATAATTAAACTCCACATATCTACTCCATGCTACATAGCAACACACCACATAAATACACTCCACACCATGCAACATAATTCTGCTCAACATAATTTCACTCAATACCACAGTTTCATGCAACAAAATTCAACTCCACACAATTCCATTCCACAGTGCAAAATTCCACTCCACAACACAGATTTCCAATACACACGACTACATACATCAATCCACCCCACAAAATTCCACATAATGCCACATATTTCAACACCAAGCCACATAATTCCACCCAATACATGCCACTCCACGACACACAATACCATTGCACATAAGGCCACCACACTTAATATCACATAATTACTATCCACATAATTCCATTGCACACAAATGCACTGATCCAGCATATCCCATATTGCTTAGCCTCTTTGAGTCTATATCCTTCTCTCCCCTTCATTCTCCCACACACTCTTTCCACTACTTTTCTAGAGTTCATTCACCACTTCATACACAAATCTTCCTATCACTCTCAATCTTACTTTCTATCTATTGTATACATATCTCGCCCGTATCTATTCAGCATACCACATATCCAGTATACAAGTACAATGCACACCACACAAATCCACTAGAAACATATCCACTCCACTACAAATACGCAAGTAAAAAATATATAATTACAATGCCAATAGCTCTAACTTTCGCAGATGCTAGACCAATTGTATAACAAGTGTTGGTTTCAAAATAGGGAATATGATTGCTGACTCCCAGGACTCTGGAATCGGCCCATGCACTACAGATCTAAAGACATTTGTAAGCAAGGATGCCCATAAGGAGGCGTTTGATTTAAAAAAATGAATAATACAAGTTCATTGGAAACGCCATCTGGGCCTGGAGCCTTGCCTGCTATACTCCTATTTATAGTGTTAATAACCTCTTGTTCAAAAGGAGATTGGAAATCACATGGGATTAAAGGTGAATTACAGGCATGGCCTCGTAAAGGAGACACATCCTCTGGGGCAAAAATTATTTTATAATGCTTGACCCATGCCTCCATTGAGAAAAAAACGGTCCATTGATCACTTCCCAGCATCCTGGAGGTTGTCTCAAGCTTTACTCTGGTCTCGGCCTTTCTCTCATCCACAACCTGTTTATTTAGGCCCCAGGCTTGCTTGACCTGAGATGCTACCCTGGGAATATTTTTGGGTGTAGCCAGCAACGTTTTGTGTACAGCTGAACATGCCGAATTAAACCAGCGGTTAAGAGCCCTCTCCCAGGAAGGGTTAAGAGGCATAAGATAAATAGAAATCGTTTTAGACTTGGAAAATTCAAGCTGAATCGGGCCAGTCCTGTCCATAATAGAAGCCTTTGCGTCATCAACAATAAGATTTTGTTTTATTCTGAGGCCTTTATTCCAGGTCAGCTCCAAGTTATTGGGCTGGCTTACCTGAGGAGTCTTAATGAGAGAATTAAATTTAATAAAAAGGGGTTATGATCACTTATACAATTTACTACTAAACAAGACAGTCTCAAGTGCATTTATCTAGCAGGCACTAGGGTCTTGATTAGAATGGTGCAGCAGATGCAGTAGCTAAACACCTAATATTGCTATATTTTACTACTAAACAGGCAATCACAAGTTCAGTTACCTTTTTCACAACTGGGTCATGATTTGACTGGTGCAGAGCAGCACTAGCAACAGGGAAAACACCTGGGCCAGACTGATTACCGGCAAAATATTACAAAGCATACTCAAGTCTACACGCACTCTACGCCACAGCTCTGAGTGAGCGAGTGGAAGCTCCCCTCTTCTGTGCGAGAGGCAAACCTGGTGTCATTGCTTAAACCCGATAAAGATCCCACAGAAATGAGCTCATACAGGCCGCTACCTCTGCTTAATGTAGATTAGAAGACATTGGCAAAGGTTCTAGCGAACAGGCTTGCACAGGTGGTCCCATCACTAGTCCACAGAGACCAAAAAGGATCTGTACCCTCTCGAAGTACCTTGTTGAATTTACGGTGCTTCTTCAGAGCTGTGGTCAGTTGACTTAGTACCCCAATGGCCACATGCAGGTTGCCTGATATTAGACCTAGAAAAAGCATTTGACTCCCTGGAATGGGAATTCTTATTCACAACTCTAGAGAGATACAACCTAGGTGTCTTGTTCCTCTGAAGGCCCGGCTGCTATATACGGAGTCAATCGTCTGAGTATAGGAAACAATTCTAGAACGAAGAGGGACCAGGCAAGCCTGCCCCTTATCCCCCTACTCTTCTCGCTAGCCATAGAACCACTAGCAGAGACAATCCCTACTGAGCCAGGGGAAGGCATCCCACTAGGAGATGGCATACACAGTGTCGCTGTATGCGGACGAACTACTGGTCTATATTAGAGAGATTAGGAGAAACCCTCACCAACTAGCGCATATCCTACAAGACTTACCCTCCCTTTCAGGACTGAGAGTTAACGTTGCTAAGTCCTGCCTTTATCCTTTTAACGAAGTGAACCAAGACCCAGGATACATCCTCAATGGGGTACGTGTACAGTGAAAGGTAGACACATTCTGATACCTAGGCATAAGAGTATAGGCGATCAACAGACTTGTTTGATGGCAACCTGGGCAGAGCACTAACTGCCATCTGCTCCCAGATGTCTTAAGGAGCATGCTCCCACTAGCTAACAGGCAGAGTAGCTCTCACTAAAATGGTGACACTCCCACGATTTCTATACTATTTTGTGAATCTGCCGATATATATCCCCTCCCCCCTCTCCGCTCGCTGAAGAAACTAATCGGAGATGTCATATGGGGCAATGTCCGGCAAAGAGTAGCGGTTAAAAAACGATATCTGCCCACAGACCAGGGAGGCCTAGCGGCCCCAAATTGTGAACAGTACTACCTAGCCGCTCAATTGCAATGGGTGGCTAGATGGTTAGCCGACCGCTATACTGATGATACCGCAACTACCTGTCCACCCTAAACGCTACCGCAACTGATGAGGCTATTTCAACTCAGTGTGAACAGAAGACAACCGGAAAAATTGCTACTCAAAGTGGTGTACAGATGCTTCCGCAGAAGTCTATACCTAACCCTACATATTACGCCATACGTGCCAGCGTTGCCTTTGGAAGGAATACCCAGGGGTTAAACACCAGTTACAGAAGCTGAACTATGAAACTGGCATGAGGCGGGTATTCAATGCATGGGAGATTTATACTGAGAAGGCACACTAATCCTATACACAACATTAATAGAAGAAGACGAGTTACCCCTAGGCCAATTCCTATTACATCGTTCACTAATAACCGCCCTTGTGTCTAGATGGGGCGACCTAACAAATGAGCCTCAAATCCACCTCACCACACAATACATGCACATTATGGGATAAGGCGGACACCTCACTGGGTGGTTGGCAGCCTCGTTGAGGCAGCACCCAGCAGCTAATCTAACATTGCTCCGACACCGGTGGAAGCAAGACATGGGTCGCCAACTCACAGACACTTGAGTGCTAGAAAGCCCGGAGCGTATCCCCAGAAATGCGCAATTCCGCCAAATCCAGTATTACATCACACAGCTCACCCGCTAAAATCCACCGGTACTTCTACCGCATCCATGTCACCTGCCCACACTGCACCCTCACTGACGCAGACTTATTACACATTCTCTGGAGATGCCCTCTCTATACCCATACTGGAAGGAAATTGGGGACACACTGGCTACATGAACGGATCGCTAAGTCCCATTTGAATGGCATTCCTACATTCTACATCTATGTCGTAGGCACTGGAACAATAAAGTAACTTCTAGAATCCTAAATCTGGGAATGGTGGTAGTTAAGGGATTAATCACTAAGAAATGGAAGGCCCAGGATCCCCCCTGCCCCCATATATTAGCATGACAACACTCCATGCTCACATGGGTCAAGGTAGAGATTATTTTGCTCCACAGAGAGGACACCATGGTTATAAATAAGATCCTGATTGCCACAAGCTGGGATGTGATGTTGGCCGAGTTACTACAAGCTCATGGCACTACCAGGGAGGGTTCACCCACGACTGACTCTGCAGATTAGAAATACACACAGAAAAAGCCTAATGCAATAGGCGGAGCAGAGGCAGTAGGTGACAAACCTGTTTGCATCCCAATCAATTCCAATTAATGAACAAATGTCAAAATGGTCTTTACACGTACCAGCACAGGAGGTGCATTAGGCAAGGGAATCGGGGGGCGGGCGAGCTCTGAACCTGTTATATAGCACCCGTTCTGATTTAAGTTGTCCCTATAACCTGATCACCCGCCTCCCTAAGCCACGAGACAACATGCAACAAATGATAGCACTGGCAAATGCTATCCACTAAGACAACATTGTGCATGCATGGATATAGGTAATACACAAATGTACTTCATAAACGTGCACTGCCTTTCAATATATGTTACAATAGAGAGCACAGACAGTACTGTTAATCGAATGGTTGCTTTAATAATAAATTTTTTTAATAAAAACAGATTTGAAAAAAATTATTTGAGTGGTGCAGCAGGTGCTGTGACACGGGGCCTAAAATTTGTCATGACCTCGTCGAAACATCTAATATTGCTATATTTTACTACTATACAGGCAGACACAATTGCAGTTATCTTGCAGTTAAAAGGGGCTTGACATGAATCGGGCAGCAGGTGCAGTGGCAACGGGGCCAAAAGCTCTAGCGACCGACTAAACGCAAAATAATGCTAATCTTTACTACTGAACAGGCAGTCACAAGTGCAGGTATTTAGCCGGCACTAGGGCAATGATTTCAATGGTGCTGCAGGTGCAGTAGCACCGGGGCCAAAAGTTGTCAGAACTCTTCTAAACATCATATATTGATTTATATCTAACTATTAAATAAGCAGTCACGTGTGGTTAGCTGGCAGGCACTAGGGTCAGGATTTCAATAGTGCAGCAGGTGCACTGACACCGGGGCCCAAAGCTCTAGGAACCACTCTAAACACCAACTATTGCATTATTTTACTACTAAACATTTGTGCACAATTGCAGTGAACTTATAGGCAATAGGATTTTATTGGCACATGGAGGGGCTCCTGAGAAACCCCTCATGGGCAGAAAAATGCCCCCCAAATGTTTTGGGGCTTCAACGTAAATCTGTACAGATACCCGCAGGGCTCAGCGTGATGCGTGATCCCCAGTGTAACCTAGCAATGGATCCGCTGATCCGAAGTAGAATAGAAAAATATATATCTATATATTATACACCCACTCACCCACCACACCGCCGCCGCCGCCCACGGCCAAAGGTTGTGCACAGCTTGGTGTTGGGTGCATGTGGGTGGGTTGGCTGCAGGCAAGGCCCTGTGGCTAACCCCCACTGCGCATGGCCAAAGAGCGTGTGTGGAGGTGATTTATTAATTTACGGTAATGATATCTCACTTTACGTTAAAATAGTACAAATTCACTGAAGAAAACAAAGTTCTAGTTAAGTTCACGTTTTACCTACACATAACCATAGAAATTCAGCATTAATAGTTATACTTATCTGAAGACTCTATAAGTTGTGCCATTAACTAACTTTTAGGCCAGAAGTTATAGTTTCTTAACTTAAGTATAACTTTAACTGCTGAATTTCTATGGTTTTATGTGGGTAAAACGTGAACCTAACTATAATATCTCCCTCTCTAAGCTTTGTTTTTTTCAGCGATTATTTTTTTTCAAGTCTGTACTACTGGTCCTGCTATCCAACGCCTGAAATGTAAACCAGATAATCCCACTGGTCATAATTTAGAAGATCAAAAAAGTATTCCAGGGAGGACATGATTATCCAAACATAATGTAAAATGCAAATTTATGGTAGAAAAATATATTAACTCATTGAACTACCCTTAAAAAATAAAGGTTTCCATCAAATTACATTGGCTGTGAACAATCTATATACTGTTATTGAACACTCTGATAGATTGCTAACTATTAAATATTTCTTCTCAACCAAGTCCGCCATCTATATAACATGTAAATATGGAACTCAATGACTTTGTACTCAATCATAACTACTTCCTATACCAGAAACAGATGTGCCATCAGTAGCGTGGGCCAGCAATGTGATTTAATTTGCTTCCTCTTATGCCAGCCTATTTATGGGTTGATATGAGAGGGATTATTACTGGAATGATATCTCCGACATTGGCCCAAGACCCGTTATAGTGGATCTCAAGGGTTATTGAAATTAAGTTGTAGGTTTCCCACTAATTTTTTATTTTATTTTTTATCTCAAATTCTTTACAGGTGACAACGAGAAACCGACTGTAAATGCTGAGGAATTGCTGATCAAGAAAGTCAAGAAGAAAAAGAAAAAGAAACACAAAGAGAGCGAAAAGCGAAAGCATCCAAAGATGTATAGCAAATCCATTCAGACTATCTGCTCAGGTTTGGTTTCTAATGTTGCGGATCAAGAAACCAAAGTAAATCTCGCTGATCATCTTGAAAAAGTCACAGGGAAGAATACAGAAATCAAGAGTGAAAACGATGGTGAATCCCAGATATTAGAGAATAGTGAGTTTCCATTTGTCTCTTTAAAGGAGCCTCGGGTTCAAAGCAAAATCAAACAATTGGACACGGAGTTTAAACGGCTCATTCATATTGAGCATCAGCCTAATGGAGGCGCATCTGTGGCTCATGCCTACAGCAAAGAACTCTCCCACTTGTCTCCTGTGGAGATGGAGAGATTTGCAGAGGAGTTTGTGGGTCTGGCTTTTAGTGAAAATGACAATTGTGCAGCTTACTATGTAATGGGTATTGTTCACGGGGCAGCTAAATATTTACCTGACTTTTTAGACTACTTTTCCTTTAATTTTCCCAATTCGCCAGTGAAAATGGAGATTTTGGGAAAGAAGGATATAGAAACAACGACTATTTCAAATTTTCATGCTCAGGTAAGACTTCAAATATATACTTTTGTGTAGTATATAAATATTTTAACAGCTTTCAAAATAGATTGTGTATATTTGAACAGTATTGCTTGCAGTGAATTATTTTAGAACCACCACGTTTTTATTCAGCATAAGTTAAGAAAAAACACTTTGTTAAACATGAAGTTGAAGAATGTAGAAATGTTTGTTAGACAAACTGTTTCAAGGTTAATTCTTAATTTATCGAGCTATAAAAATTGTTTTTTTTTAACACTTTTCGCTTCACTTCTTTATTGTTAACTTTCCTTGCTCTTGAATAAGTTACATTTGCATATTAACATTCCTCCATGGTTTTGCAAAGTTCCACCCGATATATTTTCTTTCAGAGGTAGTGGAGTGCACGAGTACTATGAGGTAGTTGCGCTCAGTTTCACATCAGTAAGGCTGCAGAATCTTGGTCTAGCTTCCCCGGAATTTAAGCAGATCAATCAGTTTTAAGTGGCTGTCTGCCTCGGGTCATCAGTACACCAATTATAATAATGCATAGCGTAAAAATGACCCAGCAGTTGGTTCCTGATTTCATTTGTCTTTTGTGCGTTTTTTATGTCTTTGTTCAATTTCTTGGCCGTTTTATGCAGGTAGTTGCCTGTTATACATACACGCAGTCGGATTGTAGAACACACATTCTATACACGTTGATGTATGCTGCTTTTAACATTAAAATTCTGGCATTTTGCAAACTCCGTTGAAAATGAACCAACATATTAAAAGTTGCTTAATGCACTAAGTGTAGACAGTTTATAGATTTAAGGCCGCAGGTATGCCTCTTAATGAGGTTGAGATCAGTAGAAATAGCTGCCTGGAATGAGTAAATGTAATTGTGAGTCCCATTTCTATAGGGAAATAGTTAAAATAAATACCTATTAAAATGCACAGAGCTTGCTGTCAGTTTGCCAGAATGCCGACTGTCAGTTTGCCTGTTTCTGTCAGTTTGCCAGAATGCTTAATGCACTAAGTGGAGACAGTTTATAGATTTAAGACCGCAGGTATGCCTCTTAATGAGGTTGATTGTAGAACACACATTCTGTACACGTTGATGTATGCTGCTTTTAAAATTAAAATTCAGGCATTTTGCAAATTCCGTTGAAAGTGAACCAACATATTAAAAGTTGCTTAATGCACTAAGTGGAGACAGTTGATAGATGTAAGGCCGCAGGTATGACTCTTAATGAGGTTGAGATCAGTAGAAATAGCTGCCTGGAATGAGTAAATGTAATTGTAATTCCCATTTCTATAGGTATATAGTTGAAATAAATACCTATTAAAATGCACAGAGCTTGCTGTCAGTTTGCCAGAATGCCGACCGTCAGTTTGCCAGTTTGTCTGTCAGTTTGCCAGAATGCTTAATGCACTAAGTGGAGACAGTTTATAGATTTAAGGCCGCAGGTATACTCTTAATGAGGTTGAGATCAGTAGAAATAGCTGCCTGGAATGAGTAAATGTAATTGTGATTCCCATTTCTATAGGGAAATAGTTGAAATAAATACCTATTAAAATGCACAGAGCTTGCTGTCAGTTTTCCAGAATGCCGACTTTGGGCACAAAATGCAGTCTCTGTCATTCCTAGCTGTTTTTATCTAGTTCCTTTTCAAATGTAAACATGTTCACTGTTTTTGAACACCCCATTCAACTCTCTTGGTCTGAATCTTTTATCTGTATGCTATGCTGCAAACTTACCAAAGCTACCTTGTTTTACCATCGGTATGTTTTTTCCTTCCAAATAAGCTGGGATATTAGTTTGACACTTAAAGCGCTCTTCTGAATGTAAACACTTTGCATTATTACCTTTGTTAAAATGTTGGGATGCTTGAAAAGTGCATCATATTGTGAAGTAATCTGTGGTGTTAATGTATGATACATAACAGCATTTTAAGTCACCAGATCGCGGTGGAAGCACTCCTCTTCCTCATACACTGCTGTCTGACTTTCACCTCAACACCTACCTAGCGTTCTCCAGCACAGAGCATGACTACCTCCTGTTTAGGTCTCGCCTGGTGTTGCAGCGCAAAGCGCTGCTCGCCCAGCGAGAGATATTGTAAGAAATTAGATTTGAGAAGGGGACTCGAAGCCCCGCCCCTCATTTTCATTGGCTGGCGTCGCCGTTTGTGCTAAACGGTGGCCTACCATTGGAAATGAGGTATTTTTGTTGCTGCACGTCCAAAGTCAAGTAAGCTGTGATCCCAGGGGAAGTGGTATCCCTTCCCTATCTCTATTGCGAGAGGTTCCCTTTACGCAGTGGACTCTCTCAGAGGGGTCTCTGAGACTCCAAGGCCTACATACTGGATCCTTCCCCAAAAAGGGGAGAGGGAGTGCTTTGGCAAGGGGTGCCATACCATACCTCAAGTGTGAGTGGCTCCCTTGGCGCAGTGGACTCACTCAGCGGGTTCGCTGAGACTCCAGAGTATAAATATTGGATCTTTCCCCAACAAGGGGAGAAGGAGTGCTTAGTCAAAGAGCACAAAGGACAGGGGGTAGGCAGAGTAGCAAGCAAGGGTAGAGATTCATGGGAGAGAGGATAGGAGCTAGGGAAGAGACAATAAGGGGAGACGAAAAGAAGTCTGCCTAAAGACCGACTGGGTAGGTGACGACCAAGGAGGGAATCCACGGCCCATCTCCCCTATAGCTAAACTAAGTAGCTCCATCGGGCATCAGACAAAATAGTTCAGTATCAAAACATTGAGAGAGGAGGGAGGGGGAGACATAAATAGAGGGAGGATGTGGTAGGAGACGACAGGAGAAACGAAAGGAAGTGCAACAATGTGGTTCAACAATATACTAGAAAAAGAACAACAAGTAAACATTAAATCAAACAATAAGCAATACAATTAGGGTAGGAGAGAAAAGAGAGAGAAAGCAGTGGGACGTAGGGGAGGAGGGAAAGTGATGATAAGGGAAGAGAAAACCGTAGAGACGAAAGGAAGTCTGTCTAAAGACCGACTGGGTAGGTGACGACCAAGGAGGGAATCCACGGCCCATCTCCCCTATAGCTAAACCAGGTAGCTCCATCGGGCATCAGACAAAATAGTTCGGTCTCAATACATTGAGAGAGGAGGGAAGGAGAGACATAAATAGAGGGAGGATGCGGGAGGAGACGACAGGAGAGACGAAAGGAAGTGCAACAATGTGGTTCAACAATATACTAGAAAAAGAACAACAAGTAAACATTAAATAAAACAGTCAGCAATACATTAGGGGAGGAGAGAGAGGAGAGAAAGTAGTGGGGGGTAGGGGAGGAGAGGATAGAGAGTGAGGATAAGGAAAGAGACAACCGTAGAGGCGAAAGGAAGTCTGTCTAAAGACCGACTGGGTAGGTGACGACCAAGGAGGGAATCCACGGCCCATCTCCCTATAGCTAAACCAGGTAGCTCCATCGGGCATCAGACAAAATAGATCGGTCTCAAGTGGCGAGGGAAGAGGTTCACAGAAAAAACAGGGTGGGGACAGAGGGCAAGGGCATGTGAGGGCAGAGGACAGAAGCTGGAAAGAGTAGGAGCGGAGAGGGGGAGGGTTAGGGGAAGGGAGAGGGGGAAGGTAAGGTCAGGAGAGACGCGGGCGCGGTAGCCTGAAGTCCGGCTGGGTAGGTGATAGTCAAAGGAGGGAGCCCAAAGTCAATCTCCCCCATAGCTGTGATATCTCTTCTTTTCCTCTGTCGCACCTTTTCAATAAACTCTCCAATGAGAATACTCTTCATCCAATTATTAAAGTTCCGGAGGTAGAAAATGCGACTTTGGCTGCGTTGTTCCAGTCCACACTCCTAAAGCACGTTGTAAAGAGCAGCTACTTTTGACCCATGGCCTTCAAGCCTTTTGTACTTTTAATTGCATAATGTATCAGTCGTTCCAAGATGGCTGCTTGCTTATTTAGTGGTGGAATAGATCTGGGGATTAGTCCTATCACTCTTTCCCTGCAACAAAACTACCTGGGTATAGTCCTCTATCTGTTTCTATGGGGGCAGATCAGCGTGCATGGTCCTTTGTTTCTGTTTGATAGCATGCTGAAAGCAATTAGTCCTATGTCTTTGCCTATGTGGAGGTGTGAGGTGAGTGGTCCTTTCTTTGATTTACCAATACAGCTAGCTAGCCATTTTGAAGTTCAACCGTTCAGGCACAAAATGGTGGGGCTTGTACTGTTCATCGAGGTGTTACCATCCAAATCACCCCCTCCACAGTGACATCAGGTCCAGTACCTGCCCAGCCCGGGCCTCCTTTCAGAATGCTCCAGAGCCAGTCCCAGCGATGTGAGCCAGTACTCGAGCGCTTACATCCCCCAGATGCAGCATACAGTTCAGGCATAGTCTCTCACATAATATCTCCGGTGGGGACACATTCGGCAAAGTCTTGCTGCTCGGGGCCCGGGGCAATCACACAGATGTCACACATCCCCTACCTTAGTTCAGCATGGCCGTTGCCCCCATGGCACCAACAGGGGGTAAGGAGAATAGAGAAGGGCACGCCAGTCCAGAAATCGCCGATCCGGCGGCCTGGCGCCTGAATTTCCAGCACAAGCCCAGCACTCATGCGTCGTCCCCTTATAAACATGTAAGCTAAAAATCTGTGCTTAGCATCGTGTGCTGCCCGACTGGTACTTTGCTGCTTCTGTCATTGCATCCACATATATAATACAACAAGTAACATTACACCTACAAAAAGGCAGTACTATTGGCTTTGTTAATTCTTGTCAGTTGCATAAGATAAATAAGCAACAACTATGGCTTCGTTGTATATAATATTGAACATGCTTTGCGGCGGTCAACAGGGGGTAAAAGACATTGTCATTTACAACGCCATTACTTGATTAATACTTCACGAAGGGGAAAAAAAACAATAACATTTTCAATGCCAATAGCTCAAAAAATGTCATTGTGAGATCTATTGCATTGTAAATGCTTGTTTGGGATTTGAAGCTGACCAATTTTTAGCTTGGTGTGTATTCCTGGTAGAGTTGATACCCAGTTTTTGGGTTTCGCCTGCCGAAGGCTGCGCTCTGCGCAGCTCTTCAGCGCAGGTGAAATCCTATGTCGTCAATAAGGACTCCTGGAACGTCCCCCGGCTCTCATTGGTTAGCTCCATAAATGGAGGCTAGCCATTGAGTGCCGGATCTGTCCATCAAGGCTGGACCAGATTCGGGGGCGTTCCGGAGATTTTTTCCCAGGGCGGAGTTACGTTTTTTCCCGTTCCCTCCCCTTTCACTGAAAGTGAATTCAGATGCGCTGTCCATTCCCGCCCCCTCCGTGTGCCTTTCCGCCCCCCTTGCTGTCCTGTGCACGTTTCCCGCCGTCCGTGTCCTCTCCCGCCCCCTCCCGCCGTCCGTGTCCTCTCCCGCCCCCCTCCCGCCGTTCGTGTCCTCTCCCGCCCCCTCCCGCCGTCCGTGTCCTCTCACGCCCCCAGCGAGTGCCCACCTCGCGATTTCTGCCCGCCTGCCTGCCTAGCGAGGGCCGCCGCGCTGCCCGCGGCGGCCCGGAAGTACCTGGCCGGCCGGCCAATCCCTTCGCGGCCGGCCGGAAGTCCCGCACCCGCAGCCCGGGGGAGGGAAAGGGAAGTGTCCGTTCTTTTAACTCACAGATTGCATTACGCAACCGAATGCCCTTATAGCTCCTGGACACTGGTGCAGCCAGCACCGTGCACTTGCTGTGCTGCTCAGCACTCCTGAGTGCTGCTCCTGTGCTGCGCAGCTCTCCTGGGACAGGGCTATGGTCACATGAGCAGTGTCGCAGGCGGGTGGAGATGGTGCGGTCGTCGGCTGTCCGCAGGCACTGCTCCGAGACTGGAATTGGTGACAAGCCCAGCTGTCTGTCTCTATTGCCGCAGGGACTACTCCGTGCCTTCGGAGTGCCAAGAAGATGAGCAAGTAGAAGTAGGGAGCTATTCGGCTCCTACGAGGAGGGCAGTGACACGCTGCATGCACTATGCTACTGCTGATGCACACAGTGAGATGTTCTAGGCTGTCCTAGGGCACCGCCCATACACTGATGCAAGAGGTACAGAGCTACGTATCTCTCCCGTGGCAGGGGGTATTATGCACTTAATGTACTGGCAGTGTTGTGAAGCTGGCGCATAACCAGCTGTGCCCGGCTGGCTTGTGGCAATGAGTACTGCGCACCGACTATTGCGCCAGTGCACTATCCTGCTACCCTATCACTGGCTCTCTTTTTTTCGCATTCCATTGTGTATGCAGTGCCCTAAAGTGCATTAAGTCGCTGCATGTTACTGTGCTAGGCAATCTTAAAGCGCATTGACGCCGATGCAAGTGGCGAGCGCCTTGTCCTGTGTGAAACGACCTCTGAGAATGCGCAGTGCCCGGGCAGCCCGCTGTGCGCACAGACGCAGCGCCTTAAGTATGTGGGTACAGACAGGACGGTGGGACTGACCTGCCAGCCGCCTCTCTCGGACATTTCTCCACAGCAAGTCCCAGGCTTTGGTGGTGGAGTCCCGCAGCTGCTCGCTGAACGACCTCCGGAGCTGCTGCTGCCTCGGAGTTTTCCTTTTCCCGGACATGATGGAGGAGACACCTCCGCTGAACTCTCGGGCAGATGCTCTGGGAGACCTGGGGCTGCCCCCGCGCCAGGGAGGCGCATGGGTGTGTCCGCAGCCGCCCGTGCTCGGCTTCACATCCTGGCACCCCCCTGCAGCCGGGCACCGACGGACTCTGCCAGTGGCCTCGATCCCGGCTGCCCAGACGGCGCCCTCCCCTTCTCCTCGTCCCCTTCCCACCACTGAGGTAACGGGAACGAGACAGGCGGCACCTCCCTGCGCGCGGCCTCCAGACAGCGCCGAGAGTCACTCCCACCCTCCCCGAGAGGAATAAAGACGGCTGCTTCCCGCCTCCTTCACCTTGGACAGCCCTGACTGCGGCGCTGCTGAACTCCTCGGCCCAGGTGACCCGCTACCTGCAGACGTCCCAAGGCTGCCTGAACCGGAAACAGGGCCTGAAATGGAAAAATAGAAGTGCAGGTACTCTGTACGAGAGTAGCTGCTTGTTTCTGAGAAGTGCCGGTACTCTGCAATTAAAAGTATTAAGTCACTCTCCCTCTCAAAATTACAAACTCACACATACAATACCCACGTTCAACTACTGAAGTACGACACACTCAAACACAAACATACAAAGAGGCACACAGACAACAGATAGCCATGCACAACTCCTCAAACGACAGAGTCACACACGCAGACAGACAGACACAGGGGGGCAGACGCGTCCGACTACTCAGAGACAGACAGGTGCACACAGAGTCACAGAGGACAGAAACACACAGACACACCGACACCCCACACAGGTGCACACGGGCGAAGATTGCAGGATGCCTACACATCTGCACCAATAGGCAAACAGTCACACAAACACACGTCCTGCAGCGCACTGGAGCTGTGCCATTGTGTGGCTGCATTTGCTGCATAATTCGTCCTCTGCTCCACCATGGCATGATTCGAACAAAAAACAAATCCGTTTCTATTTCACACACTTCAAACGTTACTAAAGTCGCAGTGACAACTGATGGCGGGCAGTGGAAGCCCCTCGTAAGGTTGTCTTCTCTCCTTTCTGAGGCTTGTTGCTGTGTTTGTGTGTTAAGACGAGCTGCAGACTATTGTTCCCAGACAGTTTTAACGAGGGTAAAAATGACAAAATGATGTCATGCTATCAGCAAATGCGTTGCATGACGCTGCACCATTTGCCTTTTCTTGCCTCATATTTCAGTCAACCCTGCTGCATAATGTGCCCCCCTCCGATGCATAATTCCAGTGCCTTGAGGTTATGTCAGATAAAGCACCCAGCCGAGCCGTGGCTTAGCTGTTCATCCTTCCAATGTCGATACATTGAATATCATCGAGGTGGTTACTCGGTGAGGTGCTCTGGATTATGTAATGAGATCCTTACAATGACACAATCCAGACGGATTGGGCGTCTAGGCGCTAGATTACGCTAATCTAGGAATGGTATTCAGCGACCAGGCGTCCTCAATGCGCCCAGCGCGTGTCCCAGCGCCTCTTGGCGCTTCGTTGTAGGTTTGCACTACGGACGGTGTGATTCTATGTGGTGTTTACTACTACGAGCCCGGCTGCTTCATAAAATGTTATTTAATGATTGTGGTTTAATTACACTAAAATACACATTGGTAAGCCATACCCTATCCATCCCTGGGCCCTAATAACCGCTTACTGTAGCTAGCTGCCACCCTGAGCCGACCCTAAAAACGCCTTACTGCCCCTAAACACTTCCTATGAGTGACCCTTAAAACTCCCCACTCCCCGCACACTGCCCACGCATGAGGCCTACAATCTGCCCACTGCCCCTGCGCACTGCCCCTCTCTGAACCCTAAAGGCACTTGTGTGCAGTTTTAAGAAGCACAAACTTGGCCACGGCAGTTGGAGCCCTTGGATTATATAATAGAGGGGAGGAGGCATGTTTTTTAGGCCCAGGGAGATTATGTGATTTTTTTGGTCAAGAATCACACAGTATATTGGCGCAAGGCGTTCAGCTGTGCTATTTGGCACCCCATTTGTAGGGTGATTAGATTGAGTGTATTTTACCGTTAAAGGACCTAGCACACTAGTGTAACCAGGTGCTGTATGTAGCACACGGACATACCAATAAAGGGAATTTAAACTGCATAGCTGCGCTGCTCTAACTTTTCCAAAGGCGAAACCATTGCATTGTAAATGCTTGTTTTTGCATGTCTTTGAATTGCTGCTTTCTGAACACAGGCTGTGCACCTTTGACTTGCTCGGTCTCCCTCTTTGCTCTTGCGAGGCCCCTGGGATCTATTTATTTTGCCTCCCCCTCAGAGCGATTCCTTGAAAGGGTAGACATTCTAAGGGCATAGACATTTTATCTGTTTAGGCTAAATTAAGTTTGGGGAACCGGAAACTATGCATCTTGAGTTAGTATCTACTGTTATACTTCCTGTTGAATTATATATCTGATCAGATGTTTTTATGAATGTTACACATCTGATGTATTTCATTGTCCTACAAATACTGTGTTACACCCACAGTATTATAATTTTTGCTCTCAAATTATGATTTACGCACCACTATAATGAACTGCTTGTTGATGAACACTATATACGTATGAGTGACGAAATGTTGCCAGACTGTTATCTGTACTCTGGTAAGTTGCAGTGCCCCCAGAGTATGTAAATGTTTCATTCTGATGTTTCTGCTATGCAAACGTCCTGTGCGCACGTATGTATGTCACTCCGAGTTTACCCCTCACAGTCACTAGGCTGCGCAGCCTGTAGAGCACTACTATATATGATGTGCTGTTCCTTGACTAGTTTATTGTTGCCATTAGAATATTTTAATACCAGCCTTTAATGTTGAATGCACCATCATGACACTCCTCCTAAGCTATATTAATACCTACACTAATATGCTACTGTTCTTTATACAACAGGAAGTGTGCGGCACACAACACAGCAACTCCGCTGCTCTAGTTTATGCTGCTCCTAGAATTTTCCTCCCACTGTGTACTGTAAGCTAATGTAATGGAGCCTCCTAATGGACAAGATCACCCACCTTCACCAACACACAGACATAAGTTCATACTCGTTCTTCATAAACTATCCCCCTAATTTAAAGAAAATAGCCAAAGGAATTCACACATGCAACACTAAACAATTACCTATAGTATAAAACTGGCTTTTTAATGCTTATGGAAAAATAAAGGAGTGGTTGGATAAAACCACTTTGGATCGAAGTAAAGACTTGCCAAAACACTCATCTGTAATTCGAAAAATAATGCCAAAAGCTAACTCTCCCTATTGCTGTACAACACAGAGTCTATTTTGATCAAATAATCTTAACTCCAGCCAGCAAATGTTTGAAAAGTTATACCCATCATCTGGCAGGCTAACACTGCTCCCAAGAGTTAAAGCTGCTTTCATGCCTTAGAGTACACTCGCTCTAGTAGCAAACGTCACCCAAGACTCACCACAAAGCTTTCATCAGCTAAACTGCAATAAGTACCACCTCAATCCGATACAGTCCCTTTAACTAGACTATCCTTCTTAAGAGGAATTATAAATCTGTCCTCTCCATCTCTTGAGAAAATTATTCCACCAGTAAACCCAGTCAGTAGTTGCCATAGTGAGTCCAGCAGGCCATGAAACCCACTAACTACGAAGTTCATTCAACTTTAAGAGGAATAGTTCTACTCTGTTTTCAATTTCTAACTCCAGCAACAAACACTGCCCTTTTGATGGATACTTTTAACTACAGATTTCTCAATTTTAGAATATCCTCTCTGGTCAGACTGTACCCAGAGAACTTCTAAAGCTGTGCGCATGTGTGCTGGTAAGTGGCATTGTGCAACTACGCATCAGCTGTGTACCATGCTGAGGCTGCTGGAAGCAGATGTCTGTATAGGGCCCACATGAGGTGTATTTGGTGTAGGCCTCCGGTCATGACTCCTGTACCTGAAGGCAATCGAGGAGCAAGAGGCACAGGTCTCTCCAGCTTCGTGATGGGCTCGGTCCTGGTCACAAGGCTATTCCCCCAAACAATCCACTTCTCTCTCAAAGTCCAAGTGCAAACACAAAAACATGTATCATGACTCGACCTCATCCCACCACTCCAGCTTGAAGGACAAGGTGCGAGGGGATCAAGATGAACATTGCATACTTTCAAAGTCTCCGGTTTCGGGACTGATTCCTAAACTTTTCTCGGCATGCCTGAGTTCCCCAGGCCATCATTGACTCCACAACAGATAACAGCCTTCAAGGAGGCCATGCTACACAACATTGGGGCAATTCTGTCTGTCTCTGGTGCACCTTGGGGCCCCACAGAACCAGAAGATCTTCCAGTTGGATTACTGCCAGTGCGTCCTCCACAGATGCCATCTGATCCCTTGGGATATTTTACAAAGCCTGTACTGACTTTGGTTGGACTACCACATTGGCCCCAAGAGCCCACACCGGTTCCTGTTGTACCAGGGCCATTACCAACTTTCAGACACCTATAGTAGACTCAGTGCTGACACCCATGTCAGACCTTGAATTCCCATGAGGCTGGGCTCGACCAGTGTCAAGCTATGAAATCAGAAAAACACCACTCATTGCTATGCAGCCCGACTTTAACCTGTGCCCTCAACTGTTACTCCACTATCGGCAGGGGCTGTATTCTCCTTTGGCCATAACTCTGGCCCTATAGCACACTGCTGGGGAGGAGAGTGGTGGGTTACTACCCCATCACAATTCTGATGATCCACTGTTCTTGGATTTACAAAATGACTGTGGGCTAGACCCCTGCACTGAAACGGAGCTTGACTTAACACATGGGCCATCAGTGGAAGCAAGTGCCTTTTTTATGGTGGTGGTCCGGAGGGAAGCTGAGGTGCTAGATCTGAAGTTGCCCTCTTGAGACAAAAAACATTTTTCCGGCAGAAATTATTTAACCAGGGCCAACACGATTGGAGCTCTGCTACCTTTTAATGATGCCCTCACTGGTGCTTTGATGGGTGCATGGTCCAAGCTTTCTTCTTGCCCACCAGTCAGTGGGCCTAACAACATAGACCTGAGCCTAGTGGTCTAGTTTTCCTAACCAGGCATCCAACAACAAGAGCCTCATTGTGCAGGCCTAGGTTTGCAAGTTCAATACATATTCCTTACAGACCAGTCTTTCAGATTGTGAATCCAAAAGAATAGACGCTTTTGGTAAAGATGTCTTCTTCTGCAAGCCTGGCCCTTAGGTCAATAAATGTGGTTTGTTTACTGGGCAGGTACACAAATTTTCTGTGGGTCATGGCCAACGAGATCTTGCCGGTGTCCGAGGAGAACCATAGAGCTTCTCTGGGTCATGATGGGCAGGACGCAATGAAGTATTTAATCCATGCAGGCCTGTATACAACTAATTTCATTGGCAGGGCAATTTGCACCAGTGTCATACTTAGAAACCATGCATGGCTCAGGTAGACTAGATTTTCTGTTGATGTGCAAGCAATCCTGAATGTCTCTTCAATGAGTCCATAGTCTTTGGAGGTGTGGTGGGGGGAGGACAACATAAGTGTCTTTTTGAT
Organism: Lissotriton helveticus; assembly: GCF_964261635.1. Lineage (NCBI taxonomy): Eukaryota > Metazoa > Chordata > Amphibia > Caudata > Salamandridae > Lissotriton > Lissotriton helveticus. The sequence goes on along the minus strand of NC_136057.1, from coordinate 1,181,309,562 downwards.
GGAACAGGGCTATTAAGGAATATATAGTCCCTGTGTGACGAGGTGGCTAGCTGGTACGAGGGGCCTGGCTACTACCGGTCACTGTGTGTCCATAATAAGGGTCCAGAAAAGGTGGACAAAGTCCTCGAGCCCTGAAGAAATTGCTGCTAAAGTTGACAAGCAATGAAACATGTTGGCCCATCATTAATTGGTTTGCACACATGCAGTAGGTTTACTTTTGAATAAGCACACAAGTCTAGAATAAAAGTGTTTTTTGGGTGACTGTGTGGCTTATCTCAATTTTAACTGCAAGTAATTGAATTGTGTTATTTTTGACACATATGTTCACCGCTATTTATTGTTTTTCTGGACACCAACCACAATTATTTTTGTTTTTAGGGGGTAGCAACCTATGATGAAACGTGGGCAAAACTGGTGATAATTAACCAGTCAGCCCCTCTGGTGGTGCGCTCGTAAGGTGCTACCTCATTTGTTCAAATTTCTTCACATTGGTGCACATCTGACTGATATATATACCTGTGAAAGTATGGGATATTTCTTTTGAACACAGTGGCTGGTGATTTTGAGGTTGGTTATTTTATGTAGAGATTCAAGGCAACTCTGAGTAGGGACAATACCAACAAAAAAAGTAAAGAGTTGTTGTTGAGGAAGAAAATATACTTCTCCTCCCACTCATGAAGTGAAGATTATTGCCTTAGCAGATTAGGTCTCGTTGTTATTTATGATTTTGAGTGGAGGGCGACCTAATTTGTGTATTCCCTCTGTAGTTCCTTATTGTATAGAAGAAGTCATGGACATGGCGCAGGCATACTCCACACAAGGCAGCTGGTATAGTGGTCCTCTATACCGCCTTCCCTGCAGCTGTGGTTACCAAACTGCTTTAGCATCTCCCCATCGGCTCATGCCAAGCAGGTGAGGGACAAGTTTTGACGTTTCCTCTCTGGCTGGAGATCCATTATGTCAGATAAATGAGTCTAACCAGTTGTTCAACAGGGAAACCTGCTACTAATCAGTTTTTACCATTACCAGGTTACATTTTGTAGAAGCACTTGATAATCCTGAGTACATGTATTCTGTACATTGATGACTGGCTGCTGAAGGTGGGCTCGCCTCAGTCTGTTATTGGCCACCTCCAGGCGAGGGACAAAGTATTGATATCGCTGTGTTTCTCATCAGCAAGCCATAGTCGCACCTGAACCCATTGCAGAGGATCCCATTGTTGGGGCAGTAATGGAAATAGAGGCATTTTCCGCCTCTGCAGTGAGTCCAGGATATTCAGGATGTCGTCCCAATGTTTCAGATTCAGTCTTGGGTTTTAGTGAGCAAGAATCTGAAGCTTCTTACTCTCTTTATCCCTTGTACCAACTGGCACACGAGTGCCCTGCAGTGGAATTTACTGTCCCAGTGGGCTCAGCCTCAAGGCTGGCTACAACACCATATGGATCTTACAGGATACTGATCAGGATCCACAGTGGTGTTTAACAGATCTCCACCTCTCCGAGGGCCAGTCCCCATGGAGAGCTCACTGTGGTGACAAATGCATCACTGATGCATTGGAGGGGATGTGGTGATCCAAGATGAGGTGGAGATCAGAGGCCATTAGTTTCTAGCAGAAAGCAGGCTTTGTATCTGCCAGCTGGTGCTGCGGGTGATCCGCTGAGACCATAAAGCCTTCCGGTCCTTGGCCAAGGAGAGGCTGGGCAGTGTGTGATTCTTGGCTCTTTGCCATGAGGTTCTACATCTCTGAAAGTGGCTGAGGAAGCAAAACATCTTTCTGCTCTCCAACCACCTAGTGAGGTCCTGAATGACTGAACAGGTGATGTCTGATGGCTCACGAGTGGCTTTTCCGTCCTTAGGTGGTGCAGGGCTTCTTCAGTGAGTAAGAAGAGCCCTAGTTAGATTTATTTGCCACAACCGAGAAGGCGTAGTGTGAGCAGTTTTGCATTCTGGAGTTTCCTACAAGGCTCTCGCGAGTAGATGCATTTGGCTGTCATGGAACAAGGGACTCTTGTATGCATTCCAGCCTCTAACACTCCTGCATCAGTTGTTAAAGAAGATAAGGAAGGACTGGGGCCAAGTCAACGTGATTACCCCAGACTGGACCAAAGGAGTGTGGTATCCAGAGCTTCTCTGCATTTACCCTCCAATATGGCTACCACTTCAGGAGAATCTCCTGTTTTAGCAACGGGAAGGGTCATGCACCTGAATCTCCACAACCTACACCTCCATGCGTGGAAATTAATTTGTGGCAGTTAGATGTGTGTGATTTGATGACAACTGTAATCCTTTCTTCCTAATGCCAGTCTTCAAATTCAGTATACACTGGGATAAATGTATCGCCTAGACTACTGGTCCATTACAGATCAAACTTTCCGATGTCCTTTTGTTGTTGACCCAGAAAGGCTTTGCAGTCTGGACAGTGAAAGAATACTTACAGGCCTTCTTGCCTTTTTAGGTCTCGCCTAGCGATGCAGCGCCATGCGCTTCTCGCCTAGGCGAGATTTAATGTTGCCTACTTGCTTTGGGAAGGGGGACAGGACATGTGCACGCGTACGGCAAGGCCTGGACAGGGGATGTGCAAGCATATATGGTGCGAGCAGGATTTGTAATAACGCCGCATGCTGTACGCGTGCACATCGACTGTCTGTGCCGAAGCTTAACAGACAGGAAATGTGCACGATTACGGCTCGCGGCGTTATCACAACACCTGCTCGCTTCTCCTAAACGCAGGCTGCAACACGCGGGGCTCCCTCAGCTCACGGGAACCCCGGACACTCCCGGCCGCGCGCTCCATGCCCCGCCCATGTCCCAGGCAAGGTTGCCTGACTTCCGCTGAGAGCGGCCCGGAGAAGGCTTCCAGAACAGTTCGGGCTGCGGCGGCTAAAAGCTGAGTGGGCTCCCGCCTCATCAATAAAACACCAGGCGGACAAAAAGGGTTAGGCTCCCTCTCAACTTAAAATATAAAGCGGGGTGGGCACCAAAACCTTTAAAGCACAATGCAGCATTTTGCTAAAAGGTAATGACAGCTTTGCCATTTCGGACACCAATTGTCAATTCAGGAACCCACCCTGCCTCAGCATGTGAACCCATTGTCCCCAAAAGGATAACAGTCTTTTAATCTTGGCAATGTGGTCTCACTCCTGCCTACAAACTCTCACTGAGCGACGCTCTCCAGCTTTCCTAGACCATCTTGATGCAGAAGTGCCTATATTCACCAATGTCTTTCTGGAAAATGTATTTATCTGCATTCAATTCTTGGACTGGTCCTCTACATCAAAGTCAATCCTGTTCTAAGAGTGTAACTGCTAACACAAAATCCTCCTAAAGCCATGGTATGTGCCCCCCTCTGAATAAACATTTTCAAGTCAAGCCTGGGCAGCGCATGTGCTGCTCTGCGAGCCATGCTGTATTGGAGTATGGAATAGAAGCCCCGCCTACATTTGTCATTGTCCTTTGTAAATACTGGCTTCTCATTCATTAATAGGCTTGTTAGTCTCTCCTGTCTTCATTCGTAACCTCCCATGAGGATTGCCCCTTTTACTTTGGTGGTTACACAGTGGGTCTTTTTTAGTCTGTAAGCACTATTTTATTTAAATAGTTTCTCCTACTGCAGGCACAACATGTTTTCCTGCAACATTCAGTGCTTCATGCGCACATTCACTTTCTAAGCAGCCCGGGACAATGGCGGCCGCTTCTTTCAATAGCTCTCCCATTTATAAGAGTTTGAGCAATTGGCATTGTACATGACAATGCCTTTTATTTATGATTTATTTATCAAAATATATCAATAAAAAACATTGTCATTTACAGTGCCAATAGCTTAAACTCTTGCAAATGCGAGACCTATTGCATTGCAAATGCTTGTTTTTATGTTTACCGGACTAACCATCCTTGTTTAAATCACCAGTTGTGATGCTTTTCATCAAAGGTTTAACAACTATTTTCCTCCCAAACCATTTATAATTCCTTAACGGGACCTCAACTTAGTATTGACCTTCTTGATGGGCTCTCCTTTCGAGCATATGCTGAGTTTCTCCTTAAAGCTCTTGCCATTTAAAACAGTGTTCTTTGTCAACATTACATCAGCCTGCTGCATGAATGAACTGCAGGTGCTGTCAGTTCAGCAGCCCTACACAATTCTAGAACATTGGTGCTAGGGACTAAGTTAGCCTTCTTTCCTAAAGTCTTTATACCCTTCCATATCGGACATTCTATCACTTTACCAGAATTCTTTGCTTCATTGTTGCCCTCAAAAGGTGAGAAATCTGCTGTTAGAAGTAGCTATCAGAAGAACAGGTTATTTACCGTCACAAATACTCTTTCTGGTGCATACTCTTTCTAACCACAAATGTCTCACTCCTCTAAAGACCTGTTCAGGTTTTGATCTAATCATAGTACAGAACCTGCCTTGCTTGTTGCCACAGAAGGTGTCAGAACAATTGTGGACAATGGTGGCAAGACAACGCTCCTTCTTTTAGATTTGTTGGCTGCATTCAACAATGTAAATCGTTTGGAATTGATATTCTGTCTTTAGAGTATAGGGATACAAGACTCTGCCCTGACTCCTTTCAGTTCCTTTCTTGCAGATTGAAAACAGTCAGTTGCGCTAGGAGACCATTCTTCCAAACTTTTCTCACTCTGTTGTAGAGTTCCTCTGGGCTCCTCATTGAGTCCTACACTTTTTAATATGTATGTGGGTAACTAGACATAATATAGATTGGACATAATATCGAAGTAAAAATATAGAATGGACTAAATATCGAATGGACACACTGTAATGGTTAAAAATATCGAATTGAAGGTAAGTAATATAATATCGATTTTCAAAATATAGAAATTTAAAATATCGAAGTATATAATATAGGCATTAAAATATATCGAATTTCTAATATCGAATTTTTTAAAGTGTTTTGTATGTTAGTTTATGTGTGAAAAGTGTATATTGTTTTTGTAATGTATGTTTAATTTATTTTAAGTAATTAATTTTATGTTATTTAATTTTTGCGTAATTTAATTCTGTAGCGGGTTGTGGGTTTATAGGGGAATAGGGTGGGAAGTAATTTAATAACATGAAATTAAATATTTTTTAGAAATTAATTATTTTTAATTTAATTTTGCTTTTTAGTTCTGTAGCGGGTTGTGGGTTTTTAGGGGAATAGGGTGGGAAGTAATTTGTAATTAATTAAATATTTGTATTTATTGGTATTCATTTTGAATTTATTGTTAATTTTTAATTGGTAATTATTTTTTATTTGGTAATTAATTGTAATTAATTAATTATTTGATAATTATGATTATTAATTTATTTTCTGTTGTGGGTTTATAGGGGAATAGGGTGGGAAGTAATGTAATTGTAATTAATTACATATTAAAAATCCTTTTTGTGTATTGATTCATTTACTGTTAATTATTAATTGGTATTAAATTATTATTATTTATTTTTTTGGAAAATTAATTAGTTGTTAATTGATTATGAATATGTAATTAATTTTTAAGAACGAATTTTTTTATATTTCTAATTAATAAATTATATAATAAATTGGTAATTCATTTTAATTAATGTTTTATTGGTATTGATATTTAATTTATTTTTATTAATATATTAAATCATTACTTTCCCTACTCTTAAACCTACTGGAGTGGAAATAGTAATTTTTACCCTCCCGCTATCCAACGCTTTCCCTACTGTTGCACTCTCTGGAGTGGGAATAGTAATTTTTACCCTCCTGCTATCGAACGCTTTCCCTACTGTTGCACTCTCTGGAGTGGGAATAGTAATGTTTACTCTCCCGCTATCCAATGTTTTCCCTAGTGTTGCACTCTCTGGAGTGGGAATAGTATTTTTTACCCCTATGCTATCCAACGCTTTCCCTGCTGTTGCACTCTCTGGAGTGGGAATAGTATTTTTTAAACGCTATCCACCGCTTTCCCTACTGTTGCACTCTCTGGAGTGGGAATAGTAATTTTAACTCTACGCTATCCAACGCTTTCCCTACAGTTGCACTCACTGGATTGGTAATAGTAATTTTTACCCCTACGTTATCCAACGCTTTCCCTACTGTTGCACTCACTGGAGTGGTAATAGTAAATTTTACCCTCCGCTATCTCACAGTAAACATATTGTATATTTTGTATTAATATTACGTTAATATATATATATATATATGTGTGTGTGTGTGTGTGTGTGTTTTAAAAAATTTAATTGTATGTTTTTTTAACTTAAATTAATTATTTATTAATTGTAAGGTTATTTAAGTATTTTTAAGTATGTTTCAGTTAATTATATTTATTATTTCATTAATTATAAATTACTTTTAAGACATTTTAAAAAATTCGATATTTTGACTAACTATATTTTTGACAACGATATTTTTGATTCAATATTTGTATACTTACCTGTTTAGATAGGAATTCGATATTTTTGCATTCTATATTTTGTCAACGATATTTTGGTAAGTCTATATTTTTGTATTCGATATTATGTCAGTGATCCGTGGTATCCATCTTGAGAGACCACAGAGTTGGCCAGTAGATTTCATGTTTTTTTTTGTTGTAAAAATGTTTTATTAATTTGCAATAGGACAATAAAAAAACAGCCCGCAGGGCATTGTGACAGACATGATGATAAGCACAAAATGCAACATAGTGGAATATAAATGTGCAAGGTAAGTCTGTAGTGTCAATTGCCAGTCCGCTTATTGGAAAAATATGGGAATGCACAACTTGGGCCAATGTCCTCCCGCAACTCGGGATCCAGTAGGACTTGTCAACACCCTCTATGCACCCTAACTTCCCCTTAGTGTCTCTATGCAGATAACAGCTTATAGACCCCACACCCCCCTCTTAACTCCCTCCAACCCCCCCACCCCCCAGGCATGTCGCTGAGCTTCAAGGTATCTGAATTCGAGTAATGGTCAATATAGTCATGTAAGAGGGTCTCCACATTACCTGCCTCTGGCAAGTCGCAGCACCTGAGGGGACGAGTACCGTATCAGCCCAACACAGCGATGTCGGCAGATAACATGGTGATCCTGGGATCATTCCCTCACCAAAGGGCCCACCTCTCCACCTTGTCTGCAGCGTCGTCAGTCAGGTGTTTCAACAGGTCCACTAATGCCACCCATGCCCGTGCCATCTCCGCGTCCTCTCATTCCCAGTACGGGCGGCCATCTGTGGTCGGAAGGCCCCCTCACAGTCCGCCCACTTCACCATCTCCCAAGTCCAGCGTGTCAGACTAGGGCCGTTTTTCGTTTTCCAGTGGCTGGTGAGTTCCCTTTTAGCCAACACTAATCCCAGGTCTATGACCTTACTAGTAACTTTGTTCTTGGCATTGTGGGGGAACCAGTGCAGCAGGCAACAGCCTGGGGTCAATGCAATGTCTCTCTCCGTCACGTCCGTCAGTCCAGTCGTCACTCCCCTCCAGAACTCTCCCAGATGCGGGCAATCCCAGAACATATGGAGGAACCCTGCACCCTCTAAATTACATCTCTGGCATACAGCCCAGGCCCGAAGTATTTGTTAAGCTTGTCCAGCATGAGGTACGCCCAATGGAGAACATAGAAGTAAATTAATTGAAAGCGAGCATTTCTTGAGCACTTCCATGGCCTTTTCACAAGTTTTCCCCAAGGTTTTTGGCCGATAGCCTCACCTAGTTCTTCCTCCCAATTGCGGCGCAGCACCGTTAAGGGCTGGCACATTCCCTGAGTGATACGTCTGTACAGGCAAGTGACCGCTTTGATAGTACCAGCTGCCCTCACCACATACTGGCAGGTCAGGAAAGTCTGGGGTTCCACCAACCCCTCTCGCCAATGTTTCCGGATAGTTGCTGTCAAAGCGGCATGCAGGAAGAAATCCCCTCTGGGGAGGTCGTGCTGCTCCAGTAGATCGTTAAAAGGGAGCAAGGTATTGTCCTCAAATAAATCCCCTATAGTGGCGACCCCGGCCTCGTCCCAGAGTCGCAGCCTGCTCCAATCCCCTGGATGGGGTAATGCCTCCCAAACAACCAATGGAATCTCAGGCGCATATAGGTTTTTCACCCGTGTTCTCCGAGCCAGCCGGTTCCAACACTGGCGCACTATTTGTAAGTCCCGGGAAACCGCTCCCACCCCCAGAGGAAGATGCAGCAGCACTCGGGATAAGAGGTGCAGGGAGGGGTTTGGAACACCAAGGTCCCATGTGTCCTGTAGGCGTCCTGCCATCCACTTGGTGTACCACTGTAGCTGCGCTGCGTGTTAACAGGCCTCAGAATCTGGCAGCGCAAAAAGCCCCTCCGCCTTGGGTCTCATCATATTGGTGAGAGCTACTCTCCGCCTCCCAGTGCCCCAAAGGAAACCCGTGAGCACTGTATTGAGTTGAGAAAAGACCTTCGGTGGGATCCATAGTGGGAGCATTCCGAAGAAATAGAGGAGCCTGGGTAATGTAACCATTTTCACCAGCACTACCCTCCCTGCCACCGATAGCCGGAGGGTCCCCCAGAACTCAAGTCTGCCCTTTGCGCCACGTATCGCATGCCCTACGTTACCCTCTAGGAGATCTGCAGGGTCATGATATATCCGAGTGCCCAGGTACGGCAAACAGCTAGTTTCCCAAGGGACCCCCTCTGCCTCCGTTAGTCCAGCCCTACCCGACCTTGTGGGAAAAAGACACGACTTGGCCCAGTTCATCCTAAGCTCCGCGACACTCCCCAGGACACCCAGCAGCTCCTTGGCTCCCCGCAGGGCCTCCCTCGAATTAACCAGAAACGGAAGGAGGTCATCCGCGTAGAGCTCTATGTGCTGTAGCTGACCCTCCACTTCCAGGCCCTAATAATAACGGCAAGTTCTGGCATGGGTTCCATTGCCAACGCGAACAGTAACAGTGACCACGTACAGCCCTTTCTCTTACCTCTGCCCACCTCACAGGCCTCTGAAATCAACCCCCCTGTCCACACTCTCGCGGTGGAGTTCTTGTATAGGAGCGCCGTCCATTGCACAAAGTGGTCCCCCAGACCAAAGGCTCGCAGAACTCTAAAGAGATACGGCCACTCTAGGCTGTCAAAAGCCTTCTCAATGTCAACAGTCATTTATTGCCGTATTTCTGGATGGGATAAACTTTGCCTGATCCACATGAACAAGTGTCGTCATATGGGTCAAGACTGACTCGCCAATATATATGGCTTAATATTTTATAGTCCGAGTTAAGCATGGCGAGGGGCAGATAGGCCGTTCGGTCCTCCGGGGTTTTACCAGGTTTTAAGAGCGGAACAATTACTGCTTCTCTCGTTGAGGCAGGAAGACAACCGTCCTATTTTGTCTGGTTATACAGTGCCACTAGCCACGGATCTAACACATCTATGTATGTAGAGTAAAACTCCACCAGGAGTCCATCTGTCCCCAGGGTCTTATTTCTAGCCATATGTTTGACGGCGCTACAGACTTCCTCCTGCTTTGCCAAGGTCCTCCACCGCCTCTGCGTCGATCCCTAGGAAGCTCCACAGCCGCCAAGAAATCCGTCCCATCGTCAGCCCCTGGGTCAAGTCTACTTTGATTAGGGAAGTATAATACTCCAAAAACTGGGTATTGATATTACGTTGACTGTAAAATACCTCACCCCTCAGCTCCAGGATGGCCCCTCCTCTACGTTCCGGATTGGTGAACAAAGCCAACAATGCACCAGATTTATCCCGTTCTGTGTGGGCCTGGGTAATAAATTCCCTATAGTCGAAGCAGCGTAATTTTTCGACGTGTGTAGCCAGGACTTCCCGGGCAGCGAGAAGCTCGGCCTGCCTATCCATTCTCTCTGGTCTTTCCCGTTTGAGTTCCCGTAGCCTGTTCTCCGCAGCTAGCACTTCCCTTAGTAGCACCCTCCGTACTCCCAAAGACCTCCCCAATGCAGCATCCCCTAATGACCGCCTAAAAGGCATCCGACTCCATAAGCGAACTCGTCGCTGTACCAGTATTTACTAAAACATAGACATCAATAGCTAAGTCTATTTTGGCCCGAAACACCAGGTCTTCCAGCGTCTCCGGGTGCTGGTGTCAACTAGGTATAGTAGATCTGAGCCGCAGCCAATTTAAGGATAATAACAACTGGTTATGATCAAAGATCGTTCTAGCTAAATATTCGCCGTTCTTGACCACTCCATGCACGTCCAGGGAACATAGGATCGAGTCCAACCAGACATGTAGTTTGTGCAAAGCAGAATAATCCCTTTCAGCAGGGTGATGGGCCCTCCAGGTTACTGTCAACTCCCAGCGGCGCTGTCCATCATGTCTGAGTGCTGCAAGTCTATGTACTGGAGCATCTGGTAGCGGAGGGTGGGAGCGGTCCAGTGTAATGTCAGTAATACTGTTAAGTCCTCCTCCTTCCCACCAGTACCGACCCTGTCAGCATGGTCGACAGCGTCCTCGAGAGGTGTGCAAAATACGCGCACTGGTGCACGTTGGGGGCATAAGGCCTGCCATCCAACCGTCCTGAGACCACCACATATCTTCCGCCTGGGTTCATCAACTGCCTGGTGCTCTGAAAAGGAACACCCACCCGCACTCAAATCGAAGTGCCTCTGGCTTAGGCTGAATACGTGGTGCAAAACACTTGTCGCCTCCATCTCTTCTGCAATGCGAGCCCCTCCTTCTGCGTCAAATAAGTTTCCTGCAACAGGGCAATCTGCACCCCCCTCCTCACCAATATGCATGTATTTTGTGTCGACGCAGCATCGTGTGCATCTCCCTGACATTCCAGGAGATGCATTTAATCCCTACGGGGATCCCATTGTTTGAACTGAGTTAGCCCCCCTTCTTACCTCCTAACAGCGACATGCCTGGCCCCAAACAGAACCCCCTCAACAACCAAACTCCCCCTACCCAGGACAGGTGCCAACCAACAAGTCTCCATCCAAACCAGTACGGTAACCTACACACCATGAAAAAAATAGGTGGAGGTGCTTAGGCTGGCCCTGCAGGACCCAGAACCCCCCCCCCGGCTAACCCCCCACCTCCGTAATAGTGATAGTAACCCCAATAGTTGCCCCGGTGCCAGTAATCTGTTACCAACTCACGGTGATTTCTCTAATGAATGGCACCCATGTGCACGAAGACCCTCTCCTCTTCAGACAATGCCATCTGCTGTTTGCGGCGTGACAACAGGTTATTCAGTTTCGGAGTCTCCATTCGTGCTGCTGGGTCGAGAGCTTTCAGATCTGTCCACACCATGTTCACTGACAGTTGAGTTTGGACTAGCCTCTCCATGGCTTATCTCCGCGACAGCCCGCACAGCTTTGTGTCTCTCCAGTTGGCAGCCTTTTGACGGCGGAGCCCTCAAGGATCTCAGAGGAGTGAGTGATGACCGCTGTATCCCTCTCTACGGCGAAGTACTTGCCACCTGCTTCCGCCGCGTCTCCAGCCAGTCCTAGGCTGCTTGTGGTGCAGTAAAGAAGTGAGGCTCCGTGCCGTCCACCACACGGAGGCGTGCTGGGAATAACATGGCATAAGAAATTTGTAGCTGGCCCAGCTTCCGCTTGAAACTCAGGAAGGAAGCATGTTGTCTCTGTACCTCCCTGGTGAAATCCGGAAATATAATCACCCTGGCATTCCCAATCTGCAAGTTCCACTTCTCCCGGGCTTTCTGTAAGATGTGATCCTGTCTCGATAGTGAAGCAGTCACAATACCATCGGTCGAGGAGGGGCCCCTGGTTGGGCTGCCTAGTCGGGACCCTATAGGCTCGCTCGAGTGCATAAAAGGAGAAGAGACCCTCCGGCGCCACTTCTGCCTTAATCCAGGTTTCCATAAAATGTACCACATCGCCTCCTTCCTCTCGCTTCGGGATCCCAACAATGCGCAAATTGTTCCGTCGGGAGCACCCTTCGCTGTCCTCTGCCCTCACTTCCAGCACTCTTAACTTTGGCCTCCACGATTTTCAGCGAACGCTGTAGTGCTGTGACTGCCTCTGGGACCTCCTCCAGGTCTTCTCGGTAAGCTTCACGCGCTCCTTAAGCTTACGATGGTCGTCCTTCAATAAATTGAGGTCTGCCCCAATGGCGTCCATCTTTGTCTCCAGGGCTTCTCTCGAGGAAGTGATGGCCTGCATAATGTCTACCCAAGTTGGCCCCGGCGGGACGGCATCCTTCCTCCTCACCGTCCCCTCATCCTCTTCATATGTGTGTAGTCCTTTGTCCTCCACCTGCAGCACTGTGAACCCCTTCTTTTTGGAGATCCTCCCCATTGGTAACGGGTACGTAAGTCCTCAGGGGTCACCGGAAGCTTGGGCGTCGCTGTCCGTAATGGGGCAGGCCGCGCCGTACTGCTGGACCTCAGGCTTTATAGGTGGGGCCCTCGACTGGGCTCGCAGGCAATCCGTGGCAAATTTCGTTCTCTAGGGCCTGTGTCGTGTACCCCTGAAGCCAACACGATCCACCAACGCGGGGGTTCACCCCACCAGCAGTATCTCAATCCCCCCAGTGGTAATCGCTATGAAGGTCCCACCCGATGCTGTACCTTTTCACCGCGCTGATGCTCTGCACTTTCCACGGCCAGCCACCAACCAGGCCCAGTAGGCTCCCACCTTCTCGATGTCAGCCGTTGTGCCTCATACTACTGTCCCAGGCAGGACCTCTCCGTCTGGGGCTCAGAACAGCGCCGGTCAGTTTCAGCACAGCGCTCAGGGGCCCCTCCGGCTCCGCCTGATGCTGGTCACCGTAGGTAAGTCAGACCCCCCAACCGCCATCGCCACAGAACGGGTCTCCAGGTCTCCGCTCACACCCGCAGACTTCAATGGCCGGCCGCCGCCATCTTGTGCTGGTGTCGCTCTTCCCTGGTCAGGGGCACTCTTGCGGCCTGCGGGCCCTTCTCACCCAATGCTGGTGCCGCAATCGCCGAGGTGCGCCACACACTCGGCAGTACTCACTGAGGACCTGGGACCACGCCGTTCGAGCTCAGTGGGAGCTGCCTCATCGGCGCTTTGCCACCATCTTGTGTCCGCGGCCCCCGCATCCCGGGAAGAAAGTCGGCGTTTTGCCGCTTGTGAAGCACAGCCACTGTCCACCGGCACCGGTAGGTCCGATACAGGTTCCGCGGCAAGGGGCGCCTCTATGTTGTCAGGATCTTTATGGGTGGAGGGAAGCTACGGACAGAGCCCTGGAGTCCGCTTCCCCTTACATCGGCGCCCAGCCACGTCCCCGTGGCCAGTAGATTTCATGACTGTCTATTAGAAGTAGGTTGTCGGACTGAATGCTAAGAAAACAGAGGTTTTGCTGTTCAGAAATGATTTGCTGTTTTGGTCCCTTAGTTTGTGCTCTTGTGACTCAGGAATGCTCCTATCCCCCTTGAAAACCTTGGATTCATTTTTGACAACAAGCTGACCTTTTCATAACAAATCAACCATGTTACATTGTCATGCTTCTACAGCTTGAATACTAAAAATAAATGTCCGCTGTACTACCTCCAATAAAACCAGTGGTAGTTACCCTAGTCCTATCAGAAATTGACTACTGTAACGCTCTGTTTGTCAATATTGAACAAAGATTGCCCAACAAACTGCACGTTCTAAAGAATGCTGCTGTCCGTCTTCTGTTAGGGATCCCAACGTTTCATCATATATCTCGCGCATTACCCAAACTACACTGGCTACTGGTTAAAAAGCAAATCTTCTTTAAGGCCCTGTGTATTGCGTGTAAGGCCCTTCATGAGTGCGGCCCTAAATATAAAAAAAAAAGAAAATTCCAGCAGTATGCTCCCACAAGAACACCTCGTTCTACCCATGCATTCAACTTAGTGGCACCAAGAATCAAAAAACCAACCTGGGGAGGAAGACCCTTTATCGTCTCCACTGCAAAACTATGAACGAGTTACCTATGCTCCTGAAAACACAAAATAGCTTGCCAATCATTCTGAAATCCCATAAAACTTGGCTGTTTTCAAATAAACAGTTCAGTTAATATTCCAGTTAGCTCCACTAGGGTTCCGTTTACTGCAGCCTAATGCCCGCTCCGTTTTACCAGCGCCAAGACGCCTACGGCCATAAGTATGCTCTATAAGTACTCATTCAACTGAATTAGTGCAAAGCTGCACAGCGCCACCTACAGCGCACAGAGGTACTATGAAGAAATTTCCTGATCCAGTCTGACGGCAGAGGAATATTCGAAAGGTGAGGAATCTGTGGCTAGATGGAGTCTCTACCAAAAAGAGCATTACCCAAGGTATATAACTTGTTCACCAATGCCCATAGAAACATGACTTAACAGCCACTCCCAACCTTAAATTGATCTGTTGTTACCATCAGGGTACTCCATCCTTAGAACGGCTAGAGAAAATGCTACAGGAAACCAACATTTAAGACTATCCAGGAGCTAAACTCTCAGCCCTTTAATTTATATAGAACTGAAATGAATGTTAACACTACATCTTAAATCATCTGCAACATTTATCAGGGCCTGGGACAAAACATCATATATCTAAATGAATTAATGGAATGTATCCTGGCAAAGAACCTGAATGGGTCAATGCATCTTTCTAAAGATTTAAGCATCTATTCTGGTGGCAATTTCAACACCACTGCAAAATCATTGGTGTCTTTTGGACAGGATGGCCATTCGTCAACTGAGGCATCATCTTTGACCCAGGTGTGGCTCGAGAGCACCAAATAACTATGGAAGATCCTGTAATTGCGAATTGGGTTATTACATTTCTTTTCAGATTCAAGTGACCACAACAGTATTAGGAGGTCAAACCAAGTGCCAGTTATTTGAATGTAGAAATACGAAGGATATCTGAGACTGCATTAGTTGAAAATGTTGTAACAAATCTGTCCTTCCTCTCTTATAACACCCCTAAAAATGAATTGCAATGTTGCAGTAGCAAAAGGACTCAGTGAAGTGGCCCATTAATGTTGGGAAGGGAGAAAACTGAGAAAAAAATCTTCACTTTCATCTTCAAGAGACCTAAATGATTTAAGGAAGTTTGTTAGCGCACTGGAAAGGAAATGGGATAAAAAGTATCGTTCAAATCTAAATTATCTAAAAATAGCTTGGACATTTTACAAAAACAACCTCCTTAAAGCCAAAGCTACATTCTTTCTCAATGACCTTTGAAGGACTAAAACATTGATAAAATGATTCTGTATGATTAGCAAAAGGGGTAAAACTCCACAGTTCTGGATGCACCACCTGATAAATGTAAACAGTGGCTATATTCTTCTAGGACAAAATCCACAAAGTAGGAGCGACATACAGATGGACCAAGTCTTTACTCAAGTTAAAAAATGTTTTTTTAAATAATTTAATGAATTTTCCTAAAGGTGGGAAATATTCCTCTCCCTTCCCCAATCCGAGAACTTCTTAAGGGAATTACCAAGAAATCTACACCCATTCGCTCATGTTGAAGACCCCATACTTTCCTCCGTTACTAAATTTATTGAGATGCACATTGTACCCTTTTGGCTGCAGATCTTAAACTGCTCCCTTGAGTGAGGTTCATACCCAAAATGTCAGACAAAGCCCTTACTAAAGACCCTTAAATAATTTCATACCAATGACTTTGTGCCCCTTCATGGGCCAAACACTAGAAAACCTTGTGAGCATCCATGTGATAAAATACTGAAGTAAACAATCTCCTTGATTCAATGGAATCCGGCTTTATAAAAGCTTGTACCATGAATACACCAACACTTCTGGTGCTTGACGAGGCCTTGATAATCATGAACAAGTGAGAAACCTGTATCCCCCATCCTCCTGGACCTTGGACCTTTAGGCATGGTGAACCAAGCACTTACAAAACAGGATGGGCACCAGGAGACAGAACAGGTTCAGACAGTTGGGACTGAATAACATTTGTCCTCTCTCCATGCTGTTCATGGAGTCTCCCAAGGTTTGCTTGTCGGTGTTTTTTTAAACCGCTAAACAACTAATTGAGATATGCTCTGAATATGCTGACATTCACCAGTATCATCAAACAGGGATTGGTAAAGCCAATAGTTCTCCCGTATGGTTGAGCTGTTGGCGTTGTCGGTTGGGGTGGGTCAGTGAAGAAGAGGGCGGTTGTGGGTAGTGAACTTGTGGAAAGCATGACTGGGAAAAAATGGAACATCATGACTCGGATTCAATAAAAAAGGTGAAACCGTACTTCAATCACAGCGCGAGCAGTGGAGGGACGCACATTTATTTATTTTTTAAATTCTTTTTTATTAAACATTCATCGACATATGTTGTACAATGCAGAGGAATCGGGTACAATACAATCATTGAAGGCAACAATGGATAATCCTCCATGCCAGAGCGCTGTGGGAACAGACTATGGGGTGGAGGGATCGTCCAGGTCAATGCTAAGCAGAGCCTTGCAAATATGTCCTCGATAGGAGTGTCAGGGGTTCCATATTTTGTACCACTTTTGGGGGCGGCCATGGGCTGTATAAACTGTCTTTTCTCTTCACATACACCAGTCTAGGTCTTCTTTCCAGGCATCTACTTTGGGTGGCTGTGTCGCTCCACACAGTTGTGCTATGTTCCTCTTTGCCAGCATGAGTCCTAGTGTGGCCCATTGCGTGTGGTGACAATTCAAATCAGTGGGCTCCCATATGTTTGAGGCATCTACGTGCATCCGGGTGTATGACAATTGTGAGCACTTTGCTTAATACGTCGTGGATCCTGCGCCAGTATGATTGTATGTACTCGCACTCCCATATTATGTGTAGAAATGTTCCTTCCTTACCACATTGTCTCCTACAATCCCCTGTGTCGGCCCTACCCATGCGTACCAGACTAGGCCCTGTGACATATGCTCTATGGAGAATTTTGAATTGAACTAGCCGAAGTCTGGCAGAGATTGCTAATACTCTTGGTGAGGACACTGCTTCTTTCCAGTCTTCGTCATCTAATTTGATGCCATCCCTCACCCATTTCTCTCGTAGTGGCCCAAGGGGGTCTGTCATATTGTTGATCAGTTTTCTATAGGTCAGTGATATGGTTTTCTCTGGTAGATGTCCGTCTAACAATCTGTCTTCCAATGGAGAGGTTCTGGAGGGAAGGAACCTTTCGGGAAGTGGGATTTTAGTGCATGACGGATTTGAGTATATCTAAAGCGTTTCTGAGTCCGCCAACTTATGCTGCTGCTGCAAAGAAGCAAATGATTTCACGTCACCCTTCTCCCACATGTCTTTGATCTGCAAGATCCCGATGCGGTCCCACTTATCGAATCCCTTTGTTTTCCATAAGCCGCCCAGTTGTTTGGCGTCCCACAAAGGGGTTACCAGAGTGAGTTTTCGATCCCAGCCCAGAGTTTTGTTAACGGTGTGCCAAATTTGGACCAAGTGGTCAGTTGGTTTAGTCAAGGGGTATCGTTTGGGTTTGGAATTAAGTCCCCTATTGTAATTCCCTCCCGGTAGAGTCCATCTATCCATGGCATATCCGGGATCATCCGGCTGACCATAGGTGCCCTGATTAATGGCTGCAAGGTGTGCTGCCCAGTAATATATTTTGATATCTGGGAGTCTAATCCCCACATCGTACCAGTTGAGTGTGAGCTTGGTCAATGCTATGTGAGGTTTCCTGTCCCATAACAGGTCTCTCAGTAGGCTCTCAACCTCTCTAAAGTACTCTGCTGGAACTGGGTCCAGGGTGTTCTGCAACACGTACAGGAAACGGAGCAACAACATCATCTTGAAGAGGGATGCTTTGCCCTGTAGTGAGAGCGGAAGGGTTCTCCAGCTGGCTATGTCACGTTTAAGCCTCGGCAGTGATGGGACAAGGTTTTGAGTAAAGCAGAGTCTGGGGTCTAATGTAATATAAATACCCAGATACTTGAAGCCCACTGTATTAATTTGAATTGGGCAGCCAATTGAAGGGGTGGGTGGGTCTCCATTAGATTGTATAGGAGGGATTTATTCCAGTTGATGAAGAATCCTGAATATCTACCAAAGATTGCCATGATGTCCAAGACACACACCAATGACTTACTCAGGGAGGCTAGGAATAAAAGGATGTTGGCGTAGAGAGAGATACGGTCCTCCCATTCGGGGGACAAACGCAGCCCTCGTATTTCTGGGTCCTGGCGACTCCAAGCCAAGAGTGGTTCGAGGGCAAACAGGAGAGGGGACAACCCTGTTGGGTACCCTGACTCAGATTGAATTTGTCTGCCTTCTTGTTATTGACTATGACCTGTGCTTGGGGCACGGAATATAAAATCCGCACCCACTGGATATATTCCAGGCCAAATCCCAACTTTGCAAGAACTGCAAATAGATAAGGCCATTCAATAATGTCAAACGCCATGGCTACATCCAACGATACGACCATGGCATCTTCTCGGATTGTAGCTGCCCTACCCAGCACCCCATGCAGCCTGCGCAGACTCAGCGCAATATTACTGTGCGGCGTAAAATCAGGGTGGACTAGACCTCCAATTACTTTGACCAGACGGTTCGCGAGGAGTTTGGCCAGGATTTTGGGTTCTGCGTTCAGAAAGGAGATCGGTCTGTACGAGGCACAGTTGGTTTTGGGTTTGCCCTCTTTGTGAATAGTGACCAATGTGCCCCCAACTTCTTGCTCTCTTCGAACATAGCTTTTAGGTATACGGCTAATTGGCCAGGTTTAAGTTTGTATAGCTCAGTGGGTAGGACATTTTGGCCTAGGGCCTTCCCAGAGCGCAACGATCTAATAGCCTGCGCTATTTCATGATTTGTTGAACCACGGTCTTCCTCTGACCGGGCTGGGAGCGTAATGTCATGTAGTAAATCATGTGAGTCCTCCTCCGTGTATGGTGCAGTAGTTGTATACACTGTCTTGTAGTGGGTGGCAAATTGATTTGCAATATCTTGTGGGTTGGTGGTGGTTTCATTGTTTGTACCTATTTGTTCTGGTACCAATCGACTCACCCATTCTTTCTTGTCAAGCCTGGCGATCAGTTTCCATGCTTTGTCCCCCAGGTCTTCTACTTTACCCAGCTTGGCCCTGTCTGTTACTAGAGCTTTATATTCATCTTGTTTGAGGCGTAGTGTATGAATTTTCTCCTGGATGACCTCGGCTCCTAATTCGTCCTCCAGTTTGCCTATTTCTACCTCTAATTCCACAATCTCTTTCTGCCTATCTTTCTTCATGCCAGCAATTAGTGACAGTGCTTGTCCCCGAATTACGGATTTGAACGACTCCCACAAGGTCTGGGAAGAATCAGCTAAACCCTCATTTTCTTGGAAATAGGCGCCAATAGCTGCTAAAAATGCTTTCCGGATTCTAGGGTCTCAGAGATGCCACTGGTTGATGGGCGGCGACCCTCCCCACCCTTGCCTGGCCGAAGACTAACTGAACCCAAACCGGGGAGTGATTAGAGATTCCCCTTGCTAAGTGTTTGACTTTGTGGATATAAGCAGCCTGTGAAGTCGGTATCAGGACATAATCAATACGAGAGAGGCTATGGTGGGCCCCGGAGTGGAAAGCATGTTGGATTCTCTATAGGTGGTATGACCTCCACCCATCTCCCAGCCCCATTGCTTCCAGAAAGTCGGGCAGCCATCTGTTGGAGGACCCAAGTTCACACGGTTGGTGTCTATCTAATGTGCCTGAGGCCACCGAGTTGAAATCCCCCCCCCCTCCTTCCCCCCATCCGACCACCAGGAGGCCCTCCGGCAACGAGAGTAGAAGAGTGCCTAGATCTTTAAATGTAGTGCACTGGAGACCAGGCGGTATGTAAACTGACAGAAGTGTGAGCATGTCGCCCTCCCAGGAACCTGTGACTCCTATATATCTGCCCTCTATCGTCTGTCCAGGTTGAACTCGCGGCTAAAGGAAAGGAATTTCTCACCATAATGCCTACTCCCCGTTAGCTAGTTGTGAACCCTGCATGTGCTAGCAACTTGTACCCCACAAGTGCCTTACAGGAGTTCCCCACCAGGTGCGTTTCTTGAAGCATAATAACATCAGAGGCATTACGCTTAATGTATTGCAGTACGACGCTACGTTTGATTTTATCTCTAAAGCCCATTGACGTTCCAGCTCAATATTTTAACATTTTAGACCCATAGCTTACTCAGTGAACCCAAAGTAAGTTCTAAGTTCCTCTGTGTAAATGCCAGCATTTTCCGTCAACGTAACTTCAATAACGTATAACAATTGTACAGTCCCCACCCAACACCCCCCTCCCTGTCCCTTCCCCCGCTTCCCGGTGAAAGAAAAAAAGGCTAATAATCACAAAAGAACCTGCATGAGTGTACCTTCCCTCCCTGCTACCCTGCTGCGTAGGCTCAAAACTACCCACATCTCCAACTAGCGGAGCGCCTGTCGCCCCAAATAACTTGTCAACTGTTACAGGGGTTGAGGGGTGGCACCGCTTTAGGCCCCCCTAGAGCCCAACTCCAGCCCCCACTAGAAAAGAGGCTTTATTGCATGATATTGGTCCCGCAGTGTCCAGCTTACTTGGAGGCCACTACCCCTCTACAAAAGAGCAAATAATATACATTACAAAGTGTTGCAAAGAGTCCCATAGTCTGTTGCCAGGCGAGAGGAGTTCATTCTCCGCCGGTCACCAAGGCAGCTAGACTCCTGGATCTCGAACTCCAGGATCGCAGGCTTCTCTTGTCCGGTTCGGCACTGCCGTCTTGAGAGCTTGGCGGACTCCCCCGGGAATCCCAGCAGCTATTCGTGTTCACTGGCCTCGTCCTCAGCCTGAACCCTTCATCCAGCCATGCTTGTACATCCGACGGGGCAGTGAAGAATCATGATTTTCCATTTGCCATAACTTTCAGTTTCGCTGGAAAAAACATCATGTACTTGATGCCTTTTGTCGCTGAGAGCCCGCTTCATCCCGTCGAATGAGCGACGTTCTTGTTGGTCCTTGAGGGTAAAGTCTGAGAAGAACCGGATAGTTGCATTTTCGTACCTGAGATCCCCATGTAGGTGGGCCGCCTGTAGTATTGCGTCACAGTCTCTGTAGTTGAGGATTTTAGCTATGATTGTCCTGGGGGCTTCCCCCGGTTTTGACGGGGGGGGGGGTGGATCGGGGCTCTATGCAACCGTTCCACACTGAAGAAGGCGGAGAGTCATTTAAGTTTGAGATAGTTTAGTATTAGATCTTCAGGAGGAGGTCCACACTCGGTCCCTCTTCCCCTTCCGGAACCCCGACCATTCGAACGTTGTTGCGGTGGGCCTGCCTTTCCTGGTCCTCCATCTTAAGAGCCACCTGACAATGCTGATGGACCAATTGTTAGACTCTTTCTTGCAGTTTCCCGAGTTTTGTTTTGCAGCTCTGTGACATTGACTTCTGTCTGTGTTACGCGTTCTGGCATTTTGTTCATGTTGGCCCTGAGGAAGTTCATTTCAATGGAGACTTTATAAATCTTTCTTTCCAGTATAGCTCCCAGTACTTGGATCGCCGCCATTATGGAGCTTAGTGATGGTTCGGGGTCGTTTGTCAGGCCACGTGTGGCTCCATCCTCCGGTGTCAGCTGCTTGTAAACTGCGTATTTTTCCAGTTTATTAGATTGCACCGGTGGACCTCCTTTGGGTTTCATCGTGGCGTGAGGCCAATCAACCGTGTATCAGGAGCAGCTCGATCGCTTGATGAGAAGTAGATCTTGCACCGGAACGACGCACAAGCTTGGTGAGCAGGGTGGACTACCGGCCGCCGCACAGCATCAGCTGCACTACAATAGCTGCTGTCTTTTGGACCCCTCCTATATAGCAGCCACTGAGGGTGCCTGTATCTCTTGAGGTTACCGCAGGCCCAGTAGTATCCGGGGAGTCTAGCCGTGAGGGTATTGTCCACCCGCCTCCAGGTGTCAGCTGTATCACGGCTAGAGGGGAATCAGTACTCCCGAAGCTGCTGACAGAATGTTAGGGCAAGCTCGGTCCGCTGTGTTCCCCTCGCTCCGCAACGGTTGTATATCACGCAATCCCAGAGGGGCCACCTGCAGCCGCACATACAGCGCCGGGTGCCAGACAGCCGTCAGCGCCAACCAAGCCCCAATGTTCGTGGCCAGGCCCCAAGGCGGTGCAGTCCCAAAACTAGTGCAACACTGGTGTGCACCCAGCCAAAGAAACTGCCCCACAGTGAGGGGGGCAAAGGGTCTCTCATTTGGTGTCCAGTGGCAGGAAATGCGAGGGCCCCCCCCCGGGCAAGGCCGCACCACTCGCGCACACAGGGTGTGCCCGCCGTCCAAACAGCACGCTGCCGGGGAGAGGCGCCACAAGCTTACCTCCCCTCCCTACAATCTTGGCCTGACCATTACATGAGAAGTTCCTGGGAGGGGTTCTTCAGTTGACTGGGATGGGCTATAGAAACTGCGAGGTTTCGGTAAATGACACCGGCTGAAGTAGTGCGCAACACACAACACAACCAGCGTCTGTTGTAAGTCTCTGCCACCAAGGCTGTATTGCGCGTGCTGGCCACCCGGTCTCGGGCCTCTTGTGTGGTTCCTGCCCCGTGAGTAATGGTCGGGTGGTACATATGCACGAAGTCAGGGGTGGGAAGAGTGGGTGGGACAACTCCTAACCCCCACTCCTGTGGCAGCTTTGGCCTTGCGGTTTCAGGCCCGTTTCACGGAGCCTCGGCTGGCAGGAAGGAGATGGCGGCAGCCGATTTTCGGAGCCAGGCGAGTCTCGATCCCTGCCAGAGTCGCCGATTCTCGCTGCAGTCCCACTTCCTTATGCCGCCACCCGATCAGCATCAGCGGTGAGCGTTGGTTTCGCCAGAGTCCTCCCTATGGTCGGGCAAGTCACAGGTCACCTTCGGCAGCGGGTCTACGATCGGGCGAGGCATTTACTTGAGCGCCACCCACTCCCACCAGGCTTCTTCATGGCACGGCCTCGGAGTGTACAGCCAGGGAAAAGGGATCAGGCACCGGCAGCTGCACCAGAATTTCACACCATTTGGAGCAGTGTTCCGCAGGTTCTGCAAGTGCGGCAGCCTCGTCTAGAGCAGATAATTATCGGATATTTAGGGGCTTTTGCTGCAGCTCTGGCGGAGCCCTTTTCTTAAGCCACCATCTTAGTTGGCACCAAGCCTGGAAGCTAATTATTAAAGCTAATCCATACTTAGTCCGTGCACCACTGCGAGAAAAGGAAGGGGCGCATGACCAGCACTCCCTAATGAGAAGGCAGCAAAGAATAGAGACAATGATGCCAGCGTAAGCTCAGCAGCGGGCGGGTTCCAGGCCCATTATTTAGACACTAGAGTCTCTTAATCGAGAGTGCATGCGCAAGCCCATGCTTTTGCAGGCTCAACTTAAAAAGATGCAAATGTACTGAAATTAGGCCTTGAGAGTCATCAAGCTTGGCTTGTCATTTCCTTTTTATAAGTAAACCTGAACAAAATAGAGTTCATGCTCTTTACTCCTAACCTCAACTGAAGCCTTGCTCATAACTTGGTCCACAAATACATGTTAGAGTTATGGAGCCTTGCCAACTTAAGTACGGCGTGTTGCAAGACCTTAAACCCCTTGTTACAAGAATGATTTGTCTTCTGACTTGACTATGTTATCGCTCTTCTCGTAGGCCAAACCTAAATCAAGCCCTATGCCCCACAAAATTGTCTTGGCTTGGACAGAACTTCTTGTATGTAATGAACAAAAAAGACTAATCACATTTAAACAGTTTTAAGTCCGCTGAACTGGCTCCCAATGAACAGAAGATACATTCTCAGAACAGCATTAATCACATGCAAGACTCCTCAAACTCACCCTTCGTCAGAGATATTGAAGACTCTTAAGAATAACCAGAAATTCGAGGAACAAAAAAAAGGTCACTCAACAAACAACATTCAAACAATAAAAAAATGCTTAAGCCTATTCAGGGCATATAATCTGGAATGTCGTCCCACCACATACCAAATAACCTCTTAGAAATCCTTCAATAATGGAATGAAAAAGCTATTAACATATTCTAGACAGAAGCCATGGTTTGTTGTCCGATTTACAATAGCAATACTACAAATGCACCATTCCCCTTTTTAGGTCTCAGACAGACAGCGCATGTGCTGTCTTGAAGAGGCAGGCTGTGTTCTATCTGTGGGCGTACAGGCTGCCTATATCCTACCATTAGTAAACTTCAGCGTCCCACTCGTGGTGACAAATGCAGAAAGAACAATTGATGGACGGAATGCTGAACAATGTCAAACATTCACCTGTTGTGTGTCTTTTGCTTCCTTATACTTTCTGCTCATGGTTTGCAGAGCGATTTTTTTCCCCCCTTGTTTTCAAGCATTTCATAGGAATGCTTGTGTTTTCAGGCAGTCTCCCTTGTACACATACACTTATACCACAAAAATGCATACTTGTGTACATAAACAGATGCATTGCTTTTTTAATTTTTTAACCTTTATTGGTTTTCGTTCAAAACAAACATGAGACTTCCTCAATTGTTATGGCAATTATAGTGACACATATTAATCCAATAACATGTATTACAATTACAATAAGATCTGGCAGGACATATTCAGTTGACATTCCATTCCCCAACTACATCCCCTACTGCCCCCTTTTGAAACCGCCCAGCTCTGCACATACTTGTCATTTTCTCATAGGGTCGTCCAACCTTCAGACCTCGCACAGCCTCGTCATAGAGCTCTCCAGTCATTATGTGTAAAACATGTCTAGCCCCACTGCACTATTAAGCATCATTGTTCACTTCCAGCTCCTGGTTCCCAGCATCTGCTACTGTCTCCTCACTTCCTTTGGTGGCTTTATATGCATGATACAATGCCCAGAAATTCTTAGGCCTGCTACGTGGCGGGAGAAGGTCACTAAAGATTTCAGTTTGCGCGCTACAATACAACATATCGCTTGACCACTGCCTTGTCGTAGGGGTTGGGTCTCGCAGCCAACCCATTGCTACTCTGCGCTTAGCTAGCATCAACCCCATAACTACCAGTCTACGGGTTCCCTTCGGTATTGATTTAGAATATCCCAACAATGCCAGTGCAGGCTCTGAAGGGAGCGCCAGATCAGCCATCTGTCCCAGATGTGGGCCATTTAACACGGAGTCCAGGTACCACCCAGTATCTAACCACTTCACGCAGAACAGAGGAGAGGGGACACTCTGGGTCCCGAAAATATAATAGCTTGTTGTCCGCATAGGTGGAAACAATCAACTCATAACCCGGATATCGTATACCCTTATGTCTGTGATATTCCCGGAGCGCACAGGCCAAGGGCTCAGCTACTAAGGCGTATAAGATCAGAGACAGTGGGCAGCCTTGCTGCGTGCCCCTAGTTACATGTATAGCATCCTTCACAAGGTTCCCAATTTTGATTCTAGCAGTGGGCGCCCTATATAATATCCCTATTAACTGCAAAAACACAGCTCCCAACCCCATCCTCGTCAGGACCAGTCTCATGAAGGGCCATTCAACAGAGTCGAAGCCTTTCTCCATGTCGAGAAATACTGCCACCGCCTGTATCTCCGGCTTAGTGTGCTGAATCGCTCCGAACACAGGTGGTAAATTATAAGTTACATTCCTGTTGGGCACAAAACCCGCTCGCTCCAGCGCTACTAATAACCAGCCGGTTAGCTAAGATCTTCGCAAAACGTTTTGTGTCTGCGTTACTCAATGAAAGTGGGAGATAGGAAGCACACTCATCAGGTGGCTTGCCCAGCTTCAAAATACCCACAATAATTGCCTCCCTCATCGAAGGTGGCATATCACCCGTCACACACACATCATCAAAGAGTGTAGTTAAGTGCGGGATCAGTAAGTCCGCAAATGCTTTATAAAAAGCAACTGTCAATCCATTGACTCCCGGTTCTCTCCCCGACTTCATACCCGACAAGGCAAGTATAAGTTCATCTCTCTCCAGAGGTCGCATAAGGAATCCACAATGTGAGTCTGTTAGCCATGGGAGTTTTACATGTGTTAACTAGTCCAATATTTCCGCTTCCGTGCCGCCACTACGCGTGGGGTAAAGCTCTGCATAGCATTGCCTGAACCTGCCCGCTATGGCGTCCTCTTCCGTTAAGGTGTCCCCCCTCCTCCGTCTTGACCTCCGCTACTATAGTTTTCTCTTGCCTTCTCTTGAGAAGTTGAGCCGAGTTTGTCACGGTAGTTCAGCAGTCTCGCTATTATCTGCCTCGGTGGAGCACCAGGGACAGGGCGAGGGCCCAATGAGCGATGCGCTCTCTCAACTACAAATATGGGGGAGAATGTTTCACTACCTAGTAGTGTTACCAGCCACTGCTCAATGAACTTTTCCATGTTGCTGGTCGGGATGGACTCCAGAAGGCCCGTGATTCGTAGATTGTTTCTGCGGGATCGCGCCTCAAGGTCCTTGGTCTTGTCTTGCAGGATCTGCAGCACCCTCCCCGTTTGGTTTTGCTCCGTATCAAGTGACGTCTGTGCTTCCTCCACCTCCGTGACATATCAAGCCGTTCAGCTTGTTTGTCTAATCGTTCCGACAGTCTATCCATGCGGTATGAGAGGGAATCTAGTTTAGTCCCTAGAGTAGAAAGACTGCCTTGCACGCCTTTTTCCATTGTGACAAGCATGGCGCGAATGTCTCAGTCTCTGTCACCTGGGGCCTGTTCCTGCGCGTTATCCCCGTCATCTGAGGCGTTCTCCCTCCCTTTAGCTTTCCTTTGGTCAAATGTTAGTTTAGGCTGTGTCTTATCCACTCTAACCATTTCAGCGGAACCACCACCACTGTCTGTGACCAGCTAGCAACAGTCGTTCCAGGCGAGTAGTCCCCTCAGGGTAATTCCTCTTCAGGGGAGACGACCTCTACTACGCAAGCTGCTCCAGTTTAATGCGCTGCCAAATTAAGCAAGGGGCGTAGCAGCCGCTCAGTTACACCTCACCGCTAATCAACTGCCCACCTGCGCAACGGGTCAGGCACCAGCCGAGTGCCGCTGCAGGAAGATCTCGCAGGCGCACCGCCAGTAGCACCCAGGCCGCTTGCTACGCTTCCTATGCTCCACCATTGACCGCGGCGGCACTCCTTGCCCTGAGAACAGGGCTCTTCCCGCTTCCACAGTGTACTTTGCAGGCTCCCACAGAGGGGCAAGCAGTCTTTAGATGTTGGCACCTCTGTCTTAGACCTCTCGCAGTTGCACCAGGATCGTATGGCACTCAGCGTAACTCGCCATATAGCACCTCCATCGCCATGAATTGATCCTTAGGGCATTGAAGACCGCTGTATCCCACCGGGCGCCTCCTCCCAGCGTCCCACCTCCGATGTCGGCCGGAGACTCTGCAATCCAAATGCACCCTGTCACTCGAGTGCCACTTTTTGGTTACTCCTCTCAGTCAGCCGCAGGCGCCATGTCGCACCTCCGGGTGGCCGTTACGCCAGCAGCTCTCAAGGTGGCCGGCCCCAGCTCAGCCGAGCTCCCAGGTCCTTCTCCCGGCAGCCCACAATCTGCGTACCTCTCTTGACAGTGAGACTTCGTAGCCTGTCGCAGCAGGGCACTTCACCACAGGGCTCGAAAAATGTACTCGCCCTCTCGCAAATGCGAGTCAATTTCTTTCAGGGCGAGACTGTTGTCAGGCCTACTTGACCGGACTGGCGAGTCAGCTTTGTCGCTGTGCTAAAGTGCAGTTCTGGTACAAGGCTTTAGACAGTTTGTCCGCTTCCAATTTTGTTTTTCGATTATTCAATCCCTTGCAGTTGCCACAGTAAAACTCGAAAGGGATGTTACTTTTTTGCTTAAAGGAAAATACACGATTGTTTGATAGAGCATGACTTTTTTTTCCTTTTCCGTCCCCAGACACTTTGTACCTCTCAGGAAAACTGCCGCAAGTTTATTTAAGACCCACACAACCCCTACACACAAATCGCACAAACACTGCACATCAATCTCTGAGTCTGTTTCTATGGAACCCCACCACTGTCAAGCATATACATGTGTCTGATTGCACGGGACCCTAAGTGGTAAACCTAAGCTAAAATTTAACAGTTTTCAAAGCATTGAAAGAATCTTCGGGGTATGTCAAAAAGGTCGACAGAACAATTTTTTTAATATAAACAGGTATCCGCCTAAGTCTGTTCAGCTTCAGGGCATTCGTTAGTTTCTAAAAATCAATTTGAAATTATGATTTCAAATAGTTTTTGTTGTGATAATGCTTTTAATATATTTGGTTGCGGTTAATTACACTTGGGTGTTTTTTGAATGCTTGTGCCTAAAGAATGGTGATGGGAAAGCTGTTTAGCATGCAATGTAATGCTGTCCGGATCGAAGTATAACTTTGTACATATTTGAAGTATATTGATCACACGTTATTTTTGTTGCCGTGATGAAGTTCCGACAGACAGGTAGAGTCACTGCTTTTGCAAGACTGGTGATGAAATCTGGTGCTGAATACTTTTTATTTACTTTATGTAGGTGTTTTGTGTAGCTCCCAGGGTGCTATCCGGCTGCACCAGTGCGCTAGCCATGTAGGATGCATTGAAGGGGAGTGAAGTGCAACAGCCCGAACGCTGTCTCAGGTGATCAAGCAGCAAATTTCAAATCAAATGCGCTTCCGGGGGCAGGTGGCCCAGATCACAATTCAATTTAAAACACCTAATCATCATGTTTCAGTTATCAATAGTGCTTCTCTTCTGATGATATTTACTTCATAAAATATTATAACTTATGCAGAATGTTTACAACAAGATTCAGAGGAAAGGATGTCACAATAGAACAGTTGAACCCAGAGTTTTCTTCACAGCCATACATCTTGTTGTCCAGTTGACCCCAGATTGGAAATGGTATTTCTACACAAGGTCGTAACAGCAAGTGTGTGCGTGTCGGAGATCTTTGAACGTTAGGCGATAAAAGCTATTGACGCTGCCCTCAGAGTGGGGGTAGCAAGGATGGCGGAGGTAGACAAAACTCGAGAACAGATTCTTAAAAAATATATGTTTTAATTAAGGAGCAAATAACAAGAAATTCATCCAAATACAGCATGAGATTGGCTTCAATGACATACGAAGTGAGACGGCACTGCCGGTGTCCGTCGTCATAAAGTTACAGATCGCGGAAAACAACTTTATTCTCAATAAATAAGGGGGTCGCGGAGCCGGGCCCGCTGTGTCCAGGACTCGGGAGTTAGAAACACACTCCATCCAGTGGGTTCTACAGTTTCCCTTTCTCGCTGTGCTTGGTTATTCAGTATTATATGTTCTTCGTCCCTTCATCTTCCCTTTCGCTCTGTCGTTCCATACTTCAACCTCTTGGCCACCACTTCCTTTATCCCCCCTCCCCGTCCTTTGCCGTACTTTCTTTCCTTTTCAGTCTTCCTTCCCTATTGTTCCCTCCCTCTGACGCCTCTTTTTATCCCCTTCATTTCCACCTGTTGCTCCTTCACATCAGTCTCATCTTTCCCGTCCTTTCCATCGCACAGCTTTCCTTCTGCCCGGTCCAGTTCTTCCTCCCCCAAATATCCTCCACTCCCTCCCTCCCCTTCCTTTCTTACCTCCTTACTTCCTCCTCAGGCATTTTCTTTCCCTCTTCCTTTTTTGTATTGTATTGTATTGATGATTTGTAAAGCGCGTTGGCTACCCAGGGGCGTCCCAGCGCTATAGAAAAGAGTGAGGTGGGCTGGAGAGGCTGGAGTAAGAGAAGCTGAGTGAAAAGTTAGATTGGAATTTTGCTGAAGAGCCAAGTTTTTAATAGTTTACGGAAGGTGAGAAGGTTAGGTTCTGATCTGATAGGGAGGGGAAGGGAGTTCCAGATCCTAGCCAGGTTGTAAGAAAGCGAGCGGCCTCCACATCTGGCCTTCCTAATGCGTGGTACTGAGGCGAGGTGGGAGGTCGTAGACCTGAGTGGGCGGGAGGGTAGATAGGCTTTCATCAGGGGAGAGTTAATAGAGGGGCCTGTACCCCAGTAGGATCGGTGTGCGATCCTACTGGGGTACAGTAGAGGGGTTCACTCCCCTCTCCCCATCATCCCTTCCTACACCCCTGAACTCAAACGTACCCTCCCCTCCCCTTTATCATTTGAGGGAACAAACGCACATGACAGTAGGTGAAGGTTCCTAAAGCCTTCAATAAACAATTCCCTCTCTTTTTAACTATCTGTAAAAAGTTGTTCGGACAAATATTCAAGGCAATAAGAAAGGAGGAAGTGTGGTGGAGCTGTTGTGGGACGTGATTGCGGCTGGTGCTTTATTGAAGGGACATTGCACATCTCTGGTTCATCTCCGCGTTGAGGAGGGGGCGCGAGTCACCCCTCTGCAGTCAGAGATGGGAGATTGTTGACACTCATCCTCTGATCTGGCAGTTTACATAATGTATGCTTGACTGGAGTCATTCATTCTTCGTGCTTTCTTCCTGTGCCCTCATTAGAATATAAATATCAAGTTTGTGATAGTTTGTGTTCTGGATCACAGGCCTCGATGTCGGCAATCTTTCACAGTTCACAGGCCTCGTTACTTTCACATTTTACCTAACGTTTTACCTCACGCTTCCCCCGTACCGGCTTCTTTCACAATTTCCAGGTACAGGTTCAGTTTCTATGGCCCTGTTCTCAGGCCACAAGGCCTAGCAAGCATTGGTATAGCCAATAGGTCTCACTTTTGGGACCTTTTAAACATTTAGTTAGCCAACACAATACCCTTGTTAGGTCTCGTCTAAGGCATTGCTTTAGCAATGCTTTGGCCAAGATATTAAGTAGGGGTCTCAGAAATGCTCCCAAAGGCGGATTGCCTACAGTGCATGTGTGTGGGCTCGTGCACATCGCACACCATTTGGTTTGCTTGCAGCCAGCATCAGACTTCAAACACTTCAAAGGAATCCGCTCGGGCACTCCTACTAACATAAATTAACAAGTTGTTGTCACAAAGCTTCACAGGAAAGACCAGCGACGCCATATGGACAGCAGGCAGCCACAACACATCTTCCCCACTACTCTTTTCCTACCATTTTTTTGTCGCTTACCAGCCGCTCTACTGGCTTCCAAGAAAATCAAGATTCCCAAGTGAACTGCAGTCTTATTTATTATTAAAAAAAAAAAAAGATAGATAGAAACATATCTTGGAAATCGCAATGGGAATAATTTGAGTTTTAGTGACCTTATTTCTTCTCCTATTCGGTCACGCTTCCTGTCCTCTTCTCTTTCATTGTTGCCTTCTCCCCTTACTCTGCCCTCTTTGTTCTCCCGAGTTTTCTATTGAATCTCCTCCACCCATCCTATCTCTTTCTCTTATTCTTCCCCTCTACCTATACAGATTACTTATCTCCTTCTTTCCCCCTCCTTATTCTGTTCTCGATCTGCATCTCAATCCATTCTCCCTTCTTTGCCCTCTCTTCACTTTCACCCCATCCATTTTGTCCTGCCTCTTCATTCTGCCCCAACACCCCTATTCTGTACACTGTTCTACAACTACATCACGGAACTAGGTGCAACCAAACACCAACAACACCTCATACACAAGGGCATGTCAAGGACTGCCTCGGGGAAGTTTCACCTGATGTGTATGTCTGAGAGCATGTACATATTGTTTCTATGTGTCTGCGAGCCTTCACCAGTGTATGTGTATTTGAATGTGTGTATGCGTGACACTACTTTAGTCCACACACACTGCTCCCTCACACTACTTTGGGACACACACACTGCGCCCTCACACTACTTTAGGACACCCACACTGCGCCCTCACAGTACTTTAGGCCACACACTGCACCCTCACACACACTGCGCCCTCACGCACACTGCGCCCTCACGCACACTGCGCCCTCACGCACACTGCGCCCTCACACACAATTACACTCTACTGAATACAACATACACTCCACACAATACCACTCAGTGCCACATAATTATATGCTACGTAATTACACTGCGCTCAACGCAACATGCACTCCAAATACCACTCAGTGCCACATAATTACACGCCACATAATTACGCTGCACTCCATGCAACATACACTCCAAATACCACTCAGTACCACATTGTTACTCGCCACATAATTACACTGCACTCAATGCAACATACACTCCAAATACAACTCAGTGCCACATAATTACACACCACATAATTACACTGCACTCAATGCAACATACACTCCAAATACTACTCAGTGCCACATAATTACACGCCACATAATTACACTCTACTGAATGCAACACCCACTCCACACAATGCCACTTAGTGCCACATAATTATATGCTACACAATTACACTGCACTCAATGCAACGTACACGCCAAACAATGCCACTCGGTGCCACATAATTATATGCTACACAATTACACTGCACTCAATGCAACATACACTCCAAACAATACCACTCAGTGCCACAATATTACACGCCACATAATTACACTCTACTGAATACAACATACACTCCAGACAGAACCACTCAGTTCCACATAATTATATACTACATATTTACACTGCGCTAAACGCAACATACACCCCAAATACCACTCAGTGAAACATAATTACACGCCACATAATTGCACTGCACTCAATGCGACATACACTCCAAATACCACTCAGTGCCACATAATTACACGCCACATAATTACACTGCACTCAATGCAACATACACTCCAAATACCACTCAGTGCCACATAATTAAACGCCACATAATTACACTGCACTCAATGCTACATACACTCCAAATACCACTCAGTGCCACATAATTACACACCACATAACTACACTGCACTCAATGCAACATACACTCCAAATACCACTCAGTGCCACATAATTACCCGCCACATAATTACACTGCACTCAATGCAACATACTCTAAAAACAATACCACTCAGTGCCACATAATTACACGCCACATAATTACATTCTACTGAATACAACATACACTCCAGACAATACCACTCAGTTCCACATATTTATATGCTACATATTTACACTGTGCTCAACGTAACATACACTCCAAATACCACTCAGTGCCACATAATAACACACCACATAACTACACTGCACTCAATGCAACATACACCCCAAATACCACTCAGTGCCACATAATTACCCGCCACATAATTACACTGCACTCAGTGCAACATACACTCCAAATACCACTCAGTGCCACACAGTTACACGCCTCATAATTACACTCCATATATCTATCGCACCACCACAGCATCACTCAGCACCACCACAGCATCACTCAGGGGCACCACAACATCACTATGTGCTACCACAGCTTCCCTGCACGCCACAGCATCACTCGTCGCAACCACAACATCACTCAGCGCCACCACAGCACCAATCTGTGCAACCATTCAACAACAACTGGTTCAAATAGGTTCTCTCAATGTTTCAAGCTTCATTACATATGTCACAAAAAGATGTTAATATTTCACTTCTGTTGGATTTTCGTCACAATAAAATACACTGAACATAATCTTCACAAAAGTTATTTACAAAAGTTTAAGCTATTGCCATTATAAATTACTATAACTTTTAAGTATTAATTATTAAAAAAAATTAAAAGCAATTGTTATTTGTAATATCAATACATCCAAGTCACGTAAATACAACACATATTGCATTACAAATGCTATAGATGTCACATTTGCGAAAGTTAAAAGTATTGGCATTGTAACTGACAAAGCTATTAATTTCGCTATTTTCAAAACCAACACATAAATAAAAAATGTGTCATTTACAATACCAATAGCTCAAACTTTCCTAATGCGAGACCTATTGCATTGCAAATGCTTGTTATTATCAGCAAAGAAATCCGCCATCCAATTGAGCAATGGAAATGAGCATACATATTCTTCGATAGCAGGAGCCTCTAGGACATGGGTACTCACAAACTTTCTCTCGAGGGCCGCACCGGTGGGGCGGGGTCAGTGGGGGAGGGGGCGGGGCTAGCGCAATAAAATAAACTGACCATGAGGTTGATCACAGGTCCCTGCAGTGCCACCAGACCCGGCATACACACATCTCTCTCTCTCTCTCTCTTTCTCTCTCTCTCTCTCTCTCTCTCTCTCTCTCTCGGTCTCCCTCCCTCTCTCTAGCTCTCCCTCTCTCCCTCCCTGTCTCACTCCCTCTCACTCTCTCTCTCTCTCACTCCCTTTCCCTCCCTTTTCCTCCCTCTCACTCCCTCTCCCTTTCTCTCACTCTCACTTTCGCTCCCTCTCACTCCCTCTCCGTCCCCCTCCCTCTCACTCAGTTTCCCTCACTTTTCCTCCCTCTCACTCCCTCTCCGTCCCCCTCCCTCTCACTCCCTTTCCCTCCCTTTTTCTCCCTCTCACGCCCTTTCCCTCCCTCTTACATGCTCTCACTCCCTTTCCCTCCCTTTCCCTCCCTTTTCCTCCCTCTCACTCCCTCTCCGTCTCCCTCCCTCCTCCTCCCTCTCACTCCCTCTCCGTCCCCCTCCCTCTAACTCCCTTTCCCTCCCTCTCACTCCCTCTCCGTCTCCCTCCCTTTCCCTCCCTCTCACTTCCTCTGTCTCCCTCCCTCTCACTCTCACTTTCCCTCCCTCTCACTCCCTCTCCGTCCCCCTCCCTCCGTTTCCCGCCCTTTTACTCCCTCACTCCCTCTCCGTCTCCCTCCCTTTCCCTCCCTCTCACTTCCTCTCCGTCTCCCTCCCTCTCACTCTCACTTTCCCTCCCTCTCCGTCCCCCTCCCTCTCACTCCCTTTTCCTCCCTCTCCGTCCCCCTCCCTCTCACTCCCTTTTCCTCCCTCCCTCTCACTCCCTGTCCATCTCCCTCACTTTCACTCCCTCTCACTCCCTCTCCGTCTCCCTCCCTTTCACTCCCTCTCACTCCCTCTCACTCCCTTTCCCTCCCTCTCACTGCCTTTCCCTCCCTTTTCCTCCCTCTCACTCCGTCTCCCTCTCTCCCTTTTCCTCCCTCTCACTCCGTCTCCGTCTCCCTCCCTCCCTTTCCCTCCCTCTCACTCCCTCTCCGTCCCCCTCCCTCTAACTCCCTTTTCCTCCCTCTCTGTCTCCCTCCCTTCCCCTCCCTCTCACTTCCTCTCTGTCTCCCTCCCTCTCACTCTCACTTTCCCTCCCTCTCACTCCCTCTCCGTCCCCCTCCCTCTCACTCCCTTTTCCTCCCTCTCCCTCACTCTCCGTCCCCCTCCCTATCACTCCCTTTCCCTCTCTTTTCCTCCCTCTCCGTCTCCCTCACTTTCCCTCCCTCTCACTCCCTCTCCGTCTCCCTCCCTCACTCCCTCTCACTCTCCCTCACTCTCACTCCCTCTCCGTCCCCCTCCCCCTCCCTCTCACTCTCACTACCTCTCCCTACTTCCCTCCCACTCACTCACTCCCTCTCACTCACTCACTCCCTCTCACTCACCTCCTCTCACTCTCACTCTCTCTCACTCTCTCTCACTCACTCCCTCTCAATCCCTCTCCGTCCCCCCCTCCCTCCCACTCCCTCTGTCACCCTCTGTCATCACACCCTGCCTGTGTGTCAGCCGGGGCACACACACACACACAGCCACCCGAACACTTAACAGGTCTTTAAAAGACCATTTGCATGTTAATGAGGCTTGATGTATTTCACCTCCTCTTAGGCCCCTGCAGCTTTACTCTGGCTATCGCTAGCATCGCCCGGCCGGCAGCCCCCACACAGCAGCAGAGTCTCTCGCGCTGCTTCAGACAATCTTTAAAAAATGCAAAACACGGGTATCTGATGTCTCAAGGTCCGCAGGCCGCCACAGAAGGCTTGCCGGGCCGCCAACGGCCCGCGGGCCGTACTATGAGTACCCGTGCTCTAGGACAATCAGAGGACAGCTTGCGATTTCTTCAATATAACTCCGTTCCAGGAAGTCATGAGCAGCCGCACATATATCTCAATTTGCCAAAACTCTGTGCGCCAACGCGCAGGTCATAATCCCGATTTCAGAACAGGCCAACTCATGAGCCACTAAGGGACTCATTAGATGATCATAATCTGGAGCAGGAGACACCCTATTTGAGAGACAGAGTTCTAATGCCCATTCAAATTGGCAATCCAGTGAATGGAACACAGGCTGAACGCAAGTAAAATATGAAAAGTGGAAGGATAATCCGTATGCCACGCTCAATGTGGCCAATGGCAGCGCTCCATAGCGTTCAATCATACGATCACGAAGCAGGGTCAGCCGGGTTGGCTGTCTCTTGACACAGACAGTGCAGCCATTTGGACCAATCAAATCAACAGCAGCACACCGGCAGCCAAGGCGAGAATTAGAGGGAAGCCACCAAAGATGCTGGAAAAAATAGATTGAAAAAATGCCGGTATCACACCAAATATAATTTGGAATGAGGTCACAAGGCTGGAGCTAACAATTAAAAAAAATGGGCCAAGCCTGTAGTGGTAGAGGCATTAAAGATAGTGTGGATCAAAATGTGAAAATGAAGTGGGAAATCCGTATTTAAAAGCGCGTGTACCTCAGTATGCGTGTTAGCAACGTGAAGGACAAATCTTTCACGAGAAGAAGTAAGAGGGACTTCTTCTGGGACAATAGAGCCCTTATTATGTTTAACTTGTTGAACTCTGCTTTCAGGGTCGGAATGGAAGGCCAGATGGAGATATCAAGCCTCCCATGCGGGGGCGGAAAAAGCAAATTTTTACAGCAAACTACATGCTGTGAGACAGTGACAATGTACGGAATTCCAGCCAACATCCTGCAACAGTCTTTATTATTTAAAAGTAAAAAGCTAACGTTAGCTAATAATCTGAATGTTGGTGTGCGCCGTGCAATTGTGTAATTTTGCACACTAGTGAGTGATCAGGTGTGGAAATGCAGTCCTCCCCCTTTAAGTAAACTTCTTTGCCATCTCTCAGACATCTGTATGAGTAGGGCAGAGACCAAACCTCATGGAGAAAAGCGGTACCAAGTTGTTCATATATCTACCCAGGGCATAGTGTTCAATACATGAACTAAATTTGAACGGAGGAAAAGG
The DNA here is from genome assembly GCF_964261635.1 of Lissotriton helveticus. Classification (NCBI taxonomy): domain Eukaryota; kingdom Metazoa; phylum Chordata; class Amphibia; order Caudata; family Salamandridae; genus Lissotriton; species Lissotriton helveticus. The sequence goes on along the minus strand of NC_136057.1, from coordinate 1,181,272,826 downwards.
TAATGTTATTAAACCATGGATGAGCCACACAGCTGAATTTAATTCGGCTACAGAAAATTATAACAGTTCTAATTTTTCAATATGCAGTTTGGAATATGTTGCATCTTTCATGGACATGAACTGTTGTTTTTCTGTTAAATTAAAAGGTAAAAACAATGACGAAGTATTCATGTAGTCCCAAGGAACTTTCCCAGACTTTAAAGTTTGTAAAGTCCAAGCAAACTGCATTAAGGAACGCAATTGATTTTGACCATGGGTCAAAACAGACACTTCATCTTGCACAATATCCACAACAGATGAAACAATGTTATCTAAGGTGTAAATCCTGGAGGAGAGCGTATTGATGCTAATATCAATGAAAGCAAGCCCCTTTTCCAAATGTGCCTGGTCTTTTGCCCTTAAACGGGAAGCCACCTCAATTTGCGACAGCTTCCAAACTTCATTGTAAATAGCATATATATATCTTTTGGATCTACCACCCAAAGGACCTTTATCAAAATCAGTCAAGTCAACATTGTTGTTTAATAAAGATAAATGATGTTTAACAGATGCTAGGGTGGAATGTTTCAGCCAATTTTGACATAATTTCCCCATTGAATAAGTAGTTACTGAGTGGGAATTTTCGAAACGGGGATCGGTTCCGTCCCGTGTGAAGCAAGGGGCTAGACCCAGAAAGCGTTGTTGACAAGAATCAGAACTTGTTTGCCATAACAGCCAGCCCTCAGGGTCCAGGGACGAAATGATAAATGAGATGTTCGAAATTAATGATTGCAATTCATCAAGGGACATATCAGTATGATTGTCCCAATTAGTGTATTCATACAGATTTGGAATTTTAAGGGTATTCATTTGTTTTGAAGTGGCCAAACCAAGACATGTTGTTTGTGAAATCGTACTATTCAAAAACATGTGGCTCTGAATAAGGCATACACGTTGCAAAGCCTCAGTGCCTTGCACCTGCCAAGGTTTAGAACCCCAAACAGATTTAAGGTCTATTGTATCTTTCCATAGCTCATAGCCACCCACAGCTAACTGATCCATAAAGGATTTAGAATACAGTAATTTTGTGTGAGTAAGCCTCACTTTAGAATTCGATCTAGAATTTAATTTTAAATAAAAGGAGCTCGGGTTAGATTGATTAAAGTCAGTGAAATATGTGATTTTTTTCAAAAGGGTAATGGAGCTGCCTTCTGTGGGAGTAGGACAATGTTCCCATTGGGTGTAATTAACCACATTTCTAAATGTATTAGCCTTATGCAGAAAATTATGGCCATAGTTTTGGTAGCAAAATCAGTCACTGTAGTTTGCGGAGTCTAAGTATAAATTCTCAGCATCAAAAGCAGCATAAAATTTTAAATCAGAAAAAAGAGCTTCAATGGCTTGGACATCCCAATCATCAGAGTGTATGTTTTGTTTAACAACATCCCCCATTGAAACACAAAGTACATTTGGAACATTAACCACCTCTGCTGGTCCATGAATTTGAAATTTTACAGCAGCCCATACAATCCCATCTAACACAGGCCAAATGCTTGAATTCTTCATGTCCTACCACAGACATTGGTGCGAAGCATATAAATAACTAGTCATTGAAATCTGAACTAGGACTCTGAAAGGGAGAAGGAGTATGGGTGCAACATGTACTGCTGTGTACCTGTTAACTTACTCATATTCCCCATTTTTTTTTTTAAGAGTAGTAGATCAACTATTCGTGGGAGAAAGGTCTAATCCTTGGTGCCATGGTGCATCAAATATCTGCTGTTTAAGCCGCAATACATTACTTACTTTCGTGTCTGTGTTCTTTCCCGCACCTACCCTTTGCCCTCTGTCTTGCACGTTTTCTCGTCTCCCCCGCGCCCCTCACGTCGTAGTCCTACCCATTTGCTTTTCTCTGCCCCTACCAGTGCCTTTCAATGTTGCTTTCTACACCCATGCCCCAGTGTTGCTTCTGTTCTACCTCCCGATCCCTTGTTTCCTCACCCCCTCCTCGTGCTGCTTCCTCCACCTGCTTTTAAATAAAAATATAAAGGAGCTTGCGTCATTTTGTAGGTGTGTGCATGTGTGGTGTGCATGCCTATAAATGACAGGTGAGTGCATCATAGGACTTTTTTTCTTGCTTAGCCATGCTACACAGAATTGGAGTGCTCTACAGCAACACTAAAAGCCGTAGGTAAAGTTAACCCCTTCGGTGCTCATGACGAGCTCAGCTCGTCATGGCATATACCTCTCAGGTGCTCATGACGAGCTCAGCTCGTCATGACCACACCCGTTTTTATTACGGCCCAGCACTGCAGGAGAATCGCTCCAGCAGGCATGAGGTTAATTGGTCCCAAAAGTGGAATCTGCTGGCTTTCCCTATGCCGGTTATCTTTGTTCCTGAAAGTGTTGTCTATAGGCCCACATCATGTACCGCTCCAGGGATTGTGTGTGTATGTCTCTATGCCCATGCTTGACATGACCCAAGATAGAGGATGAGGACACGTTCCCCAGAAAGAAAATGTATATTGTCTGTATTTCTGTAACTGCAGGTTTTAGATCCAGGCACTGAAGTAGTGAGGATGGTGGGGAGGCTACCTTCAGAAATTCCATGAAGACTTTGTAAGCAAGAAGCTGCTGATAGTTCTTTCCGTGCTCTTCCTTTTGGTTGATGATAGGTGCAGACTGCAGTTTCTGACGTGCATGGGAAGAACATCTCTAGGTGAGACCTGCCTTTTTTGTCTTTACTGATTACAACTTCAGAGAGGCTGATGATAGCTAGACTCAAAAACCTCTCACTTCTTTGTGCTTAGGTTGTACGTGCTCCAATCTGGAGTGATACCTTTTGTGAAAAGCATCACTTGACACAAAGTCTGTGTCTGGAGAGCAGCCTGATTGGGACACTTCAAAGAGAACCATACCAAGCCAGTTCTAACGTTTTTGACAGTAGATCCAGGTATAGAAAAGTCTGACCCTTTTCCAGTTTCTTCAAATCCAAGGAAGGAAGTACTCCGCTAAGGAGTGCTGTGTGACATGTCTGCCTTACAGCTAGTCTCCCTGAGGTGAGGGGACATCACCTGAAGTCTGCACTTTCTATTGGAGAAGCTAAAGGCCTGGAAGCCTGCCTTCCTGTTGAGATGTGAAAGGGGTCTGCCTGAGCTTTCAGGGGGGAGACTGTCCAGGAGGAGGTGCCCAGTGCATCCTAAGCTAGGTGCTACACATACTGCAAAGAGTTCCATGGGTCAGTCTGTTTCCTGGTAGGGAGGACTTCAAGCAGTTGTACCTGCATTGGCCTAATCAGGGCTGCATCTTCCTGCGTTAGCCAATTGGTGGCTGCATCTCCTGTGGTTAACGCTTCACCCGATTAGATCTGCAACTGCCTGCCAGTGCAACCATATGACTGTGTTGGGAGGTGCAGCAGTGTAGGCAGATAATCAGGCCATGCTGGTTTGCCTGGCAGAGTGTGGGACTGTCATCCCTTACCATGGGACGCTCCTGCATGAGTAAAGTGAGGTGCTGGATCTTCTTCAGAGGTGCATGGAAGGACTATCCTATTACCCACTACTCCACCAGAGGTAATGACTTTGAAGAAATGTGCACATATGATGTGGGTAAAATTGAGATTGCACCTGAGCTTGAGGCATGCCTTACCTACTGGGGAGGGGGGGGGGTGAACAGTCATCAAGTGAACCTGCATGGGATTAGCACCATAAAACTCAGTGGATGTAAAACCACAAAGGAGAATAATCACCACGATCACCGCCCTGTGAAACAAGTTGAACTGTGTAATTTTCCATACAGCAGTGAAATTAAAAGATACTATATTTTCGTAAAATATATGCACTTGGCTGGAAATTAAAATTGTGTTTGGTGATTGGTTGTTGAGCTCTGAGCTCATGCCCCATGGTACGTCCCTGAGAAACCTATGACTTCTCTCCCTGGCTACCCGTAGAGTCAAATACGGAAACAATTGTACTTGACCCAGTTTGCAGAGCCACAGTATGATGTAACCTAGGACACCAGTATCCAACCTCCTCAACCACCTTGGCTGATGCCTAATAATGTCTGCTTGCTGTAAGTAAATTTTCTTGGTGTTGGAGTCACAAGGTGATTAGTAAATACCTAGTGTGGTAGTGAGCAAATGTCATGTTGGTTTAGCAGACCTTGGGAGTTGAGTTGTTTAAGTATGACTGATTGTGAAGTTAGGATGGTACTCCTATTACTTCATCCTCCTACTGGTTTGTAGTCAGATATAGATATTGCCCATTGCGCAAAAAAGACACAAACAGAACAGAGCTTTCCGAGACACCTTAACTGATACTGTCTACCATCACAGTAAACCATAACCACCCCTGCATTTTGGGGGGACCTTAACATCTGGTACCGCCAATCCAACCTCGCCCAGTCAAGAGCCATCTTGGCTAATGTAGAGGCCCTCAACCTTCCTCAGCTGGTGACAGACTCAACACATGCATTCTGACACTGCTGAGATGTAATTATCATCTTGTAGCAATAGCTGGAAACTGAAAGAGCTTCAGTCTGCCAGATTCCTTGACATTGTAGACGGGAATAACATACTTGGACCTCTAAATTTGCAGCGGCAATGTCAAAGAATCCACCCTTGATCTCCATTTGGGGTATTTGATCAGAAGACACTGCCAAACTCTACCGGTTGTGATAGCATTCCAGAATGTGTTTTCTATCTATAATGGCAGGTACAGCATTATCTCACTAAATTCCCTCACTATAGCCTCTTTTGCCACTCACTCTTGAGTTTCCCAAGCATCCATTTTCTTTCTCTCCATTACGGGAGCTGATCAGTTCCTTCAATGTAGCCTGCTACAATCATCCACACAATACTTGTTATCTTAAAACGAGAAAACCCAGAGGGTCTGGAATCTTTAAGACTGGACCAACTGTCTACGTGCCAGAAAAGACGTGGCTATTCACCAACCACATTAAAAGTACCTGTTCCAAATGAAAGATCCTCAGAAGAGGACAATTGAGAAAGTAAAATCCCACAAAAATCTGGCAAAGGCACCGAAGTCCATGCTGTCATTAAAGAAAGTAAGAACTATGTAAGTGGTGATGAATCTGACCTCTCTTAATGCCTCAGATTAATCTTCTCAGAGGAAGCAACTTTAACACAATGCAGGCACTTAGGCTTACTTCTGGGATGGCCTGAAACTACAAGACACTATAATTTCTGTCATGTCACGTGAAGACCGCCGATTGTTTGCATCGAAGGACATGCCTCTTTGTACTCTGTAAACTGCAACGGATCCATAGCACTGAAACAAGACAAATGCTTAGTCATTCATGAGAACGTATTGTATTAGTGCTACATTTACCTCAATATCTATTCTCCTACCTGAACAGTCTGCACAGTGATCCTAACAAATAGACTTTTTCTTACTGTACTTTTACATAGTGGCGAACCGTTTTTAGGAAGGTCAGACTTTCTAGTACCCGAATTGGACTCAAGAAACGTGTAATTATAAACGTCAACCCATTAAAATATTCCCTAGCAGCCTTCACACTGGATGTGAAATATCATTTGATGTAGTTCCCTGGCTCCTAGCACTTCATCTGCACTCTTCCTCCTAACACAAGGAACTAGAAAAGGATGCCCTCTATTTCGTTATTCTGCCTTGTACTTGAATTGTTACTGGTATTGCATAGAGAGAATACAGTATTCAGTGGTATTCAACTTGGGGTCCAAAGCATGCAGATTATGTACACAACATAATTCTCTTTGTTAATTTTTTTAAATAAAATCTACCCTTCAAGTTACTGAATAGGCTGACATTCCTGGTTATGCCTTTAACCCCTTCCATGCGGCCGCGATTCTGCGCCTGTGCGGCAGTTTTATTGAGTGGGCGGGTTCATGATGAACCCCAGCCGTCATCAGCACACGAGCACGACGGCTGGGGTACGTCATCAGCATGGATGGGGTTAATAAAATAAACTGAGTGCAACCCGCTTAACATACTTAAACCTTGGTGGTGATAGAAGAGGAGGGTATTTGGAATACAGGACTGTTAAACTTGGGGCACTACCAAAAAGAAACAATTGATCGTAATACTAAGCACACAGCTGAAAAGCTTAGTGACTTGCTTAATATTTATCTTTGTGTGGATGAATAGACAAAATTACAATTATTCATGCTTCGCAGACGATTCCCTCACCAACCCTTTTCTGACCTTGATAAGATTATAAACAAATTCTCAGTGGATTTAAAACTCAGAATTGTGCTCGTCTACCCACAAACAAAACAGAGGGATGAATGCTGTTTGTAAAGATTAAAAATTAATATTTAATTATCAACCAGTAATTTGGGCACACACATCCTTAAATAGTTTCATAAGCGCATTCTCCGCAACTTTAAAGGTTGCAACTAGATAGATACCCAGTGCCATTCTAAACTACACGCTACCGAAGTCTAAAAAAAGCAAACCTTTCTCACAAACTCATTGTGGACATATTGGGAACCATTATAAGATAAGAGTGAAAAAAATAATTAAATCCATATACTGAGTCAAAATGTTTGCCCAGACAGTATTACCAAGGGTCATAATATCACAAAATGTGCCTCATTATGCTGTATAATTTATCATTCATTATCCATTTTGGTAAAGAATATTCTGAAAGTAAGGGCTTCACTGCTTCTCACAGAAACCGAAACCGACATCAACCCAAGATTAGGATGAACCCCACCAGCATCACGCTCACCTCAGTCTAGTAGTAATCAATGTTTTCATTTACCTTTTCTCTTTGGATTTCTTTCCAACATTTTTTTTTTTTTGCTTTATTCTTTTCTCCATCACTACCCCTTCTATACACTGTTGTATGTTGCCTTTGTGTGTTTGTAAATAACCATTACTCACAGGGCTCAACAATCTTTTCTTCAAGATATTTTTCGTGCCAAAAGGACTTGTGCACCAGTCTTCTTTTTCTCTTCTCTTTCTGTTAACATTACATTCTACACCACCTTTTTTTCAATAAATTTGTATTTCATTTGTATTTGATTTCATTCTGTAAAATGTATTGGGGAAAATGAACTACTTCTAATGGCATACTTTAATCGACAAAATATGGGTTTGAGTCTGGTGCTTGTTAAATGCCCTCAGAAGGTCAACCTTGAGAGAGCTATTAATAACGTTGGTGCAGAAATTTAAAGTTGTACCACAACATTTCACACAATAAATATCATTCATGAAAGCTTAGGAAACTTAGCAATTAAAAGAAAAGAAGATGATTAGACCCAGTATGGCTTAGACACAGTGTCTGACATACTCATCATGCATGTGTTGCCCAGAATACCACAACTGGGTAAAGATAGAACTACTCAAGCCACTATTGGTTTAGTGACACTAAGAGAAGAGCACAGAATCCTACTTATCGGAGTCCATGCTGAACCATGCTCAGCGATTATTACAGTGCCTGGTATAACAGGCCTGAAGAGAGTAAAAGGATAGCTGTTGTGAAGGGATGGGAATAGTCCAGCCTGGTACATTAATCGGAGAGCACATAGTCACATGTACAGCTTTCCTGTTTGTTAGTTGAAAGATATTGAGGGCGTTTTACAATACTTAAAGGCTACAAGCACAAGGCTAATGTTGTGCAAGAGGGGAATTTGGCGCTAACCACATTCATCATGGCATCGTTCTGTGTGGTTCATAAAAGTAGTCAGTTGGCCAAAGGCTGCGCCAGATTGAAATCAACACAACTTGAACTAATATGAAAGTGCATATTAGAATACTTGCCACTCGATGATGTATTAATTGCACATGTACTGGGTAAGAAAACTCCGGAATTTAGCATTACAAAAACCATTCCTCTAAAACACACTAAGACAGTGGTGGCTGGTGACATTTCAAAGTGGTGAGGCGTAAAAGTTGAGATTTATGTAGTGAGAAAATGAAATGAGCAATCCCAACTAACATAATTATGGCTCAGGGCTTTTCTCACCCTGGGCACGTTTTGAAAAAAGTGGTGAAAATGTTGCATTTCAAAGTAAATTTGAATCAAAAATGTCATGAAAAAGCTAGAAGATTTATGAAGCAATATTTAAACACATGAAAAAAGATAACATAATGGGAATTATTGGGACACTATAAAAACTTCTGCCCATTCCACATCCCTGATTAAAATGTAATCCACAGCCTCACAATTCAACATCTTCAATATTAATTATTTACAGGAAAATCAATGTTGAAACTCCATTATCTTAAACACCTATAAAACGCTGGCAGAGCCACTAGTGCTGGTTGGATTTAGGTGTATGTTAGTTGCTGCGTTAAATTTCTGGGTACAAAAGAAAGCAGAGCTCACACAGGGATCAAAATACATGATGGGTGACAAACTATGGGAATCAGAGAAATGTAATTTATCTGTTTAAGCCACGGCCTTAATTACATAGGCCATACCCCTTTTAGAGATCTCCACTTCTTTCATCTTAGTACTGCTTCAACCCAATTTCATCCTCCGTCCTTCACTCCCTCTTCCAACACTCCACAGTAGCTTGTCAGCTCAAACTTTGTGTTGTGCTCCTCCTCTCTCCTACGCTCTTGGACGCTTCTTCACTCTGCACTCCAGCTCTGCTACATCTGTAACCACTTAGGACCTCCTCTCTCACCCAAAAAAAAAACAACCACCCAAATATCTGCTTGTTGCGCCTGAATAGCAAAATCTCAGATTCTGTTTCTTTTCCAGTAATGAAAAACTAGAGACGAAACTGCCCCTGCTGGCCCTTCGACTCTGTCTGAGATCTGCTTTTACTAGGCTTTATTCTATCACGGAATGGCACAGTCAAGGTGTGCACTAAGCCCTTTGGAATTTGCAAAACCTTGACAAGGAACTGACAGCCAAAGGAATTCAATGGACCCAATAAAACTGCACCCTCTGCACCCACAACGATCACTTTAAAAAGAAATGAAAACCGATCCATTGGACTGGTTAGGGATTGAGCATACAGTATCCATCTTACTGATACAAACACACGTGTCTGCGTACAGAACCACAACATGCACACTGAAATACTGGTACATACAAAAGGGGGGCAGACTCACCAGCTATTCAACGTCACATATACATAGGAACCAGGGCAAGCACATAGGTGTGTACATACAACTGCAAACATGCATGCATGCATGCTTTCGGGTGTGCAAAGCCAGGAAGAGACACATGCACCCTCATGTACTTAAAACACACACACGTAACGAACACAGGCACTCTCCGGACACACTTTAACAGACTGTTAATGTTGCCAGACAAAACCTCAAAGGTGAGCTGCAGAATATTTAATGCTAGGTATTAATATGGAGAACTTAGTGACACCTGACACAGACTTCTTACACTCAATGAGCCAATTCTAAGTTTAGAGGCCTTGCTTGACCCCCACTCCAAGTTATTATTCTAGTCTCTGCAATTAAAGCCTCTTTTTACCATATCGATTGGTGACTGGATTCTGTATAATTCCTGAATCACAGTTTATTAATTGACATACATCAGATCTGTGTATTTATGCTGAAAACAAGAGAATGGGTTCTGATAAATCTCTCTGCACAGGCCCAGTATTATCACCGTGAAAAACCACAGTAGTGGTCATCACCGATCAAGTAGCTTTAAAAGCAAGACACTACATTTTTTTTAATGTTTTTGATTTTTATTATTTTGTGCCAACTACTTAAACGAGAGATGCTTTTTGGTGCTTGGAGCTTCTTAATAACGGTGAAATCACACATTAAAAAAATTAAGAATGTAGCAGGTGACAAAGCAGAAATACCAGGTATACTGAGTCAAATCCTGAAAACGCTTCAGGTTTTGAATAAATATACAAATGCACAAGTAACCTGACGATCTCTACCGTTCTCAAAATCGAATGTCCTTTCTAACTTCAGCTCGTAAATCGTATTTGTTTAAAGATAAGCATTTTACGTATATTTTTCAGTACTTACCTGATTAAATGCCGCTGGTCTGGCAAGAACTGGTGATGGTGTCTAAAGTACAGCAGGTTTAAATGCACATCCTCTGAGAGTCCCAGTGCGTGGGCCTAAGAAGTGATGAACTCTCTAATGTAGCCAGGGCAGGGCAGGGCTCATGTTATCGCAGCTTAAAGGATAGGTGCCAACATGTATTCTTTTGGGCCTGTGTTGCGTCGAACAAGATGAGAGAGGTGTGTCCACAGAGAAAGGGCTGGGCTCCGCTTCAGCTTCATAAGTAACGGTTACGTTTCCAAAAGTGAAAGCTGCACACGAGGACTGAAGACAGAATCCGGCTGCACCCCTCCTACAGCCCGCCCCTCTAGTGATGAGTTTAAATTGTTTCCACCCATTACCTCGTTTTCCTTCTCAGATTGTCCTGCCCCCTGCCATTGAAGTGAATGGAGTTCTGTGTAACTCCTCCCAGGGCCATTTCGAAAGCGCCCGAAATCCAACCTTATTCAGGCATTGAAAATCAGCACGCCCTCTGCCCTGATGTCACAGCTGTAGCTTGTGCCTGCAGGTCGAAGAATACCTCGCCCAGCAGGCATATACACAGCAGGAGCAGGACATCTGCAAAGTTCATCACAGCTACCCATAAAAAACTAATAAAGCAACAACTGCAAGTAGTAGTTTCTTTTCAGCTGTGTGGTGACGATTTTCTAAATTCTCTTTTTGCCTCTCCCCTCAGAGTGGTAGGGGTAGGGCGACGCCCATTTTGCCCATTAACACTAGCCGCCCCGGAGTTTTGATATTAATGAAGTATCTTAAATTCATGTCTAAACCAGTGACTGTATACAGTGTAGATTAAACAAATGATTTAACAACGTTCCTTATTAGCTCACAACTGACATGAGAAAATTAAATACACACACTTGTTGTCAGGAAGGCATTAGTGCATTAACTTGATTTTACCAATGTTTGTAGACGGACAAAACTATTAACTCCAGGTTTATTAATCCACTTTCGATTGAGAATTGTTAGTTACGTTGTTCAGTAATTCACAAAACATCTAGATGTAAGAACAAGAACGCATTCATGTATGAACGCTGCCACAGTAGCTTTTATTGGCAACATGTTGCTGTCCGATATATGTCCAAATGCAACATGGTATAAAGCACACTACTGTTGGATATCCATGCACGGCCAGAAGCAGTGGTAGGACATACAGTGCTAAAAATGCTAGTTGATATCCAGCATTCGCATCCACCTCCATGAAGGGCAAGTACTGCTATGCAGTTAATGCACACCATATGAATGAATTATAGTTTTTCATGTTAGAATGTGACAGTAGTTTTGCAGTTATTACCGATTTGCATGTGACCCTTATTCCCAGGGAAATTGACAAATTAATTGTTGCAGATGATCTTATTACAACACTACCACTTACCTTATGCAGTGCTTGTGATAAAGTAAACTCTTTCGATGTGTCAAAGGTGTATGGCACAGTGGGTGGTGGATTGACATTTCTGTTATTTCTGCTAGTCCTGTGATACACTCCTAAAGTAAACAAGATTTCCTATTCGTGACTCGGCCTTCAAAACTGGGCAGACTTCGAATCTACAATAGCATCAAGATTTAAAAATATATTTACAGGCAAGTAATGTATTTCTTGTATTATAAACAGACTAGAGCAAGAAAATAAGGAATATATAATATTTGCATTCTGAAGCTATGAACTGGATAGCTCAAAGCATTATACAAATATGGTCAAACTAACCTAAAATGTGAAAAAAGAAAGCGGCTAAGGCTGGATCTTTGACTTTGCCAAGTGTGTTAAAAAATGGAGAACTGTATGCCAGCTAGACGGGCTGTTTTGTGGGTTTATTATGCATTACACTTAGGATGGCTATTTCTGTGCAGACAATAGAATCCCGACACCCCTGCGCGCCCCCCCCCCCCTTCTGCTTGGTAATAAAGTTGGGTTAGTTCAAAATATAGGATAATGTTGGCTTATGTAACTAGATGATACTTCTAAAAATAATGCAGGCCCTGTAGTCTAGAGTCTCTTTACTATTGCAGTGGCCAGCCTTAATGGTAGATCAGCTTTAGCTGCATGCGTAATAAGCAGATGTTTTTGTTCCAGGAAGTTTGACAAAAATATGTCGAGGGTGCGTGGGAGTTGGATCAAGACAGTGACTGAGCCACATTAGAGGAGGTACCTACATTCATTGTTTGAATAAAGCACTTTGTGGGCTTCACCTAGATGGCACAGTGTTCCATTAGTCGGTTACAGGAGAGAGAGAGCATTTGGGCTACGAGCAGCAGTTTTTACTTTACTAGGTACTCTTTCGTTTTAGAGTAGTATTACATCGAAAATATCCAACTTTTGGAAATAGTGAAAGTTAAAGGATAGATATTGAATTTGCAGTAATGTCTTGCTAGTCTCTGAAAAATGTTTAATGTTGGAAGCAAAATACTCAATAGACTAATGTATCCAGTTGTTAAGATTTTAAAGTTAGATTGTTTCATCATTTAGGTAAAAAGAACATACTCCCATGGTACATATAGAGCTGGTGCAATGCGACAGATAAGTTTGGTTGGAGCGGTGGATGAGGAAGTGGGGGATTACTTCCCAGAGTTTCTTGATATGTTGGAAGAGTCCCCTTTCTTAAAGGTAAGTGTGTATTTTCTTACAATATATCTTGGTTATTCACCTATGTACATTAGGTGTTTATAGTGATTGTAGTTCTTTTTCCAATGTATTTTTTTAATCACTAATAACTTTTGCTCGATTTAATAGATGCTTAAAAGACTTTCATAGGAAAGTGTATGCTATCCTTGGATTAAAGAAAAAAAGTCTCAAGTTTGGTATTGGGGGATGATGCAACATGGACTCCAAAACGCTGTGTTTCCATTCAAACTATGGGAAGTTAGGTATAAATCCATGAAATATCAGGCACAACATTTAGGGTGGTGGTATTCGTTGGGCTTTAGAACTGAAAACTTAATGATTCTTCTGTGGGTCATGATGTGGCCTGAATGAAGACTGAAATGGACACTCTAATGGCAGTAGGTTAAGAGAAGAGAAAGGAATTAAACAACTGCTAGAACCTTATGATTGAAGGTATTTTCTACCAAGGGCTCAAACCTTTCAATGGCAACCACAAAAGCAGCAACAACCGCACAGCCAGCCTTTCCAATAAAGAAGAACCTTGAAAGGAATAGGAGGTAAACAAACATCAGACGCCACAGGAAAGCCTTCACAGAAATAATAAGACCTTAATTCCCTTCTCTCTCTTAGTCACACCAGTGGGTGGAAGGAAGTATGTCAAACCATCTACAAGAGTGGCAGAATATAACAAAAGGGTCTTGAATGTTGTTCAGAGTGGACATTCTTCAAAGTTCAAGCCTCCTCCACCTACTGCACTGAAGAAGAAATCTTTCTAACATTGTCAAGACTTGTTTCAATAGGAAATTAACATCCTACTTTAAATAATGCAGTAGAGGAAGTGTGTGCTTACCAAAAATGTGTTGGTTTATTCCTGTTACTTTGTGGTACAAAAGAAAGAACCAAAGCGAGATGCTCAATCTATCCGTCACCAATAGATAACGGAAGATTCATTCAGAATGTTGACTACACCAGGTCTATGCCCTGTTACATCAGGGGGATTAGATGTGCGCCATAGTTCTTCAAGACGTGTATTTGACCATTCTGTTCATAAAGAAAAACAGGAAGTTTCTACGATTTGTGCTAGGAAAATATAGTTTCAAATTTTAAGTCCTACCCTTATGCCTAAAGTCAGCATCTTGGTTTTTCAAAGTGTATGGCAGCAGTTGGTAGATTCGATCTCTGAAAATGAAAAATCATCATATACCCTTACCTGAACGATTAGTTAATATAGGCATCATCTCCAGACATAGTAAAGAAGTACTTCCAATTAGCAGCGAATATCTTACAAAGCTGGAGTTAAGAGTCAACCTTCAAAAGTCAATTACTCTAGTGCAAAGGATTCGCTACTTATGGGCGACATACACCTTTTTCCGCAAAAGTGTATCCTATGGAGGAAAGACTCAAATCTATCCAGCAGAAGTGTCGCTGTCTGAAGAAAGTACTCCATCCAATAGCTCTACAGATTTCAGCATTTCTGGCTCCATGCATCTGTCTAGTTCCTAATGCCAGACTGCATATGAGACCGTTACGGCAGTGTTTTGAAGACGGATGGAACCAGAAATAGGGAAGCTGGGAAAAGATATTATCGCAAGACGCCCTCCAGTCTTTCCCATGATGGTATCAAGAGGCCAACCCCCCTCGAAGGGATTATCTTTCCATCTGGTCATTCCCTCACAGACCAAAGTGATAGATGTATAACTTGTTGGATGGGGTGAAAACATAGACCCACCCACAGATCGAGGGAGCATCGTAGAGAGGGAGAAATCCCACCAGATCAACTTATTGGAGTTAAGAGCTGTCCATCCAGCTCTGAAATCATTCTTCTCATCATTCAGGACGAGTACCCTTGTTTAGGCGGACAATGCTACCACAGTGTATTATCTAAACAAACAAGGGGGAACACACACTAGAACATTGCCCCTTGAAACCCAAATCATTTGGAAATAGCTATTGGTGAGTGAACTGATAACTACAACAGTCCACCTACAGAGGGTTGAAAACACACAGGCGGATACCCTAAGTCAACTGATGAAGAAAAATCTGGATTGGATCCTAAATGAAGAAATACTACAAAGTGTCCTCAAAGAGTGGGGCTTGCCACATATATATATATATATATATATTTTCAGGGGCAAACAACAAAAATGCCCAAACGTTCCTCAAGACATTACTATTAAGGGTCCATGGGGAATGGCCTTTTGATCAACTAGTAAGGTAATTTTCCCTACTTTTTTCTCCCATCTCACTGATTTAAACAATGTTGATCAACTACAATAATCCAGAGAAAGAATGATTCTTGTAGCCAAGGAATGGCCACGAAAATAGTGATTCACAGATCATGTTAACCTATCAGAAAGACCACATATGAAGCTGCCTTGTAGACCAGACTTTTGCTACTGGGGGCCAGATCTTAAATCCCAACCCATCATCGTTGAGCGGTTGGATTCTTGAAGTCCCAAAGTATGGACATTTAGATCTTCCACAAGAGAGACTGTATGGACAGTTATAAAGAGGCGAAAAGACCTTGCACTAGTGCATATTATGCATTTAATTGGAAGGTAGTCTGCATCTGTTGTATACAGAATGACTATAATCCTGTTAGATGCCAAAAGAGGTGGTTATTCCGTATTTGTCTTAGCTATTGATTTTTGGAGTAGGGTCGTTGAATTCCAGGTATTATGTTCATAAGAGCTTTACACAGTTTTACATAAAAACAGAATTGTAATGAGAACACACCCTTCCTTCCAAAGGTAATGTTGGGTTTGCATGTGAATCTATCCATTTCCTTGCCAAACCTTCAACTCCAGTAGAAAGGGCTTGTCACTCTCTAGATGTTAAAATGATTATGAAATTCTTTCTATTCAGACAAAACAGAAGAGATCAGGCAAACTGACCAGTTGTTCTTGGACTAAGGCCCAACAAGATTGGTCTTTCCAATTCAAAGCAGTCTATTTCTAGAGGGATTTTTTCATGCATTACATTCGGTAAACATCATTTGAAACGAATGCGATACAACGTATTCCATTTTAACATGGTCATTAAAACGACTACGTTGTTACATCGCATGCCATTACAATGCAAGTCATTACAACAACTAGCTGTAGGGGGCAGAAGGTATTGGATTTAAATTCCAACACCTTCCCTACTGTTGCACAGACTGGAGCTGGAATAGTAAATTATACTTTTCGAAACTTCAGTGACCCCCCCGCCCCCTACACCAAGTAACAATGCGGTCGTTGTAATGTCTGCGTTGTAATGGCATGGGTTGTCAGCGTGTGCGTTGTAACTTGACCAATTCATTACATTCTGTTACTAGTTCGCGAATAAACCATAAAGTCTAAAGTACATTCAGCTACAGGGAAAGCGACTACAGTGGCTCTTTTGAGTGTGTCCATTTCAGTAATTTTAAAATCTACTATGTGGAGATCTATACATACCTTTACCTGAAACTGTTGTTTAGATTCTTTATCTTTATTCATTTTATTGCGGCCCATAGGGCCATAAAAGCACATTAAAACCATCACAATGATTGCAAACATAATTCATTTAAAACATTGTCCATTACAATGACATAAACGCATTGACACATGCCTAGATTTTGTCTATGCTCTAATCATTTCAACAACCTAAAAATCTACAAATATTTCATTCTAGACAAAAAAACAATAAAATTAAGTTGCAGCACGGTAATTCGTAATAATTCAAAATATGGAACACAGTATCATAACGATCAACAGTGCGGATAAATTAGCCAGTTACTGAATGAACAATCACAAAAACCTTTTCCATAAACACCACATTGAAAATAAGTATCTAGGGACAGCAAAAACTATTGGCTGATGTGTATCAGTTTTCAAAATCCTAAGTGCCTCCAAACAATGTGATGTACCTAAATTCCTGCAAAGTTGGACTAGCCATTTAGACCTACATTTCTTATAAACTGGGCAAAAAAATATAGCATGGGCCTCGGTTTCCTCAGCTGTACTGCAAGAAAGGTATTTCTGCACCGGAGCATGGCCCTCACCTCTCCAGCGGCTGGTAACTGTACGCAGAAGAAGTTATCCATGCCTATGTAGATCTTCCTCGCTAAGGCCGGATGTACTTCATCCAAAAAATCCTCCAATCTGTAAATATGTTTATGCCCTAGAAATCTTACTGTCAAGGATCCCAGAGTAGAACTCATCAAAAGAGATGACAACTGAAGCCCTATTTACCATTTAGCAAGTTCCTCTTTTGACACAGACAAGCTGGCCTTAGCAGGGTTATCCCATAAACTCGCTTTCCCCATTGTTTTTAGCGTTGCCCTAATATGATGGAGCCACTGCAACATTCCTGGCCCCTAATAACCCTAAAATCTCCTCCAGAGCCAACCGATAAGAGATCAGCTTGAGGGTGGCCCAATTCCCTCCAAGATAGGTCTAACACCTAGATCTAATCTAAAGGGGAATAATGGGGTGCTAGGAGAGGAGGCAGGAGGGGGATCATCAACTATTGCATGATGAAACTATTATCAGTCTTTATGATGTCACTTACAGGCTGTTGTCCCCTAAGCTCGGCCCCATGCATACTAGTGTCTAAAGCTTGTGATTTACAAAACTCAATGGTGGGGCTAATTGATTTAAAAAGAACACCCTATAGAGCCCGCCCGTGTGCTGTGCCAGTTTTAAGCCGTTGCTTGGTAATATGGAACGACCAGTCCATATGCTCACTGAGCGTTTTCCCTAGATATTCGAATGTAGATACCCTCGCCAGAGGAATTCCATTCAAACTAGGATTTAAGCGTGTAGAGTGGGATGGATTGAAGGCCATAAATTTGGTCTTGGTGCTTTTAATTTCTAAACCTCTTAACGTACAGAAAGCATTGCAATTATCCAGTACACTTTGAATACCCATTGGAGTTTTTGAAATAAGGAGGGTATCATCAGCAAACATCAATGCAGGCACCTTTACAGAGGTGAGCCTAGGTGCACCTTTATTATTATTAGTATTCAGTGTGTCCATAAGGCCGTTAATATACAAACCACATATTGTTGGGTCCTGTCTGACTGAATCCCCCCCCCCTTTTTTGCTAACAATGAAGGGTTCAGAGAGTTTCCCCAATTTGCCACAACGAACCTGTGCAAAATTCTTCTCATGGAGTGTCTTAATTATATGGCACAGGTAGGATAGTACCCCCATACCAGCCAAAACGCACCTATGTAAATCTCTCGACCAAGTCAAAAGCTGTCTTCTTTAAGTCCACAAATATCAAATAGAGGCTGACGCCCTCAAAAACTGCAGTTTTCCAATATAAATGTTGTAATCTGAAGACTTGGTCTATCGTAGATGTGCGCTGCCATAAACCTGTTTAAAAGGGGCTAAGAGCGTTATTTTCCTCCATCCAGCCCTGCAGTCTCTCTAATATCACTTGAGAGGATACTTTTATATTTGCTAGGCAGCAATGGGGAACCTTTCTTATAAATAGGGATGATTTCAGCCCCTTCCAGTAATAAGGGATGGGCGCACCCTCCGTTTTAGCTTTAAAGTTTACCCACAAATAGGGGCCCCAGATGTCAAGATTGGAAAATAGAGGTCCCCAGGTATTTTATCGATACCATGGGCCTTGTGAGGGGCGATCTTAATAATGGCCCTATGCACTTCCAGATGAGTTATGACATGGTAGTCTTTCCGGTCAAGGGAAGGCAACTCGCTGGTAGGCAAACCCTTGCCACTGGTTCCAGCCACGGGATCAGCTTGTCCCTTTGCTGCACCATACAGGGACCGGCAATGCTCATTGCACACATCAGTTGAAATAATATGCTCTTTGCTCATTCTACCTTCACGATTCCCAGTCGTAACAATACTCTAGAATGCCTTAGAATTCTTTCACTTAGTGGTGCAAAGGAGAGAGTCCAATTTTGCTTGTTCCCACTTTTTTTTGGGCTGAGTTGATAGCATTTTTTATAAGTGACTCTCGCAGTTCGAATCAAATTACTATCTTTAGTTTTTAATGCCTCTTATTTAGCAACTCTGCACTGTTAGTTAAATGTTAAACCATGAGGATGCATTCTTCCTGGGGTCCCCAGAATTTATTTCTATATAAAATGGATCTTTAAGGGTGCCAGATTAACATTGCGTGAATCTTGGCCACCATGTCAGTTGGGAGACTTTGCCATCAGATGTATAGCGTTGCTCACATCTAGAAGAGAAGTACGCACCATATTATAGAGAGCTATTATAGAGAGCAAGCTTCAATTGAATCACAAGATTGCTCCAATGTGATCCATTGTATTGTACATTTGGAGGAAGTCAGTCTAAGTCTACCATCCAGCTGAACAATTTGTGTCGCTGTTGCGCTTCTAGTGGGCAGGGCTAAATCAAGGGACAGAGCATTATGATTGCTATCTTGTCTGGGCATGATTTCCATATATACTAAGGGCCACAACCTTACAGCAATATGGATTTAATCTATTTGGGATGAGCACCCTAACAGATTAAATGTATGGGTTCCCTGGCTGTCTTACTTAGTGCTCCCTTGCAAGCCCGTAAGGATAATTCAAACTAAGAGCATTGATTTGAAGCACCAGGGGGATGATTACTTAATGGGTGGTATAGACAACACTGAAGTAGCATACAGCTTATTCTCGTCATACAAGATATCCTCATAGCTAGCATCAAGAGGCTCAAAATGACAGTAAAAGTCGCCCCTCACCACCTTGAAGGCATTCTCCAGTAATGTTGATAAAAGGATCATTAATTCCTCCATGACCGAAGATTCATGGCCAATGGCCATTGTTCTAGAGTAGACATTGACCAAATACACATCAACTTTGGGGATGAAAGTTAATAAGACACAGTGTCATCAGAGAGGGTATCTATCATGTTTGCTGAGCATCCCAGGTGTGTGGCTACCCATGTAGACAACCCGCCTTTTGGTCTGCCCCCCTCTCTACAATGACTGTCTTAAAGAAGGCTGCATTGGCTAAATTCTGGACTCCCTTGGTCAGGCAGGTGTCTTGAAATAAGCATATATCGTACTGATCTATTGAGCGACCCTCAATCACTACAATCCAGTTTGCCCTTCAGCCCCGCAACATTCCACAACACCACTTTGATAGGCTTTGTAACCGGCAAAGTGCCCGAAGTTGCTATAACACCATACTGAGCATTGTACTCACCCAATTCTTTCAACACTTGACTCTGCACCCCAGTCTTAAAGTTGTATACACTACCAGGGGGCTCGCAAAAACCTGATTCACACACCACCCTACTATTCCCTCTATCTCCGGAGAACCCATCTAAATTAATGAAATCTTGGCAGGATGTATGGGAATCTAGGGAGGCCACTACTCTCACCCCCTGCCCTTCATGATCTGAGCAACCGCTAAGTTAGGGTGAGCTGTCGGGCGACCTTCACCCCACATATTGCCATCAAAATGTGGAGGTCTAGCCAAATGGGGTAAATACATTATTCTGATCTCCCTCATTAGACCTGGAAGCCTGGCCTGCCCTAGTATTACTAAGTCAGTCCACCCTCTCCAGCACATAACATCAGTTAGCTGTGGGTATCTTAAAACTCAGGGCACACGGCACTTGCCGATCAGAAAGATCATATTTTGGATTTAAATATTTAAATTCCAGGAATTTGGGGCCCACTGGTGAAGTTTGCCATTAAAGGGAGGTCTATGAAAATAACCCAGAGGTAAGTGTGTTATGGCCGAACCTGACTCCTGAATAGAAAGTTTTCCTGCCAAAAGATTGTACGCCATCTGTAGAGTCCTAAAGTTAATGACCTGTCTATGGGACCCTTCCCAATCCAGCTCACCCTACATGTTAAAAGAATACTGCCGGCCATATCGGGGGTGATGTTTCTATTTCTTTTACATCAGTGCAGACATTTATTAGTCAAATCCTCATGGAATACCCTCTGCTTCGTTTTTAGTTCTGGGACCCCTGATAAATTCACAACATAGGGGCAGGAAGCAGGAGGTAAATTAATAATTGGGAGTTTTGCATTACTGACATTGGCAGCCTCTATGGGACTCAGTCATGCCCAACCATGGGTTTACTCTTTCCAGATTTTACAAATGGAGGGCTCCTTGGATAGTGCCATTTACCTCCACAATCACTTCCAAAATTGCTGCTCTCCATTGCACCTATGTTACTAGCCCTTGGCAAGGCAAGCAAGGGTGCAGTATCAGTTTGACAGCCTCTATGTGTTGGGCCCTTTAGCCCCCCAGATGCTTCGCATGGAATATCCCTGTATAGTTGTTCCATCATGTCCAAGTGAGTTATTATCGGTGTAAGTTCTTCGAGAAGAATAGACTTGACTTGGACTAAGATGTCCTTTACTAACCACGTTAGCCAAGGGGGCTGTAACACCTCACACACGGAAACCGCATTGTCCTTTGACCTGGTTGGTACATTTTCATCTCTGCCACTTCTAATGGACTTGGGGGTGCAGCAGGCCTTATATTTCCTCTTGGTAGCCAAATGCATCTCCTCGCTCCTTTCCTTGATCATAGAGCAATCATTATCCAAGCCCTGCTGAGGGCTTTTGGCTCGGGCCTAATCGTGGACGAGGTTGTTCTCATTTGCAGAGCACCTAGGGCTGCTAGGTGAGACGAGCTGGGGTCTAGTTATGGAGCAATGGACATCAGAGCTCAAAGAGCCATCTCTCTGTAAGCTTTATTTCTGTGTCCACCACCCCTATAGCCCTTTGTAATGTTATGTCAAATTAAGTGTGTTTTGGGGAGAATATTGGAGAATGTGCCTTCATTGGGCATTTCCACTTCCCCATTACTAGGGCCAGTGTTTTCAAAGTTTGCACTGCACTCAGCAAAAAATAAGGCCAACTTCTGTAACACGAGGGGGATACCACGCTATGAAGATTAGTGCCCCCCACAATGAATTTTAAAAAAAGGTCAGATTCAGGCATTGCGGCCACTCACCCCAGCGGTAGCTCTAGCAGTAGCTATCTCTAGGCCGTGGTCAGGGACTGGGCGAAAGAGGCACATTTTGTACCCTTGAAGGGCGTACCTACCGCAAGAACCTTGGCTTGCACTTTTAGTCTGGCCATTGTTCAAGCTCATGGTATTCAGAGAGTTTTGATTTCTGATAGAGGCTCTCAATTTTTGTCTCACTTCTGGAAGGCGTTTACTAAAAAATTGAACATAGATAGTAGATACACCACTAGCTATCATCCAGAGTCAGGTGGTTAAACTGAGCGAACCAATAAGGAATTAGAGCAATATCTACAACTCAGTTTGTTAGATCAAGAAGGGGACTGGCCAGATTATTTATGGGCAGCTGAGTTCGCACATAACAATGCCAAGAATGTGTTGACTGGTTACACCCCTTTTTTCTTAAACACAGGTAGACATCCGCACCAATCATTAAATTTTCAGGAGGTTGATGTTCCAGCAGTAACAGATTTGGTAGAACATATGGCACAGGTACATAAATTAGCTAAAGAAAATCTAACCAAGTCTAAAGTTAGCTACAAAATGTATGCAGATAAGAAAAGGAAGAAGGAACCAGAGTTTTAAGAGGGAGACAAGGTTTGGCTGAATACTAAGAATCTTAGACTAAAGGGAGTCAGAAAGCTACAACCTAGATTCATTGGTCCTTATTCAATTGAGAAAAAGATAAGTGCAGTGAACTACAAGTTGAGATTGCCAAAAGGATTACGAGTTCATCCGGTATTTCATGTTTCACTATTAAAGGAGGTGTCAAAGGATTTATGGATGAACAAACCCCCAAGGCCTATTCAAACAGAGAAAGGAGAAGAGTTTGAAGTAAAACGAGTGATAGACACTAGAGTACAAAAAGGAAAGCTGTACTACTTGTTAGATTGGAAGGGTTATGGACCAGAGGAGCGATCATGGGAGTTGTCTACTGATGTTCATGCCCCCCAGTTGATTCGAGAATTCCATAGGAAGTTTCCACACAAACCCCTGTTGAGAGAAGGTACTTTGAGGGAGGGAACTGTCAGGGTTGACAAGGCAAATCAAGGTAGGAAACACCGAATTCACATAATACACCATCAGACACTAAGGCACAAGGTTACCAAGGTAAGTATAGGTAGAAAATACCGAATCAATGTTATTTCGCACAAGACAATGAGGCAAAGACGGATTAGACAGAGCAGACAGAAGTTAGAACAAAAATCCAAGATGGCTACCGAAAGCGCCAGGAAAAGACTACCGGTGAGCGCACTAGTGTTTGCAGGCAATCGGGAAGAACCAGGTGTCGAACGCGGATTGCTGCGCACTTCACCTGAGTTTTGAGGAGCACCAGTCGCAGTGAAATTGCGTTGCGAAGTCTGTTAGGCAAAGAATAAGGCATCGCGAAATAATAAAGGTTCTTAGAGTCAGCGGATAAACACGAAGTCCATCCTATTTCAAGTAAGACCTTTCCATTATATTTTTGGCACATTTTCGGATTGGAAGCTAGCGCAAATGAAAGAAATATATGTTTGTAGACAATAGTAAGGCGCAGAAGAAATACTGACACCAGAGGTTGGGGGCTTCTTGTAGCGGAATTGTAGTACGCAAGGAAGTAACCAGTGAGCATATTCATAGTGAGCCATGAGAGGAGTAGTCAAGCATTAACTACAGGAAAACACAAAGTCTAAGACCACATTTAAGACACTGACAAATACATTTAAAAGCATAACACTAGAGTGGAGTAACTCGACGTGTAAGCAGACAGGAAAAAAGGTTTGAGAAGAAGTGTTCCAGGTGAAGCAGGAGAGAGAGAGAGAGAGAGGGAAAGGATAATAAACATAATACTTACCTTTTTCTGAATCCTAATACAAGGCAGCAGCTGTGCAGTAACAGGTGAGACAGGGACCTGTCAAGTAAGAGAAGAAAGAAAAGATTAGAGATAAGGAAAGATTAAAAGACTAACCATTATATATATATATATATTTATATATTTAGTTACAGCACAGAAGGCAAACTACACTTAATAGAAGAAGAGCAAGAACACCACTGCATTTGGGTAGGTTAATGGGAAGATTTACACACAAGGGTTAAAAGACTAGGAAGATAAGAAATGTGTTCATAGAGAATTCTTTTGCAGCTGAACACAAGCCAAGAACACAGAGGAACAGACAACTTCGTCTGAAGCTGAAGAAAGAGTTAGACGAGGTGTGACGCAGTGTGTGCAGTCTCTTCTCTGTCACATCCCCTTTCCCCCCTCGGGCCTTTGTCAGCATACAAGCAACTAAGATTTGTTGCTGGAAGGTTCGGTAGGGGCTTTGGGAACTTGAGGCATTCTGCTCCTGTGCATAGGAAAGAAGAGCATCAACTCTGATACAGAGTTTGACACCCAGCATCCCTGCGCCCCGTTGGGGCGGCATCACGCGCCTCCACCCAGGCGTTGTCCGCGTACGTGACGTCAGCGAGGTCACATAAGTCTCACCACTGCATGCCTACGTCAGTTTTTTCCTTTTCCGCGTGAAGCGCGGATCCTGATCGTGCTCTGGGCCTGTATAGGCCTTTTGCTATTGCGTGTGTGTGGGAACAGTGTGCGAATGCCTTTGGGCTTTAAGACGTGCTCGTCTTGTGGACGCCTGATGTCGGTGACGGACCCTCAACCCATCTGCATGTGGTGTTTGGGGGAACACCACGACTCCACTAATTGTGAGGCGTGCCAGCAGATGAAGACGAAGTCCCGGCGGGAGCACCGGATGAAACTCCTCTCGACTCGCCTGTCCAAGTCGGCGGCGTCATCTCGCCCTGCCCCATGCGGAGGGTTCTTGAACCCGCTGCCTCCCTCGTCGAGGGCGTCCTTCTCCCAGGTCACAAGAGCATCGCTCGTCTGTCTGTAAGTGTCGAAGTTTGTCCCCGAGGGTCGGTTTCCGGCCTGTCGGGGATGTGTGCCCTTCGCGGGTGGTGCAGTCCAGCGTGTCGTCACCTTATCCGCCGTTTCCCAGTGTGGTTACAACTAGAGCCGAGATGGAGACATATGCAGCGGCTTTGCAAGCCTCGCT
The DNA here is from genome assembly GCF_964261635.1 of Lissotriton helveticus. Taxonomy (NCBI): domain Eukaryota; kingdom Metazoa; phylum Chordata; class Amphibia; order Caudata; family Salamandridae; genus Lissotriton; species Lissotriton helveticus. The sequence goes on along the minus strand of NC_136057.1, from coordinate 1,181,248,276 downwards.
GGCTTCTCCCCCTCCTCCTTCCTCTCCAGGGACGTCAGTGGATCCCTTACAGTGTGCGGGGACCTCCGTGGCATCGCCGGCGGCTCCGACCCCCGCGCCGACTGGCTCGGACGGATGTTGGGCCGTTGGGGTGCGGCCCTTCAGGGTTCCCTCCTTCGGACCATGGCGCCTCTGCTTTGCCGCGATCTCTCGCCGGAGTCCCTGTGGTGTCGTGGGAGGGGGCCGGGGCTCGGGACGCACCCCCGAGCCCCTCTAAGTCCTCTGGACAGGCGGCGTTCTTGTCCGAGGCCGAGGTGACGCCGCTTCGGCGGCTGCTGGCGTTGGCGGCGCCACAGGGTTCGGCGGAGGGCCCCTCCTGCCCCGGCAGGGATCAGGGCCAGCAGGGGACTCCTTGTCCCTCCCCGGGTCCCTCTCGTCACTCCACGCAGACAGCTGCCTCGTCGGAGGTCAGGTCGGCGCCGCTCCTTTGCTGCCCCGGCTCCGGCACAGCCCCGGTCTCCTGCACCGTGCGCCGTGTCGGATGCTGCCCGGCGTCCTGACTCAGATTGCGGAATCTACGGCGCCAGGCCGACGTAGGGTCGTTGACTAGTCTTCGGACGCCTCCTCTTCTTCAGAGGTTCGGCGTTTGCTGAGGTCATCCTCACTGGGGATGGGCCGCCGCGTTGTGGCTTTTCCGCCGATGTCGTCCAAGGGCGGCTCCTCGCTATCTCCGCGGCCAGGTCTTCGCCAGAGGAACCGCAGGTTCTCCACTCCAAGTTTCCTCTTCCTTCTTTCCGGACCTGGCCCTTCCCTCCTCCGGGTGGCTTGGGGATGGCGCCTTAGCTCGCAGCCGTCACCTAATGAGCAGCTGCTTTCCCCTCCGCGGGCTCAACGGAGGCGGGTGCAGCTTTCGCTCGTGCTATTTTCACGGCTGTGGGAATTTGCGCATGGGTGACCCAGCTACCCATTTCCCCGTGGATCATCTTCTGGAGGTTCTCCATCAGGGTTCTGAAGGCAGGGAGCTGTTGCTTCCCTTCGAGGGTTCACTCCATTCTTCTCTCTTGGGTATTTGGGGCCGTCCCGGAACGGGGGACCCGGTGCCCAACACCTTCTGCACCGCCATCATCCGGCACCGCGTGATCCAGTGTGTCTTTCCCTTCACCCCTCTACCAGAGGCTCCGTTTTGCAGACTGCCTTTCCTTCTCTGCTGTCTCCCCCATCACGGGAGGCCCGCTGGCTGGTCTACTGGGGGCGCAATATGTTCGCCTCCACCAATGCAGCTCTGCGGGCCCTTAACACGCTGTGTGTTTTGGCTCTGCCCACTTCGTGTTTCTGGGACTCGGCGGAGTCTCTTATGTCTACTGCTTCACAGGAGGGTGTCTGTGTTTATTTGGGACACTATGCGTTGGATGGCCGGGAGCTGGCGGCGTTTATTCTTCGCTTTTTTTTTTTACATCTCGGAGGTGCTAGGTCGTGCCATGGCTTCTTCGGTTGCCCTTCATCGCCATGCCTAGCTTTGGGACGGTGTGTTCCCGGAAAACGTTCGAGAACGGTTGGTGGACCTTCTCTTTGATGGTGCTCTTTTATTCCATGCCCCTGCGGACTCAGCCATTCAGAGGTTCTTGGCGGGGCTTCGTCGTCCTCCTCCTCCTCATACTCCTTCTCCTCCCCCTCAGTGACCTGCGAGTTGATCTGGTTCTTGGAGTTCTGTTCTTCCGTTGGGGCGGGTCGCTCCGATTGTCTGTTCTGTGTGCTTCATGGCCACTCGAGTCCTCCTTGCTGGGACTGTGGTTCTGTTGGCTGTTGGCCAGCCCTTCTTGACTGTTTGTTTTTGCTTTGGGTTTTCTACACCATGCTGGCCCTTCTGTGTTTTTCCACTGCTTGATAAGCCTTCTGCGGGGTTTTTGCTGCAGGTCTTTTCTGATGTCCTCTGCTGCAGAAGATTTTTTCCTAAGAGGTTCCCATGTCTTGGGACGTGACCTGCCCTATGTGGGGTAATGGTGGCTGTTATATAGCCCTGTATGTGCTGGGGAGCTGTGGTCGCCTGCGGGCTTCTGCTCTCCGTGGCATTATAGTATATTGCAGATGCAATCCTCTTGCTAATGCTTTGGACTAGCTTGAGTTCCACCCCAGGGTGTTCTTCTCTGGGGTCGCTGCGCTGTTTTGCCTGATCTGGCCTGCTGTCCGTGGCCTTGCATCATGGTCCTGTCCGGTCCCACTTCTTTTTGGGCTAGTTGTGCGGTCTCCTCCCTGGGACGTGTCCGGACTCTTCTTCGCCTTCCTGCTCTCTGTCTGCGGCTGGAGTCTGGCTTGCTCGGAGTGCTTCATTCTGTGGTGTCCTCGGCGTCTAGCGGAACGTGCCGGTGCCGACCTATTGTTTTCTCTGCACCATTATGCCTTCTTGGGGCTTTAGTGGGACTGTCATCCTGTCCTGTCCGCTTCTTCCAGTGGGCCTTGCACCCGGTTCTACCTCTTTTCCCTGTGGGAGCAGTTGATTCCTGACATCTTGTCCCTTTTGCGGGCGCAGTCCTTCCCTGCGGGCCGTTCAACGGTTCTTCCTGGTTGACCTTGAGTTACCCTTTTTGGCTTCCACCTGTTTGGTACTAGCGGCGCCGTTCTGTCTGGGATTGCCTTTGCTCTGCCTCTCCTCCTTGATGTCTCTAGCTAACTCTTCTCCTTTGGTGCTCCTTTTCCTGGCCTTGGGCGGAAGTGTGTTGCCTTGTATGAGCGTGGGGTGCTTGGCCTCCTTTCGCCTTGCCTTGCTTCCTCTGCTGGGTGAAGGACAGGCTACCTCTTCTTTCTTTTTTCCGCACCCCCTTTGGGGATGGCGTTCTTCTGCTGGCGGGAGTTGTCCTTGCCTGGGGTGACAGGGCTCCTCATCCTGTCGGGTCTCGGCCCCTGTGGGACCCTCTGTTAGGACCAGGCGGGTGGAGTCCTCTCGCAGACCCTCCTTTCCCTTGGGTATGGCTAGAGTATCTATTCTACGTGAAAAAATCTGTGGCTAGTAGTCTCCATCAAATGTACAAGTTACTTACCTTCGGTAACAATGTATCTGGTAGAGATGATTCTAGCCGCAGATTCCTTCACGGCCCGCCCTTCCTCCCTGTTCTGCAAGGACTTTTGGCTTGGTCTTGTGCAGTTGCCTCCCTGTGGGTGGCTTTGTCTTCTATGGGTACTTTCTTTCCCTCTTTCTGACAGGATGTTCGTCCTGTTTCATTGTTCCTTTCCTTCCCTTGTGGGCACATTAGAGGACAGGTTTCTGGGTGCTTCTGTGCCCTTATGCTCTGGTTGCTCCCGGTTGAGGCTTACCTTCCACCCCGCCCCTCCCTCCCCTCCTCCCTTTATTACTAGAGTCCTGGGCCCTCTGCTATCCTCTAGGTTGGGGTCTTTTGGCTGTGCCTCTGCCCTTGGTTCCTTGTGGGGGTTGTCCCACTCTGTGATGGGGTTGTCTTGGAGTTTTGTCCTTCCTTGTCTGTCCCGCACTGATTCCCCTTCGTTGTTTTTGGTTGAGGTTGTAGTTCTTTGTACTGGCAGGGTTGCTGCTCAGGGCTGGGCTCTGTTCTTTATTCTTTCCCTGCCTTTAGGTACTGTGGTGCCTGGCACTGCTCTTTATGGTGGTGTTCCTCACCATTCCTATATCTGTTCTTTCGCACACTGTTCCTATACTCTTGCAGTTTTGTCTGATGGCTCCGCGTTGTGGCACGGAAAAGTTCTCTGAAGAAAACTGACGTAGGTGCGCTGGGGTGGGACTTATGTGATCTCGCTGACGTCACGTACCCGGACAACGCCTGGGCGGAGTTGCGTGATGCCGTACCCCTGGCACGCAGGGATGCTGGGCAAAATTTTTTCCGGATCCAGTCTCAAGCCTGGGGATAATTTCGACGTGAAGGAATCTGCGGCTAGAATCGTCTCTACTAGATACATTGTTACCAAAGGTAAGTAACTCGTACAATACATATATATCTCTGATGACGATGTTATTGAATATTAATGACTATCCATTTCTACCTCTAGGACATGTAGTATAAGACTCAAATAACTAAAATATACAATTCTTAAATCATTTGGCTAGTTCAAAGTAAATTATAATTTACCTTTTATTTCTTCTAGTGTACGTTGCCATGGGGGACTGTTTCTAGTCTACAGTTAAAGAGTCGGAAAGACAGTGACGATGGTCCCATCATGTGGGTGCGTCCTGGTGAACAGATGATCCCCGTGGCTGATATGCCAAAGTCACCTTTCAAAAGGAAAAGGTAAGCTTTTTAAGTTGATCTTCCACTACTCATAAGTCTTCCTTTTTCATTGTACACTTAATTGTTCAAAGTTCAGACATAACTAGAGCAATGCACAATTTGTGCTTTGTGTAACTGCCAGATTAGTATTTTCAATTTTGACAGTCTCACACTTGCTGTTCAGTTTAAAATCTTTATATCTCTTGTCATCTTTCCTTATAGTGTTTCCAAAATGTGGGACTTAACTTTTTGCAGATGTGTAGGGGTGTACTCCATGGTCATGTCAGCTTGCAGTTTGCCATAGGTACCCTAGCTTGTGATTTATAGTTTACATGATGAGTTCTGGCAAAAAAGGGGAGCTCGTCCTTCATACTAGCTCTGTATGCTCATCTAACAATACTGCTCTAAAGAATTGGAGCTCACTTAATGGGTACATCATCCTTTCAGAACGTCGAAGTTTATGTTTAAGACTTCAGGGATTTAATTCCATGTGGTCCTTTTTAAAGCACATCATAAACAAACTGAAAGAGTCCTTTCAATGCTTATGGTTCGAAAAAGCAAAGTAGTCTGACGTACAATTCACATCAAAACCTTTGCCTTTGATGGAGGAGGGTGTTCTTACTGATGGCAGGAGCAATACCAGTCAAGTGTGCATGTCACAATTTTGAAAAAGGTAATGGCGCAAGTGATTACAGATTTCTAAATATTATATAAAGAAGAGAATTCCATTTAAGATAGTAATAGTTGAAGGTTAAAGATATTTTAGATCCTGCATCTTTCTGATTTATCTCATTTCCTTGCTCATTTTGTCAGTGTTGTTCCTGCTTAGATGTCGGAGCAGTACAAACTAATGTGGAGCATTCTGGTAACACAGTGAGGCGCAGCATGTATAGGAATGGTAGCAGACTGATGGCTTGCGATAGTGTCAGGCGAATTATCAGTGGTATATATTCTCTCAGTTTGTGGCTCTGACATTCCTTATTTTGGGTTCTGATGGTGCGGTCACTGCTACCATATGTTTAGAGCTTTGTATGTATTACATATAATTGGTTAGTGTATTGATTGTAAATGCTGTACGGAAGTATTGTTCAGTCCTTTGACTGCTCCTGACCATGGAAAATTGTGTTGTGTGTTCTTGCCATAGGAAGGACCCAGTAATTAAGGCGTTCTGCCATTCATCTTGTTCAAGTGATGGAGTTTTGCAAAACTCTGGACTTGATCAAGATCTCTGTGACTTGAAGTTTGGCCACACCCATTTAAACTCTTGCACTTGTCAGTTACCTGGGGCTTCCCATTACGTTCTACCTGCAGAGCAGACAGCCTCGCTAAGAAGACCTTGTACTCCTCAGAGGTCTTTGAACACTCTCCAACTCTTTCATTCCTATAGAGCTGCAAAATGTTATAGACATTAAAGATGACTTGAATGCCCAACATAACAGCTTATAACCAGGACCACTTGAAATACACAATGTTACAGCCTTGGCTTTTCCCTACAAGTATAGTTTGCCACATAGTCCGTCATCTGCTGCATAATCTGCTGACAACAACAAAAATGTTGCTACCTCAAACTGATCAACTGTCTTTCTCTTCCTCCTGATTTCCCCTTTGGTGTTTCTGTCCTTTTTGCTCTGCATCAAGGTCTGTTGAGGAGGGAGGATGACCGTCCAGAAGCCCCAAAAAACGACACAGTTGAAAGACGGAATTCAGAACAAATCAAAACATTCACCCCAGTCAAAAGATCTGGGGTAAATCCATCATTCTTTTGCTCACCATGCCACCCGAGTTTAGACCTGGCTATATGCAAATCAGTCATGACCCCGTGTCTTATGGGAACAGTCCAGCCCGAACTGCCAAGCCAGGTCCTCTCCATGCCACTGGAGTCAAGCTATCTTGGCTGATGAGGGGTGAAACCCCGAAACAGGTCCTAGGATGCTTGTTTCCAGTGCAGGGAGGGACCTGACCTGGCAGTTAGGGCCAGACTGTTCCCATTGGGCGCAGGGTCAAGACTGATTTGCATATGGATGGGTTCAAACTGGAATGGCATGGGGAGCAAAAAAAGATGGATTCAGGCCCAGATCTCTGTACTGGAGTGAATGTATGACATTGTTCTGCATTCTGTCCATCAATTGTTCTTTTTGCATTTGTCACCCTGAGTGGGTCGGGTATGCCCAGACGTGGGTCCAGTGCTCTCCATGCCACTGAAGTCAAGCTATATTTGGCTGATAAGAGGTGCAACCCCCAAACTGGTACTAGAATGCTTTTTTCCAGTCCAGGGAGGACCTAGTCTGGCAGTTCGGGCTGGACTGTTCCCATTGGGCGCAGGGTCAAGACTGATTTGCATATGGCTGGGTTCAAACTGAAATGGGCATGGGGAGCAAAAAACGATTAATTCAGTCCCAGATCTCTGTACTGGGGTGAATGTATGACTTTGTTCTGCATTCTGTCCATCAATTTTTTTTAATTTTTTTTTTTGCTTAATAACAATTCAGCTCCCTCTAAATTCTAACATGGCTGCTCGCTTGCCGACGTGTGTGTCCCTAATTTATTCCCGAAGGTCTCGAACCCAATTATCTAAAGTTACTATGAGTTAGGGTGCAGAATAGGCCCCTGTGGCCCCACAATGCATTCTGAGAGGGTGAGGTGCGGCCATCATTTACATTATGCCACATCAGTTGTTCTGATGGAGGCCTTCCTGTTTAAAATCATTCTTTATTGGAAAATGGAAAACTTTTCCTTTTATTTTTTATTTTTTACTTAGTACTCATCTACCTATTAAACGTAGGTGGCGTTTCATCCGTTTCATCTATGATATTGGTAATATCAGAATATTTTGACCTCTATGGTAAAACGTTTGGCAAGACCCTTCATTAACTATGCTAACATCCAGCCTATAAAATTTAACTCGATTGACAATTGCTTGGTGTAGTGCTTCTGTTGGCTTTGAAACTAAAGTAATTGTCATGTTTTAATCGGTTTGCAGTCAGAAATGAATACCTCAGTTGAGCACCATGAAAGTATTTGTGCTTAAGCTAAGTTTCATTTTGGTGGTGTAATAAAATATAGAGTTTTTGTTCACGTAACGCAAATGTATCTGTCTCATCGTTTTGCTCTAAGATATTAATTGTCCTTTTGTCTAAGGCGAAATGGCGATTATCTCCAGACATACCCAAAAATCGCCTTGAACCTAAGCAGTTGTGGCACAAAATGCTCCAGGAAACCGAATAGCGGAAGTAGAGTATGTTTCAACTCCGGAGTTAATGGGGATAACCAATTAATTCTGCAATCATATAATTCTGCAATCATAACCATGGCGGTTCTACTTAATCAGCAACCACCTCTGAGAATAGTGTGCAGGTGTTTGCCTTAATCTCAAAAGACTAGGTCACACAGTGGTTTAACCACTGACTCCTTTGATTTCATATTAGTTGACTTTTTCACACTTAATAGGAGAGGTTGCTTTTTTTCACTGTAGCAAGTAACGTTACATTCATTCTCCCTCTTGGTGTGTTGCTGTCCAGTGAAGTTTCTTAGGTGGGATTTTTGGATAGGGTGAGTAGGTGAACAAGATCTCTCCTGCTCCTAAGCTACTTTAACCACAGTATATGCCTGCTCCCTGATATGGCAACATACCGATGACCTACACCCTTCAGAATCAATAGTTTCAAACTTACTCTAGCTCCCCCTTTGCTGACACACCCATGGTGAGTAGTGATGTAGATCAGTAAATACTTTTGCCTAACCAGTCATATTGTCCTGACCTATTAACTCGGCCATCTTCTAGCTTTAAGCTCTTTGAGGATGTTATTTTTATGACTGTCTCTCAAGACTAGGTCAATGGGCGGTATTAAGTTGTCTAAATTGGATAAGTGTCTTTTGTGAAAGGTACTTAACAAATTGGAGTTAGTTGACAGACCTGTTACTTTCTGCCAGGACAAAATGTTACTTGTTTTCTCTTGGTAGAGTGCCAATTGCAGGTTCAGAATTTTTCATTCCTTGAAGATTCTTAAACAAGTGTGAAATGTGGTTATCATTGCTGTAACAAATAACTTTCTGTTGCAAAATTAATTTCCTCTCATTCCTAGTATCCTAAAAAAAGATGAGGTACAGCTGTTTGGACCTGATCCTCACCACACTTACTGTACACCGATTTTTCTAAATCTTAATAATTATATAAGCTCCTATATTTATTGCTAGTGCTCACTAGGCGCAGGGTAGCTATAACTTGGATGGGGCAAAGGGCCCCAGAAGTGCCCATCTGGCTCAACGATGTCCGTGAATGGTCCCTAGCTGAAGAGGCCCACATGAAACTCACCAGAAGGGACGAGAAGCTGCAAGAAGACCTACTAGCTTCGTGCGACATGTGTACCTCTGGGTTGGCAGAGGGGGAACCCTCCTCGCAAGATACATCTGACAGCGAGGAGAGTGGGTTAGATATAGCCAGTGGGTCCAATCATGGCAGGGAGCGAGAGGGTCGACCCTGGTAATGTCCACATTGGATCTCAGTGACATGCCCGAATTCCTTCCTCACTGTGATATGATTGCAAATTATTTTTTCTTTCCCCATTGTACCTTTCCCTCCCTGATGCTGCCTTTTGTTCTATATGCCATTCATAATGTCAACTATATGCCTACATATGCTGATTCAATGCCAACTTGTTTTTTCTTGTATTTGCAACATGTAAACTAAAAAATAACGTTAAAAAATAATCATAATAATTCGAAGGACCACACCATTACTTGCAAACAATTATCCTTTAGACTTGATGGGTGAGAGATTAGTGCTTTTGTGTTAGCCACAGAAAACATTATGAAATTGCTTCTCATCACTCTACGGTCCTCCACCAAGACCACATAGTCTTGCAGATAAAATAAACTTTTGAGATGGTGCCCAGGGAGATCTCAGTTGGTCCACCCCTCGTGTTCTAGAATTCATTGTTGTTGTTGACCGCCGAGGGGGCTCAGTGTTAACATTTTGGTAAAGGGTAGTCTTCAGTTTTGTTCGTTTCAACTTTAAAGGTCAACATCCCCAACACCTCTTCACCCCACCTCCTCTTTGTCCATGCCATATGATCAGGCAAGTGAAGGATCCTCTGGTGCTTTGCACAGATCCCCTGATCTTTGCTATAGAACATATGAGAACCTTCCCCTGGTTTAGTCTGAAACTGGTTTCCAAATCCTTTCTCTCAAAAAATTAAACTGCATTTTTTTTTGTTTCCTATCCCTCTACCCAGTCATCCGTTTAAGATGGACATACTGCTTTATCAGTTAGACCCTTATAGGGCTTGTTATGTTTCTCATATTTCAGAGTATAGGTCAGATAAGCAAATTGTTGTAGCTTTCGTGGGTGATAAGAATGGCGAGGCATTTTTGAAATCCTTTAATTGTGGAATGTACTTTCTTTCAAGCAGGCATAATATGAACTCCTGGTAGAATCTGAACTCTTTCCAGTTGAGGGATAGCATCTTCTGCAGCACACGTCTTTAGTTGTGCTGGGAATTAGTCTTTTTCCATTTTATTATGAAGTTTAACAGGTTGCTTATAGAGGCTCGAAAGGACAGTGCTTCAAAGAGTTGTTCATCATTTTGTTTTTGTAATGATGGCCTTGATCTCCTCAGACCTTCATCTAAAAAATTATGTATTGCTCTTTAGGCATCTGTAGATGAGGAATCTGCTTAAACAGTTGCTATTTCAGGAATAAGTAACTCAAGTCTTCGATAAAACCTATTCTGATAGGTAGGGTTTGCTTTGCTTATAAACTAGTACACCTTAATACCTTTATGTATCGTTAGGTTGTACATGATTGCCTTTGTCAATCATATGTATGCACTGTTTGTATGGTGCAAACCTAGCTTAAAGGCAGAGTGGTGCTGTGAAGTGCCAAAGATTGTGACATAGGGTTCTTATAGAGAGGTGCCTTCCAGTATTTTGTTTTAATTTGAAGAGTTGGGGAGGTTTCGATGGATACTGGAATGTTGTTCCAGTTCTTGGGTACATACTTAGTCTGGATCATATGCTCCTATTTTGTAAGGCCATTGATGCGTGCTGCCTCGTGTGGAATGTCCTGTGGTGTCAAAAAAAAAATGTATTTATAAAATTGTATGGGCGTAGAAATATATATGTAGATAAACCACTCAGGAAAATTAAATAAATCGGGTCAGTGGATCCCTGTGGTCAAAACAATACACAAAGTAAAGAATTAGAGCTTCTGTCTGTTAAGTTCCTATATTACAGTCCCTACCTGAGCTAGTTAGCCCCACCCACCTCGGCAGAAGTAAGCTAGCACTGGTGGAAAAAATAGCCTTCGGGTATACTCTGGTCAGTTGAGAGTACAACCACCCTCGAGGTACCTGTTTGCCTACCTGTGCAATCCCTGAAGGAGACGGGCCCACTGCGTTTGCCACCAGCTCTACGCAAGTGTATTTAGCTGAGGCAGTGCCGGTACTCTCTGGAGTATTAGTAGAACAACTTGTCATGCCTACAGAAGAGTGATGATGGCAAAGATAGGCCCTACATGATCAATGGTCTGCTGAATAATCCCCTGGAATTTCTGAACTTCCACATACGGGAATCCACATGGACCCACTATGCTGTACCAGGAAGACTCTTGAGCATTGTTGTGTCTGGACTAACTGTCTGATCTGTCGCCATTGTAGGAAGCTTCTGTACCACAAAGTTCTCTACCCTTACGAGGTGACCTAGGGGTTTAAGGAATAACTGAAGTAATGCTTCAAGGGGGTGGAAGCTCAGAGGCAGCTCCAGATCCTCTCCCGACTGCCTCCGAGGCCCTGCTTGTTGGCATTTCGAAGTTTAACTTAAGCAGTGTGATCAGTAACCAAACAGTGTATTGCAGCTCGACTCCTCTGTGCCTAGAATCAACATTGCTCTGCAGACTGCGCGATAGAAGCACAAAAAACAAATGTGTGGCTAAGAGAGAAGGCCTTTTTCATAACTAGCCTGTCAAATTAGATAGGATATATTCTTCTGGTCTTTGCATGTTGGCACTTCTTAACACTCAATAATTATGGAGTGTATTGATGTTTTGCAATATCTTTCAAAAGCAGAACTACCAACGAAATCAAAAACCTCCAGTACCTACCTCGAGCCAGCGAGCCTCGTGAAATGCTCTTTGAAGACAGAACACGAGCTCATGCCGACCATGTAGGGCAAGGTTTTGAACGGCAGACTACTGCTGCTGTCGGTGTGCTGAAGGCTGTGCACTGTGGAGAGTGGTAAGCAGATCATTTTAAACCACTAACACTTGAACTGCATAAAGCTTTGAATCTGTTTTCTGTTGAAATACCTTAAATCCTGTATTTTTGATGACACGTTTTCCTGCTCAATATGCTATTGTTAATCGTGCCTTAAATCTCAAAAGTCTTATTTCTTTGTTCAAAAATACATTGAGAATAATCATCTTTATATTCATCCAACCTGCCAATATTCTAACATGCCGCTGCATCTATCTACATCATCTATTGAAAATGATTCTTAACGCAATAAAATGTGAGGTTTGCTAATAATTTCTCCACTGAGGCCCTTCGCTCTGTCAAACCCAGCCACCCCAAGGTTCTCCGTCCATAATGCAAAGCTTTCAGCACTACTACTACGATCGACCATGAAATCGACTTAGTATCGCACTGATAAATAGCTTCACCTGCCTCAGATTCTTGGCATCCCCAGATCTTTCATTTCTAAGAAACATTGGGTGTTGCCGGGAATTTCCCTGAGAAACTCGCAATATATCCTCCTTGAATGTACATACCTTCTATTTTATTTTCAAATGTTTTTATGTATGATATCTGGACTTAACCGGTACAACTGTGTAAATGTGTTTACGAGGATTATGACCAAAAGGCGTTATGGAAAGTTATGTATCATGTAATTTGTGAATATTTATGCATTCCTGTTGGATTTATCTGAATCTTCGGACTGGTGGAAAATATATTCTTTAATAAGTGTAGTAGCAGAAGCAGTACTGTGGAAAAGTCTTGCAAGGGAAGAGCAATGTGACCTATCCGAGCATCCTCTTCGTAGGAGTCATGGCCCTCCCCACGTAACATATTACACCCTGCACATCTGTGTGGGTTTGTGTATGAGTTTATAATTAACATATATATATATATATATATATATATATATATATATATATATATATACACACATACATCTCCCATCTTATTGAATTTTGTCAGCGATTTCAAAGCAAGTAGTTCACAGAAAATAGTTCTAAATGTGAATTATTTCCCGTAATTCAGGGCCAGATGTATGACGAATGTTTGCATGTGCAAATGGGTTTTAGACCTGTTTGACCATGCAAAAAAACTATGGCCCATGTACTTACGCCAATTTTGCGAGTCGCTAATTGTATAGCAACTTCCTAAATAGGGTTAGCGACTCGCTATTCGGAAGGGTCGTTCCAAGGGCGTCCCTTCCTAATAGCGAGTCTGAATCCTATGTGAGAATGTTTTGCGACCGCAGTTTACCACCCTATTGAAGTTTACCACCCTCTTCAATAGGGTGGTAAACCATTCGCAAACAGAAAGGGGTCCCCAGGGGATCGCTTCCCCTTTGTGAATGGGTGCGCAAACATTTTTCCAGAGCAAGCAGTGGTCCCAGGGACCACTACATGCCCTTAAGAAAATGTTTAATTTTAAATGCATCCCGTTTAACTTTAAGGAAAACAGGCTGCATTTTTTTTTTAAACTGCTTTATTTCAAAGCAGTCCCAGACATGGAGGTCTGCTGACCCCAGCAGTCCACCACCCCTGGGAGTGTCAGCCATTCCCAATGGGATCGCAAATTGCGACAGCCTCATTAATATGCATGAGGCATGCAATTTGCGAGCCCATTGGGTATCGCAAACAGTGTCTCAGACACTGTTGTACATTGGCAATTGCGACACACTATTTGGCCCAATTTGCGAGTCACAATTGCCAATGGTCGTACATCTGGCCCTCAGTGCTGAATTCATTTGCAAGATATTTAGTTTCCCAAACAAATAAAGTTAAACACAGCATTTCCTCTTTCAGTGTTCGCTAACAAAACAAGCATTGAAAATGCAATAGGTCTCGCAATAGAAGAGTTTGACCTTTTTCGTTTTGCAAATGGATGAGTGGCGTTGCGTGGATGAGTGGCGTTGCGTGGATGAGTGGCGTTGCGTGGATGAGTGGCGTTGCGTGGATGAGTGGCGTTGCGTGGATGAGTGGCGTTGCGTGGATGAGTGGCGTTGCGTGGATGAGTGGCGTGTGTGAGTGGCGTTGCGTGTGTGAGTGGCGTTGCGTGTGTGAGTGGCGTTGCGTGTGTGAGTGGCGTTGCGTCGATGAGTGGCGTTGCGTGTGTGAGTGGCGTTGCGTGTGTGAGTGGCGTTGCGTGTGTGAGTGGCGTTGCGTGTGTGAGTGGCGTTGCGTGTGTGAGTGGGGTTGCGTGGATGAGTTGCGTGTGTGAGTGGCGTTGCGTGTGTGAGTGGCGTTGCGTGTGTGAGTGGCGTTGCGTGTGTGAGTGGCATTGGGTTTGTGACTGTGCTGCCTGTGGCGAGTGCAAACTACAATCAATTGGCACAGATTAAAATAATATTTTTAAAACATGAGTTTATTATTCCAGTTTCAAAACAACTAGTAGTTTCACTTAACCTGCATTAACAGTAGCACTTGGAATATAGGTATTTAAACTCTTTGATGTCGCACATACGGCATTGAGTTGGGAGATCAACAGCTGAGCTGTACATTTTCAGTTTTGCGTGTAATTGTGTTATATCTAGGGAGACGGACGGACGTGAAAGTGATCGGGGGAGGAGGGGGGTGGGGAGCACGTGAGTGGTGTATGTATGTGCCTAAGCGAGGTGCTTGGGAGAGCGAGGCTGTCCAGGAGGGAGGGGGAAAAGGGAGGGGTTATGGCAAGCAGGGGGCCTGATTATGGCCACAGCTTGAAGTCTTTGAAGTCTCCGCATGCTGGCAAATGGTGATGAGGCAGAGAGTCTTTGATTCAGAGTTGTACTTCTGGATTGCTTTACTTAGGGAGGAGCCAGACAAGCATGAGGGCCTTTGAAAGTCGGTAGTATAGACGGTATGTGAATGGCGACTTTGGGTGATGTTATCATACATGGTTCATGGCCCTGCACTGCAGAGCCGGCATAGCGGAAACGCTTTATTATTTACTGTCAACGAGAACTGAAGGCGAGGGTGCTAGGCAAAATGCAAATCTGGCGGGCGAGACAGTGCAGTGGCCCGAAGATGGGGGGTTGGGTAGTGTGGGGTAAACAAGAGCCACCCAGCAGCACGTGAGCGGGAGGCACCACTTGTAGGGGGTGGATGTGAAGAGGACTCGTCCCTGTGCACGCGAAAGTGAAAGCAGCGGCCGCATCAAAAGTGTGCAAATTTAAAATACAAACTGCAACGAAGTAGAGCATCAAAAAGAACCCGCTGTAGACTTACTGCAATTTGAGAGATGCTGTCGCGTGAAGGGACAAACTGAGTGTGTTACTGCAGTAGAAAGTGAAGAAAGGCAAACCAAGATGAAAAAAAAGTTAAAACAAGAATAAGACCAAAAGAGACAAGACGGAGGGAAGGCAGAGAAGGGGAGGAGAAATGCGACACGGCGGGCAGGGGAGGGGGCGGAGCGGGGAGAGGGTGTGAAAGCAGCAGGGGCCTGGAGTGCGGCTGAGGGAACTGAAGAAATGCGACACGGCAGGCAGGGGAGGGGGCGGAGCGGGGGTGTGGGAGGAGTGCGCCTGAGGGAAAATACATGCAAGGCAGGCGGCTGGGGGCATGTGCACGCGCTTTTAAGCTCAATGCGCATGCGCATTGAGCTTGAATTTCACGGGCACTGCAAGGAATCGCCACGATTCCTTGCAAGTTGGTTAAAGACTGTTTAAGCCCCCATAGTCTCGCAAGCTCGATGCGCATGCGCATCGACAGGCGAGACCTAAAAAATATTGTAATGACAGTGCTGCTTTTGGAGCATTAGCCATTAATCAGTTCAACCTTGCAGACTCAACCGATATGCGAACATAATATACTAATGCATCCTCTCCAGTGTTTGAAAATGAATATGGTAAACACAGAACCTTCTCAGCAAAAAGTTACTGCCCCACCCACATTATATTCTTTCTTTACATGTATCTTTTTAAACCTATTCTATTGTGTCAACGTTCTACAAAAGAAAAGCACATTTTAGAATACTTGTTTTTTATTTCCTTATAATGCACTTTGCTTTTAAAATATGATTTATAATACACATTCTTGCATAAAGCACTTTAAATAGTAACATTGTTTCCAACAAAAACCTAAATGTTCAATGCAAGCAATGCAAGCAAGCTGTATATACATATCCGCTGCATACTTCTGCCATCTAGTGTTGGTTCTGGATATGTGCAAGTTTTTCTTCAAAGAAGTCTTTTGAGTCACACAACAGTGACTCCTCCTCTTGGTGATAATGCACATGGGTATCGACTCCATTGTTAGGTTGTTTTCTTTGGGCTGCCTGGTTTGGATGTGTTTTCTAGCACTCCAGTTTGAGACCTTTTCGGGCTCTCTTCAGTTTGCTGTTAATTTCTACATTCATCTGTATTGTTTCAATCGCCTTTCGATCGTTGTGTACTGAAAAACGAGAACACTTTCATCCGTCAATTCGATGTGGTCCACTCACTGCCTTCGGGCCTACTCTTCATATCATCGGCTTAGACCAAGAATGCGCTGCTAATAGAATTTCAGTAGGATTTTGGGCTATCAGATATCTATATTTTTTCAACTTAAATATCTCAGAAACTGGGGGCTTGGCCAAGCAGCATGGCCGACAGGACGTGAGCTCCTTTGGCTCACGAACACCAAGCCACTTATCCTGCATAATCCTGTCCAGAGATGCCCATGACAGCTCCCCCTGTGCAGCGGAGCTTCTGTATGCTGCTGGGGTCCCCCCGGGGGAAACGCGGGACCGGGAGGCACAGGTAATCAGCTGCGGCAACTGTCTGCCTGGCGGCCTCACTGCCTGCAATAACGCAAGGCCGGGGACGAGGCCTGCGACCGCCGGAGATCTCTGCAGGCCTTGAGTGTGGCGATTCAGCCCCGGCTTGCCCGGCTACAGTGGAGGCGCCCTGTCATCGGGGGGCCTCCCGGACTCTGCGGGCCCCGGCCTTCACCGTTGGACGGTGAGAGGTCGGGCAAGCCTGCGGCGTGCGTGGGGTCAGGGCATACTATCAATTAACCCGGAGACACGGGCGTCTGATGCGGGGCTGCTTGCTTAAATTGGGGGTACTTTGATTGAAGTGTGGGCGCAAGACCCCTCGCGCCTGTTGGCCCCGGAGTGTCCTGTGCGGTGCGCACTGAGCCGCAATACAACCCCGAATGGGGGCCTTGGGGGCGCAGTAATTGGCGGCGGCCCCCTGGAGGTGGCGGATAATTGTGATCTCTCTCCCTGACCGGTGAGGGAGCTGCTGGGGCTGCACGATTGGCCCGGCCAGACTGGTGGGCCTGCAGTCCTGGGGCGTGGAGCCTTGGCCTGCTTCGTTTTCCTTGGTGGGGCATTCTTGGATACTCTTGCTGGTGCCTGAGGGCCCCCCTGAGACATTTCCTTTTATTGTTTGCAGCCCTGCAAGGGGTGGCTGCCTGGACATGGGGTTCTTCCTCCTGATGCGAGTGGTGTCCCCAGCCCCCCCTTGACATCCTCCAAAAGACTGTTGGGTTGGGGGCCAGCACAGGGGAGATTTGGGTGTTCTGGAGCCCTGTGGGGGGGCCCTTGACGGCGCATGACTGTATGGACCCCATTGCACTGGAGGCAGCTTTGAGGTGAGAAGTTATACGGCTGCTGCTGGGCTGCTTGCTTGGGGGGGCCCCCATTGCGACCCGGCCCCCGGGGCCCGCTCGTGCTTGCCTGGCTTCCGCTCCATTGGTGTCACCTGCAGGAGGGACATAAGTACGCCACAACTATCCCTGTACATGGGACCTGAGTTTGGGGATTGAGATACTTGCGGAACTTGGTGCTTTTTACTGAGGCTTCCTCCATGGTTAAGGACAGGCTGCCTCGCGCCTCCAACACCATCACGCAGTATACCACTTAGCGCCAAGCCACGCAACAATTACTCGTCAAACGGGCCAGGATGGCGAGGGAGATGCTGCTAACTAGCCATCCCGGGTTGAGCTCCTAGAGGCGATCCAGGGGTCTCGCACTGCTTTGGAGAAACAAATCGAGACAGTCTCCATTGATGTGAATTTACTGCGGGCAGACCTACAGAAGGTGGCGGATAAGGTCTCCACGGCAGAGGGTGGCATCGTCCGACTCCAGGGAGAAGTGGCCTCTCTGAAGCAACAGGACTCCCAGCTCACCAACACCACCGGAGTGCTAGGACGACGGGCGGAGGGGCGGGACCGTCGAAGCAACATCAGGGTCCTGGGCACTCCGGAGCGCTAGGAACCGGGTAATGTGGAGCGCTTTCTGGAAAACTGGATACGTACTAAACTATTTCCCAGAGGCCTGTCAGAGGTCTTTGTGGTGGAGAGGGCCCACAGGACACTGGTTCCTCCGCCGCCGCCGGGGGCACCTCCCAGGGCCATCATAGCCAAAATTTTGAACTATCGGGACAGAGACTGTATTTTGAAAGCAGCAAAAGAAGCGGCGAACCTCACTTTCGATAATGGCAAGGTAGCCATTTATCCGGATTACACCTGCCAGGTGCAGGAACAAAGGAAATACTTTCTCTGTGTGAAGTAGAAACTACGTGATCTCCACCTACAGTACATGTTACTCTACCCCGCAAAACTCAAGGTGATAACGAATGGAAAGGCCCATGTTCGAGGCATATGAGCTGCAGATCTCACACTTAGCATTAGATCGCCATCTGGTGTTGGGCTCGGATGATTGCATGTTGTTGTCTTGGAAGAAGTCTTTGTAGTCACAAGATAGGTGACTCCTCCCTTGGACGATAGTGCGCATGGGCATTGCATGGGCATCGACTCCATCCTTAAGATTGTTTTTTCCGCCATTGGGTTCGGATGTAACTTTTCCTCTCTGGTTCGAAATCTACTAGTTTGAAGCGAAAAACTTCCTTAAACTCTTCAGATTAACTTCTAAACATCTTCGACTCAATCAGCTCGATTCCGGTCGTCGACGCGGGCCGTTGGGCCTATCCACGCCGTGAGGCCTACAGCTCATGGAAAGGATGCCATTCAAGAAATGCCCCTAGTGTGGAGCAAAATTCCCGCACAGTGACCATCACAAGGTCTGCAACCTGTGCTTATCACCGGAACATGACAAGTCCAGCTGTCCAGCCTGCGCATCCTTTCGATCAAAGGAGACCATTCTAGATCGAAGAGCTCGTCGACACATCATGCAAAAACCAGCTCCGGAACCAGTCGACATCTTCGATGAAGGCCCAGATGTCCCAGAAGAAGATTCTGAAGATCTCAAAATCGTGTCAGAGGCAGATGACTCCGATGACTCCATCACTCCGGGTCAAAGAGTGAGTACTACTGCCCCTATCCCCACCCCACCACAAAAATCAAAGGCAATGGTCAACACTCCGCCTGCTGGGCCCAGACGTGACCGAAAACATACTTCAGGAGCCCTGCCTTCGAGCCCGGCTCCGAAGAAAATCGAAAGGCCTTCCGGTAGCTCAGGACCGAGCAAACCGCACATGCCAATCCCGCCAGCACCTTCGGCACCAAAACCAAAAGATGTCCCTGCTCCGACACCGGTTCCGACGCCGTCGACTTCAAAAGACAAACCGGCCGAAAACTCCCAAGCCCCCGTACACAAACCGGCTTCAGTTGCTTCCATACCGAAACATTGAGCTTCGGCACCAAAACCCTCGGAGCCAAAAGCTACGCCAAAGGACTCTATCACGCCTCCTAAGGCTAAGGACAAAGACAAACACCAACCCCGCTCGGAACCGAAACAATCTGCGCCGAAAATGGTTCCTGAGGAAGAGGAGCTTTTTCATCCAGATCCTATTGATCCTAAGCTGAAAAAGATCTATATTGATCCAAAGACAGGACATGTCACCACTGGACCATATAGAAAGAGGAAGTTAGACTCAGCACCTGTTCCTCCAGTGCCTGTGAAGAAGGACTCTGCCACATCGCCTATGCACCCTTCTTCTCCTATACTTCCTTTTAACCCACTTCCTCTACCTAAACCTATTACACCTCAAACTTCTCCACCTCATTTTTCTCCACCTCGTACACCTCCACATAACGATGATGATGATGACATAGGGGCTGGGGGTGATCCAAATGACCCTGTCCCGTACCCAACTGACCCACCGGATTGGGAGTACCCTGTCCCAAAAGACATACCGGAAATCCCAAGTCCACACACATACCCCTCAAAACCTTCTCCTCCAGAAGACAACATTGGTTTTGGACACTTAATTAATAGGGCTGCCATCTATCATGGTGTCACAATGCACTCAGACAAGGCAGAAGAGGACTTTTAATTAGTTACTTTTGAACAGTCCCAAGAGTCAGTACAGTGATTAAAGGAGTCATTAAGCATGCCCCCGAAGTGGTTTAAAGAAACCGTACGTGCCAGGATTCTAAACCCCAGAATAGTAGAGACGTGTAGGCCTACCCCTACAGATCCTGCCTACATAGCTGCCCTTAGATTCTCTGGTCGTTTCCAATGCTAGAAAGCGAGCTAACTCCCAAACCTCAGGAGAAGCGTCACCTCCTGATAAAGAGTCCAGGCTGCTAGACGCTTCTGGTAAAAGAATAGCTGCCCAAGCAGGCAGTACCTGGCGCATAGCTAACACCCAAGCGCTGCTCGCAAGATATAACAGAGCCCATTACGACCAGTTAGAAACCCTACTACAACATTTGCCTGACCAATATAGAAAGCAAGCAAATGATCTAATCCAAGAGGGTAACCTAATTTCAAATGCATCAATAAAATGTGCACTTGATGCAGCAGACACTGCCTCTCGAGCAATAAATACCAGTGTTCTCCTAAGACGTCACGCATGGCTACACATCTCTGGTTTTAAGCAGGAGGTCCAGACTACTACCCTTAATCAGCCATTTAACCAACAACTTTTTGGTCCGGCAGTGGACACTGCACTAGAAAAAATGAAAAAAGACACTGAGACTGCCAAATCCATGGGAGCTTTACAGTTCCCACAAACACGAGGCTCCTTTTGTCGCTCCTTCTACAGAGGAGCCTCTAAACAGATGGGAGCAGACAACTCATCTTCCTTCAAAGCCACTACACAAACATCCCCCAATAGAGGACATTTTAGAGGCGGATACAGAGGAAACAGCAATAAAGGAAGACGTCGAGGTAACACCACCAATCGTACCTCTCCCACCACAAAACATTCACTTCCTTCCGCTCCCCCACGACATCCCACTCCAGTCGGGGGGAGATTAGCACAGTTTTGCAGTGCATTATTCCGTGGTCTAGTGGTTGGGTCCGGAATCGTAGTCTTTTCTTTCTTCTTTTTATTTTGTGTAGCCCTGGTGGGCGTCGCCGTCCCACCTTTTGGTGTGCTTCCTGTGACGTCGGCAAGCTTCCTGCGGAAGCTCCCACCTTTGGGCGCCATCTTCAGATTCTTTTATTCTTTTTTCCGCCGTTGGGTCTGGATCGTCACCGAGAGGCTCCAGAGTTTTTGGAGGAAAGATGAGGAAAAAGACGAATCTTACACAGAAAAGATTGGAGAAGATACCATGGAATGAGATCACCAAGCCGGGACGAAGGAGAACTTCGAGATCTTTGACGTCCAACGGAAAATACGCACACAGGGGGCCTCCTGAGCGCAGGAATGGACAAAACACCTTTAAATTCTGCCGTAACTGCCACCATAAATACGCGCAGAAGGACCAGCACCCGGTCTGCTACCTCTGCTTGCCGGTCAACCACGAGAGCAAGGATTGCAACGCCTGCTCCGCCTTCACCCCAAAGACACTCGGGGTTAGAGAGAGACAGAGGAGAGCCAACTACACCATCCAAGGCAAAGCCCAACATCCATCGCTTCGGGACCTGGGCCTCTCCAGCGACAAAGAGGACAACATCGCCGAGGGACCAGATGACTACACAGTCGTAGAGACCGATAAGGCATCTAAAGAGTTAGGAGACGTCGACCCCATAACCCCCGACAGACTCTCGAAAGCCCGACTCATACTCTCGAAAAACCAAGTCTAAGTCCTCGAAGGGAGCACTGGCGCCGAAAATCTCGACGGCCGCAGTTGCATCCAAGGACAAACAGCCCAGCGGATCCTTCGAAAAGTACTCCCAGGCGGCGAAGACCGGCGAAAAGCCAAGGTTGTCGAAGCACGTCCCGAAAAGGACCACTCGACTCCGAAGGAGAAGGACCCGAAGGTCGCTTCGACGTTGACGACTAAGTCGAAGAGATCGGCCGAAACGCTCGACGCCGAACATGCGGCCGAGATGGAGAGGAAAAAGAGAAGGCTCGAGGCCGAAATGGAGAACATCCTGCAAAGGAAGAGAGAGTTCGACCAGAAAATTAAAAGGTTCACGATTCTGTCAAAACCGCCGACGACGATCGCCGAAATAGAAGAGGAAGAGAAGTTTGATGCCGAAGGGCCGCCGAAAACTCCCGAGCCCCACGAACACCTAGAGGAAGAGGGCCTTTACTACGAGGAAGAAGGCGACGATGACCAGCGAACGAGTTTCGGCTCGGCATCCACGATGGCACAGGACCTGGAATGGCAGGCCCTCGACTCCGAAAACCCGGAAGAGCCCGTGGAGACTCATCCTTCGAGGCCTTCGCCGCCAGATGACATTGGGGCCTATAACATGGTCATCAAGAACGCAGCAGCGGCTTATGGAGTCAAACTGGAGGAGGAAAAACCTAAGGCATGTTTCCTCTGAGACCCTGCTCCCCACTCAAACAAAGAGTCAGTTCCTCCCCATGCTTCCGAGTGTCATGGACCAAGGGAGGGAGGCGTTCAAAGACCCAGCGACCTGCAGGTCTGTCACACCTAGGACGGAGAAATAATACAAGTACTCCTCTCAGGATCCTCCCTACATCCAGGGATCCGTCACGGCGGACTCCCATCATTGCGGCAACAGCCAGGAAGAGGGCAAACATCCTAACAACATCAGGCCCACCACCAGACAAAGAAAGTAGGAGGATGCACCTAACTGGGAGAAAAATAGAAAGAAATGCAGCGGTTCACTGGCGCATAGCGAACTCCAATGCCCTACTGAACAGACACCAGTACCAGCATTGTGACGAGATCGGACAATTGCTCAAGCACCTCCCCGATGAATACCAACAAAGAGCATCACTCCTGGTGGAGGAAGGGAAAAATATAGCAAATGCTTGCCTGAAAACAGCCTTGGATGGGGCTAACACATACAGCAGACTTATGATGATAGGAATCACAGAAAGAAGGCATGCCTGGCTCAGGATCTCAGGCTTCAAGCCGGAAGTACAGAACAACATTCTGAGCACTCCTTTCAATGGAGTGACACTGTTCGGGGCACCGGTGGATGAAAAACTCATCCAGCCCAAGAAAGAAAAGGAAACTGCAAGGTCCATGGGGGCCTTACAATTCAGAGGGATGAGAAGGGGTACCCCGACACGGAGACCAAACAGAGGGGGAGGAAACCAGCCGGGAACTTCACACCAGACATTCCAGCAGGCCCACCAGGGGGCCAATCAATCACAGCAGGGACAGCAAAAACAAACCTGGCAGTACCAGCCTCGGGGCCAGTCCTTTCGCAGGAGGGCGAATAGACTAGGACAAAACAAGAAGAGGGGGCCAACAACCCACCTCAAAGTGACTCCGTCACGCAAAGCGTGCCCACCAACACTACCCCTCCGGGGGTGGAGCACAACCAGGCCAACAAGAGGGGGTTACATGGACCAAACATCAACAAACATGTAACACCAGTAGGAGGCAGGCTAAGACACTTCTTCCAGGAGTGGAAGAAGATAAGTACAGACAAATGGATACTCAACATCATACAGTTCGGATACTGCATAGAACTGGAAAAGAAACCACCAAACAGAAAACCAAAAAGGAAGGCACATTCAGGAAAAGAACTAGCGCTACTCCTAGAGGAATCACAAGAAGTCCGAAAGAAGGCCATCGAACCCGTTCCATTCAGAGAAAGGAACAAGGGAGTGTACTCCAACTACTTCCTAGTACCAAAAGTGGACAAAACGCTAAGACCCATCCTGGATCTAAGGTTCCTAAACAAATACATAAGGACACAAAAATTCAAGATGACATCCCTACAAGAGGTAATTCCTCAGATAAGGGACGGAGACTTCATGTCCACCATAGACCTCAAAGATGCCAACCTGCACATTCCCATGAACAGGCAGCACAAACCTCTACTAAGATTTACCATCAACAAAGAACACTACCAGTTCACTGCCCTAGCCTTCGGACTAAAGTCCGCACCAAGGTTTTTCACCAAATGCCTTGCGGCCGTGGCATCGTACCTGCGCAGGGAAGGGATTCATGTATACCCTTACCTCGACAACTGGCTAATAAAAGCAAGTTCACACAGGACATGCAAGGAACACGCACAGCGGGTCACAGAAACACTGACAGACTTGGGATTCTCAATACACTGGGGGAAATCCTCAATGGAACCAGAGCAAGTGAAGATCTTCCTGGGTCCACAGATCAACACCATACAGCGCAAGGTGTTCCCCAGCAACAAGAGAACACTGGCCCTGCTCAAGGAGACACGCCACTACCAGAAGGGGCGAGCTCTGACAGTGAGGACAACGAGCAAGATAATGGGGATGATGACGTCCTGCATACACCCGGTCCCCAGTATACGGCTCCACATTAGACCATTCCAGGAATGGCTGCAACAACAATGGTCACAAGCTACAGGAAGTTCGGAAGATCCAGTGGTTGTAACGCACGCAGTGCAGGAGGAGATAACGTGGTGGAACAGAGAGAACATAACAAAAGGGAAGCCTTTAACACCTCCAACCCCAACGGTGACCATCACCACCGACTCATCCCAGATGAGAGGGGGAGCTCACATGAACAAGCTCAAGGTGAGGGATCTGTGGACTCCAGCAGATGCGGTCAGACACATCAACTACCTGGAACTGAAGACAGTGTTCTTCGCCCTGAAGGCATTCCAGAAACAACTGTACAACCAGAGAGTGTTGATACAAACAGACAACACAACAACAATGTTCTACATCAACAAACAGGGAGGAACACAATCAGTCGCACTATCCAACCTAGCGCAGGAAATATGGAGATGGGCCATCCCACTCAAAATAGACCTGCTAGCCATACACCTACCAGGGAAGGACAATGTGGAAGCAGACTGGCTCAGCAGACAGACTTCAACATCCCACAAGTGGGAGCTCAATGCACAGGAAATGCTAAGGCTATTCAGGAGGTGGGGAACACCGACGATAGACCTATTTGCAACACACCAGAATGCAAAATGTCGATACTTCGCATCCAGGCAACCAGGGGAACAATCCCAGGGGAATGCCCTATGGATAAGCTGGTCGAAAACATTTGCCTACTCTTTTCCCCCCGATACCACTGATACACAGGGTACTCAACAAGTGCAGAATCAGCAACATGACACTGATCCTGGTGGCACCACAGTGGGCAAGGCAGACCTGGTACTCACAAATAATGGAAATGGCACAGGGACCACCCCTCAATTTCGAGAAAAGAAAAGACTTACTCTTCATGCAAACCGGAGAAGTACTACACCCAGAGCCAGAGAGCTTCAGCCTAGCTGCTTGGCTCCTGAAGACATCGAGTTTGCACACCTAAGGTTACCGGAGAGCACCCTGCGGTGCAACGAGAGGCAAGGAGACCTACCAGACGAAGGTGCTATGTGGAAATGGAAGAGGTTCACACAAGCGCCGGGACACTGAGTAGCTGCGCGCTTTATAAGCTCAATATAACATAACATAACATAACAATGGTGTAGCAAGAAAAAACTACACAAGAAGATGACAAGGGAATCAACGGTGCTAAGAAATCTCACACACCTGCTGAAAGCAAAACTAAGTTCATCCTCGCTAAGAGTACACCTAGCAGCGATAGTAGCCTACACAAGAGGAGAGACAGGAAAGAGCTTCTTTACATCACAAGTAGTAAAGAAATTCCTGGAAGGGACAAAAAGGATCGTACCACCTAAGAGGATGCCGCCACCGGCATGGAACCTCAATTTGGTCCTAACAGAACTTATGAAAGCGCCCTTTGAACCCATCCATAAGGCCTCACTACAAATGCTAACAATGAAGACAGCCTTTCTAGTGGCAATCACCTCGCTGCGCAGGGGGAGCGAACTGCAAGCGCTGACGCTACAAGAACCCTACATTCAAATACACAATGATAGGGTAGTAATGAGAACTGACCCACACTTTATGCCAAAGGTGGTGTCTAGGTTTCACATAAACCAGACAGTACAAATACCAAACTTCTTTTAGAAACCATCCACAAGCGCAGAGAGGTCACTGCACACTCTGGACGCTAGAAGAGCAGTAATGCATTACATGGAAAGAACTAAGGAGAACAGGAAAACAAAGCACTTCTTTGTGTCCTTTGCAAGCAGTTTCCTGGGTAGACCAGTAACGAAGGGAACCATCGCACGATGGATCGCACAAACTATACAATTCTGCCACAAACAGGCAGGCCAAGGACTAGCAGAGGGGGAAAGAGCCCGCTCTACCAGGAAGAAGGGAGCAACAATAGCCTTCTTGGCTAACACACCCATTCAAGACATATGCCTGGCAGCTACATGGGTTCAGTGCACACGTTCACTAAGCACTACTGTGTGGATATACAAATGAACAAGGAAGCACAAGTAGGACAGAAGGTGCTTCAACATTTATTCAACAACCAACGCTCATCTTCCACCCAGCCCCCACAAACATAAGAAACCGCTATAAAGTCTATGCTCAGCATAGTGAATCCAGAAAGATTCACGCTGCAAAACGAATAGTTTCTCACCTGTCGGTGTAGTTTTGCAGCTTGAAGATCTTTCTGGATTCACTAGCGAACCCACCCACCCCCGCCAGAAAGATGAGGCAGGAGAAGAAGGTGGAAATACAAGGACAATATACAAACATACACCTTAAAAGACAAAGCGGAAAAATCATTTACTTGGAGGAAGAACTAGAAAACATTGCCAAAGGATTCACAAACATAATACAAAAACAAGAAAAAAGAATCCAAAGATGGTGCCAGAAGCGTGCCGACGTCACAGGAAGTTCACCAAAAGGTGAGACGTCGACGCTCACCTGGGCTACAAAAAAAAGAAAGAAGACTATGATTCCGGACCCAACCACTAGACCGCGAAATAATGCACAGCATAGTGAATCCAGAAAGATCTTCAAGCTGCAAAACTACACCGACAGGTAAGAAACTATTTGTTCCTACCTGTCTGGAATTCCATCACAACAGACAAGTGGGTGAGACAAATTATCCAGTATGGTTACTGCCTAGAACTTTCAGTCACCCCTCCACACATACCACCCAGGCAGCGTCCCATGTCCGTAGAACATCTCACGCTACTGAAACAAGAGGTTCTCTCATTGCTTTAAAAGAACGCAATAGAGATTGTTCCCTTACAACATCAAGGAACAGGGTTTACTCGCTGTACTTCCTAATACCCAACTAGCATTTACAATGCAACGGTCTCGCCTTCGGAAAAGTTAGAGCTATTGGCATTGTAAATGACAAACTTTATTTATGTGTTGGTTTTGAAAACAGATAAATAAATGGCATTGTCATTTACAATCCCAATAGCTTAATCTCTCACAAATACGAGACCTATTGCATTTGCACCACACACACACACAGAGCCCCACACACACAAAGCCACACACACACACACAGAGCCACACACACACACACAGAGCCACACACACACACACAGAGCCACACATACACACACACACAGCCACACACACACACAGCCACACACACATACACACTAACAGCAGGCAGTAGTTACAACAAAGATTGCCCAATTCATCAGTTTCCCATATCATGGAAAAATGGCCAGACACAATCTTCGAGCCGCATAAGTTCTAGTCAAGCAACCAAAATGACACAGCTGTCTTAGGCTACACATAGTACACAAGAGACCCACGCATGGGCAGCAATGGTCCCGCGCACAACTGAATGGGGAATTAACACAGCACTCAATAGATCCCCACAAAGCGAGACACCTACACTCACCCATATGTAAGCGCAACATATTCGATACAATCATTCCGCCGCATGCGTTTTACTCGATATTAGAGGACTTGGCATGTTATGCAGTTGTCATGGAAACAGAAGACTATTAAGAACAGCCACATCAAAATAATAAGTAAAACCTGGCACGAGAAAAACTAATTCCGGAGAATGTTATAAAGCTCAAACGAAAGGGGGGAGAGAGAGAGAGTGTGTGTGTGTGTGTGTGTGTGTGTGAAAGAGAACATCATTCTTGTGGACCCAATCTCTTTTGAATCGCTCTGTAAACACCCTCATTGCCCATACAAAAAGTTACGGAGCATGGGTACATTTGACCCGGAAGAACAGCTAACGATGAATAACGGGTTTTCTTTTTCAGGCAGAACTGAGACTACCATTATGGTGATAATAACCGGCTGTAACGCAACACTACAGCAGGTCATGGGCGCAGACTGCGTATCAACTCTGTTGCCACCACTGGTGTAGCACCATCCCCGAATATGGCTGTTATTCCCAATAATCCATCAAAACATATACAGCTGCCTAAAGGAGTTACTAACATCCCGAAGCCATTCAACAGTGTGCATGCAGCAACAAAGCGGCGCCCCCCCGCAGCCGCTCCCCAGTTCACAGACGATCCCTCCTCAACCCGACTGCTCTGACTGCAGCTTAGTCATGCCCTGTGCAGAGCAGCTGACGCAGAGCATTAGACGTCACACACCCGGCACACACTTCTGGGCCCGCTGGCATGTTATTGCAGAAATAGGCGGGGGCCTGCACGCCCCATGCAGAAGGGGGGGGCACACTCACCCCCACAGTCTTACCTTCCGCCACGTCCTCATCGATCGCCCCTTTAACCTGCGAAAAGCACCACTGGAAGTCGTTTGCTCCACCGATGCCGGTGTGGGGGCAGAGGAGAGGTTAGGGTGAGCTCCGAATATACACATGCCCTAGCCGGCTTCCCTGCACCCTCCCACCCAGGACGGCAGGTGACCTCTAGCCAGCTCACCGACCATGTGTTTCTCGGCTGCTCACCCACCATGGCGTTAGGCGTGCTGCGGCAGGCTTGGTGGTGGCTCCTGGGCCCTTGCATCACCCGCTCTCCCACCGGATCCCCTGGCGCGGCCGCTCGCTCGCAGAGACTCTCAAGCAAACAGAGCTGCTCAGACTGTTCATGATTTTTTTTCAAAATGGCGCACATTGAGAGTGTTGTTGTTGGACAAAAAGATGTACTATCTACTGCAGTCTTCGGCGGTCAATGAGGGTTGCGTTGTGCAAAACTCTTATTCTCGAGCCACAAACATTTAACAAGGAAACGTCCTTCATGCACGCCATCAGCTCTGCGGGGGTCATGTACACACTGACCCGAAACGCAGGTCCCAGTGACGTTTTAAGCCCCGTCCTTTTCAGACTGGGGGGTGTGTTTTTAAGTGAGAACATCACTAGGTGGAACAAAACTAAAAAACACTCCCCCAATCCGAAAAAGACGGGGCTTAGATCATCACTGGACCTCTTCTCCAATGGCTGGCCGCCGTTTAGGAATCCAGCCAATGGAGAAGAGGGGCGGGGTTTACCCTTGCTACTAAGAAACATAAAATCTCGCCAGCGAGCCTGCGCATGTGCGCAGCCTACGCTAGCCGAGACCTAAAAAGGCCGGTACACTAAGACCAATTCTCGATCTCAGGCCCCTCAACCTATATATACACACTCAGATTGTTTTCACATGATCACTCTACAAGTGCTCCCGCTCTTACAACAATGCGACTTCCTTGCCACACTAGATCTCAAGGATGCCTGCTTCCACATTACCATACATCCTTCTCACAGGAAGTATCTACGGTTTGTACTAGACGGACAACACTATCAGTTCAAAGTCCTTCCATTTGGGGTGACCGCTGCACCCAGAGTGTTCACAAAGTGCCTGGAAGTAGTAGCAGCACATCTCAGAAGACAACAAATCCATGTCTTCCCATATCTAGATGACTGGCAGATAAAAGCCAAGTCATTCAATCAGTGTGTTCAACACACTCATCAAACCATTCAAACGTTACACAACGTGGGGTTCACCATCAACTACACCAAGTCGTATCTCCAGCCCGCTCATATACACCAATATCTGGGGGCCACAATAAACACCTCTACAGCTCTAGCATATCCCGGTCCACCCAAGACAGCCAGCATTCAAGCCTTAGTCACAATATTTCAAGCCCAACACTCTCTCCCAGCCAGTGTTCATGCAACCCATAGGCATGATGGCATCTTGCATTTTTATTGACCATATGAAAGACTTCAAATGCGTCCATTAGAAGAACGTCTAGCACATCAGTGGAATCAGGGTCAAGGACAACTTACAGATCTGGTGTTGGTGGACAGTCGCACACATTGCTCTCTGCAGGGTGGAACACCAAAAACGTGTCCAAAGGGCGGCCGTTCCTCGAACCTGTTCCACAGATAGTACTTACAACAGACGCATCACTCACAGGATGGGGAGCCCATCTCCTAGGACATACAACTCAGGGAAGATGGACCACTCAATAAACAGTTCTCCACATCAATCACCTAGAGCTACTAGCAATATTCCTAGCACTAAAATCTTTCCAAGTACATGTACAAAACAAAGCTGTCTTGATCCGGACGGACAACATGACAGCCATGTACTACATACAGAAACAAGGAGGCACACATTCTCTGCAAATGTCCCAGCTTGCATAGAACATTTGGAGATGGGCCATTCCACAAAAAATATATCTACTGGCCGAACATCTTCCAAGAGTTCACAATCAGATTGCAGATGTGTTAAGTCGACAGACACAACAGATTCACAAATGGGAACTACATCCACAAGTTCTAATACCATTTTTCCACAAGTGAGGCCATAGGTCTGTTCGCCACACACGACAACGCAAAATGCCCAACCTTCGCGGCTAGGTTTCCACACCCGTTGTCCAAGGGCAATGCGATATGGATGAACTGGTCAGGCAGATTTGCATACGCTTTTCCGCCATTCCCACTAGTGGTACGCAAACTCCAACAACAGTCTCCCAAACTAATCTTAGTAGCTCCCACATGGGCACGCTAACCGTGGTTCACAACACTGCTAGAACTCTCACTAGTTTCACACCAAAGACTGTGCCTGCCCCCATCCCTGTTAACGCAGAACCATGGAGAGATCAGACATCTAGATCCAAATTAACTGAATCTGGCGATCTGGCTCCTGAAGTCTTAGAGTTTGGTTACTTTAACCTGCTACGAGACTGTATGAACATCATTAAAGAAGCCAGACGACCCAGTACTAGAGCTTGCTATGCTGCAAAATGGAAAAGGTTTGCCATTTACTGCACCACTAATCATATTGATCCACTGGATACTTCCATCTAGAATATCATTTGCTATCTACTGCATTTACAAAGATGTAATCTAGCATACTCTTCTATACGTTTACATATTGCAGCACTTCCTGCGTACTTACAAAACAGACAACATTTGCCACTATTTAGACTCCCTGCAATTACAGCATTTATGGAAGGACTAAAGATAATCATTCCTCCTAAGTTACCCCCCTCTACAGTGTGGAACCTAAATATTGTTCTTACCAGGCTCATGGGACCCCCCATTTGAACCTTTACACAAATGTGAACTACAGTTCCTCCCATGGAAAACCGCTTTCCTAGTTGCCATTACCTCTTTTAGAAGAGTAAGTGAGATTCAAGCTTTCACTATATAGGAACCATTTTTACAATTACATCGTAACAAAGTGGTCCTCAGAACAAATCCAAAATTCCTTCCTAAAGTCCGAGGTCGTTTCCGTTGCCCAGGTTTCCGACACCTCCCAAGGGGACTCCTAAGCCGCAGGCCCCGGCCAAACCTAAGACGCCCGCGCCGGTGGAACCGGCGGATCGCCCGAGGCCTAGGAATTCAAGATCGCGCTCCGGACGGAGAGGAAGATTTAAGAGTCGGCGCAGATCCTCCACTAGATCTAGACGCTGCCATAGGAGGCGAGGATCCAGGTCCCGCACAGACTCCTCCAGGACACGATCCTATTCGCCGATCTTGTCGGATTCCCCGGAGACAAGGGTGTCTCCGGTGGACGACATCAGCACGTTCCAGGAGGTTCTCCTGAGGGGGGCGACAAAGTTGGGGATCACGGTGACGGCTCCTACACCTACGACGTCCGTGATATTTGAGACACTTCACAAGAAGCATTTGTCTCGCCCCCTGCTGCCGTTGGTGCCAGGTTTGGTAGAACCTGCGGAGGAGCTGTTCCTTACGCCAGCGGTGGTGAAGGCCGCTCCCTCCCGACTTCTGAAGAATTACAGCGCCCCGGATTGGGACCCGGCTTTCCTGCGGATGGATCCAGTACCCGATTCCGTTATAGTGACGGCGGCCAGGAAGTTACACTCTACCTCCTCGTCCTCCACCGTGCCGCCTGATAAGGAAAGCCGATGGATCGACTCGGCTGGGAGGAAGGCTTGTGGGACTGCTTCCACTACCATGAAAGCCTCCAGCGATTCGGCTTTGCTGGGGCGGTACGACCGTGCCCTGTGGGATTCCCTGCAACAGTTCACGGATCTTCTACTACGAGACAAGAGGCAGGACTTCCTAGAGATCCTTCAGGAAGGGATGCTGGTTTCTAACCAGATCATCAGCGCGGCTGCGGATATCTCTCTTTTGGAAGCCCATGGTTATTGTCATGGGATGCCAGCGCCGTCATGCTTGGCTCAGGCTAACGTCACTCAAGCCGGAGGCCCAGCAGCGAGTGGCCAATCTGCCGTTTTCAGGAGAGAGACTGTTCGGAAAACATGCCGATGATGAGATGGCCCCCATGAAGGCGGAGGCGGAGACCCTGACTGCGGTGGGCTTGGAGAAGCCCAAAGAAAAGAACCCCTACCGACCGTTCCAGAGACGGTTCGGTGCACAGGGCAGAGGGCGAGGACAGTCTTCGGGACAGCAGCAGCAACAACAGCAGCAGTTCCGGAGGCCCTTCCAGAAACGCCAGAAGGGTAGAGGTGGACAGCAGTCCTCTACAGCTAACAAAGGCCCGGCCGGGTCTCGACCCTGAGCGGTTACTTCCCCTTCATCCGTTACCCGCTCCGGTGGGGGGAAGCGTTCAATTTGTTCTGGCAGAGTGGAGAAAAATTACTCAGGACAAGTGGGTGCTGAATATTGTTTGCAATGGATACAGTCTTCGGTTCACCAGCCCTCCTCCATCGATTCCTCCGGTCAGCTCGCAGTATCAACTGTGCGAGCTCCAGGCGGAGGCCGATATCCTGTTAAGGAAAAGGGCGATAGAGGACGTACCTCTGTCTCAAAGAGGAAGAGGTCTGTACTCCCGGTTCTTTCTGGTCCGCAAGAAGGACAAGAACGAGTTCAGGCCCATTCTGGACTTGCGACAGGCGAACAAATGGATTCGCAGAGAGAAGTTTCGCATGCTGTCATTGCATCAGATTTATCCTCAGTTGCAACAGGGAGACGGGCTATGTGCAATATACCTACAGGATGTGTACTTACATGTGCCCATTGCGCGCAAACACAGGAAGTTCCTGCGATTTCCAGTCGGCGCCAATCACTATCAGTACACGGTACCTCCATTCGGGCTGAAGTCTGCGCCCAGAACTTTCTCGAAGTGCATGGCAGTGGTAGCGGCACACCTGAGGAAGAACAAGGTATTTGTCTACCCGTACCTGGACGATTGGTTGATCAAGGCCTCCTCCTTCTCGGAAGCTCAAGCGCACTTCCAGAAGACGTGCGTTCTTTTGAACAAGCTGGGGTTGCACATCAACATGTCCAAGTCTGTCCCGACTCCGGTCCAGTGCATTCAGTACTTGGGGGCCACCATCGATACGAGGTCAGCAAGCGTGTCTCCTTCGGAGGAGCGACGATTATCACTCCTTCGGAAGGCTCAGGCTCTTATGATCACTCCATCTACAGCAGTGAGGACGGTGTCTTCTCTATTGGGATCGACGGCCTCTTGTATCTTCCTGACGCCACATGCACGGCTGCACATGAGACCGCTGCAGGAGTGCTTGGAGGATCAGTGGGACCAGAGGAGAGGATCTTGGGACGACAAGATACGACTGTCTCTGCATGCTCTTCAGTCTCTGAAGTGGTGGTGTTCAGCGGAGAATCTCCTCAGAGGGGTTCCCTTCCACAAGGACATTCCCACTCAGACTATCGTGACGGATGCTTCTCTCCAGGGCTGGGGAGCGCACTCCGGAGACTTACAGATTCAAGGGACGTGGTCCCCGACGGAGTCCACGTACCACATCAATTTCCTGGAACTCAGAGCTGTTCACTTGGCACTGAAGGCCTTTCACCCGTCCTTCCAGACCGACTCTCTGCTTGTACAGACGGACAATACGACCACGATGTATTACCTCAACTAGCAGGGGGGCTCGAGATCACGCACCCTGTCGCAGGAGGCGCAGGCGATCTGGCACTGGCTTCTGGCCCGAGGACTGACGATAACGGCTACCCATTTGCCAGGTGTGCAGAATGTTCAGGCAGACGCACTGAGCAGACTGATTCAGGAAAACCACGAATGGGTCATAAACGACGAAGTACTAGGAGAAGTCTTCGCAAGGTGGGGGACTCCAGACGTAGATCTGTTCGCCACCGCAGAAAACAGCAAATGCCGAGACTTCACCTCCAGGTACTACCAGCCGGGGACGCTGGGGAATGCGTTATGGATCAACTGGTCGAACAGCTTTCTGTACACTTTTCCACCCATTCCTCTGATTCCGACAGTTCTCATCAAGCTGTCCCAGTCCAGGGCGCGAATGATACTGATTGCCCCAGAATGGCCCAGACAGTGGTGGTTCACGGACCTGCTTCACCGGTCTCTCCTTCCTCACATGAAGCTGCCGTGCAGGCCGGACCTTCTCACGAAGTTCGGGGGGGCAGATGTTGCACCCCAACCTCTCGTCTTTGAGTTTGGCGGCATGGCTCCTGAGATAGTGCAATATGGCCATCTTAATCTCCCGGAAGATTGCATGGACATACTGAAGGAGGCTAAGCGACCTTTCACTAGGACTACTTATGCTTACAAGTGGAAGAGGTTTTGCATCTGGTGCAAGTCCAAGAACTATGACCAGACGACATGTAAGGAAGATGTCATCCTTCCATATCTTCTACATCTGGCGCAGTCTGGCCTTAATGTCCATTCCATTAAGGTTCATCTGGCTGCATTGACTGCCTACAGGAAATGCCCTTCACAGACTTCCTTCTTCCAGATCCCTGTGATCAAAGACTTTTTGGAAGGCTTGAAGAAAGTGTTCCCTCCTGTCAGGCTTCCTTCGCCTTCATGGGAATTGAATGTGGTGCTGTCCAGATTGATGAAGGAGCCTTTTGAACCTATCCATAAGGCTTCGCTGCAGCACCTGTCCTGGAAGGCGGCGTTCCTCGTGGCCATTACATCGGCCCGCAGGGTGAGTGTAATTCAGGCGTTGTGTTGCCAAGAACCTTATACTGTATTTCATGGTGCTAAGGTTGTTATGCGTACTCACCCTAAGTTTCTTCCCAAGGTTGTTTCTGATTTTCATGTCAACCAGACTATAACTTTGCCTACGTTTTTTCAGAATCCTTCATCTCCAGCGGAAAGGTCTTTACATTCCCTGGATGTTCGGAGGGTGTTGAAATTTTATCTGGATAAAACCAAAGATATTCGTAGGTCCGACCAATTTTTTATCAATTATGGATCAGTCAGGACAGGTCTTGCTTACCTCTAAGCAGTCGAGGTGGATTGTGTCCTGCATACAATTGTGTTACCAAAAGGCTAATAAGACCTTAGGGGGCAAACCTAAGGCTCATTCCACCAGGGGCAAAGCTGCCACGACGGCTTTGCTTCGTAATGTTCCCATTGCAGAAATCTGCAAGGCGGCCACTTGGAAGTCGGTCCATACCTTTGCTAAGCATTATTGCCTGGACACTGATGCCAGAGCAGACGCTCAGGTTGGGCAGGCTTCGCTGCGAAATCTGTTCGCACAATAGTGGTGTTTTTCTCGTTTCTCCACCGCCGCTTTGGTGTGGGGATGGGCTTGCCATTCTATTCACTAGATTATGACTATACACAGAGATCCCCTACTACAGAAGGAGTAGTTTCTGTCCTGTAACTCCAGTTCTGTAGTAGGGGTATCTCTGTTATAGTCATAAGCGCCCGCCCTCCTCCCCGGTGGAGAGAGATGTTCATGTAAGGAATGCTACAGGTCTGGCGTGTTACGCCTTCAAAAAGAACTGAAAGTAAAAGGGACCTGCAGTGCATTCTGGGATACTGTGAAGTTCTGGAAGGTTCTCTTAAAGGCACAGTATCCTGTTCTGAGCCACATAATGGCAGCCTATGGGGCTTGTCTGTCCAGATCCTCCTCTCTATCATTCCAGAGGGTTTTTGCTGCTGAAGCAAGGGAAATCTGTACAGGCTATGCTGTTTTGTGGATTTTTTTGGTGGAATTTCTAGTTGAAGTACTGGACAGTGTAGCCTGTTTTATAGGCTGCATTATCTGTCTTTAATTCTCTCTTAAGTGTCTGTGCAGGTCTGCATTTTTTGACACTTTTTGATTGGTCCGGGGTCCACGCACATGGGCGGGACTATTCACTAGATTATGACTATAACAGAGATACCCCTACTACAGAACTGGAGTTACAGGACAGAAACTACTCCATTTAGTGGGATTGACTACGCAATACCCAATGCGTGTCTCATGGGTTCACAATGAGGCAATTTGGGACATTGTATTGCGCCAAAAGATGGCTGGGTGCATCGGGAGCTGGACTTAGGGAGGGGCGTTTTCTCCTTTCTTGGTGGATTCGTTCTAGCCCCGTTTGGGCTAATGGGACAGCTTTGCACGTCCTGGCACCAGCATGGGAAGGGCATTTCTGCATGTGTTGTTTTTCAGTAAATTGCTCGTGGGAGGGTGTTTCCCAGGCGGTGTTGTTTTTTCTTAGGCATTGAATGTATCGCTATTAGGGCACAGGGCTTAGGTAGCTATATGGGACATGGATCACATGGGAATTGGATACTCTATTGTACATGGGGTTTAAATTTCTATGCTGGAATGTGAGGGGGTTGGGCACATGCACCAAGAGATACAGAGTCCAGTCTTCTCTCCGCAGACATAGGGTCTCGGTAGCATGCCTCCAAGAAACTCACCTCACGGAAGAAGGGGCTCAGAAATTGGCAAAGAAGTGGCGGGGACAGGCTTTCCACTCTTAATTCTCTATCTATGCTAGGGGAGTCCTTTTGTGGGTGGCCCCTGGGGTCCCGTTTACCATCCAATATGTGGAAGCTGACATTAATGGGAGATAATTGCTTATTAGAGCTAAGCTAGATGGTAGGGATGTTGCTATAATGAACACTTATTTCCCAAATGCAGATGACCCGGACTTCTGTCAGGCCCTGTAAGAGGTGCTGATATCGGAGCTAGAGTTCCTGCTACTTTGGATGGGGAATTTGAATTGTGTCCTAGACCCCGTCCTTGACAGGTTCCCGCCCCACATTGGCACAAAAGCAAGGATGACAATGAAACTTCGGGAGGTTATGGGGAATATAGGAGCCCAAGGTGTATGGCGCCAGAGACACCCGACCCAGAAAATGTACACTTGTTATTCATCCACTCATAGTACATATAGTCGCTTGGATAGGGTTTTACTCGCTAACCCTGATGTAGCTATGTCCGTTGAGGTGACCCACCACGCGCGATTCCTCTCTGATCATTCCCCGGTGGCGTGTGTGGTCCACTGGGGGGTCCGATACATCGCCCACGGAACTGGAGATTGCCAGCGGAGATCCTTAAGGATCAGGTAGGGAGGCACCACCTAGAAACTTCCATTACCGACTACGTCGACCTAAACTGGGCCGGGTCAGACCTATCGCGGGCCACGAAATGGGACGACCTGAAGGTGGTAATGAGGGGGGCATGTATAAGCCTTACATGTGGGGTTCAGAAGCAACTTCAACGAGAGTTGCAAGTGGAGGAACGTCACCTCTTGGAAGTTCAGATCTCTGAGACACCTGATTAGTCAGGGAGGGATGGGGAGCGTGGCCTCCGAGAACGCATCCATGATATGTTATGTTATAGGTTTTTATTATGCGCGCAGCTACTCCAGCTAAGGAGCGTCCTGGCGCATTGACAAGGAGATAGCATGAGAAACATAACACAGCTAAAAGAACCAAAGAGGACCACTCTAAATACATAACACAAACTGGGGGTAGAAAACTAAAACAGGAATTTTTTCAAGGCTTTCCTAAAAGCCATAAGATCCTCTAACAGGCGCAATTCCACCGGGAGGGAATTCCAAGCTGATGCCGCCTTTACACCAAAGGAACGGCCGCCCATGCGGCAGAGCCTGTATCTGGGAACTACAGCCAGGGCCTGGCCCTGGCAGCGAAGAGCGCGAGTAGGGACATAAAGGGAAAGAGAGCCAGACAAGATTTCAGGACCTATGCCTCTCAAGATCTTAAAAGCGAGGCAGAGTATCTTAAAAAGAATCCACTTCCGTATTGGGAGCCAGTGTAGGGAACGAAGAACATTCGCGACCGAACAGAATTTAGGGAGGCTACACAAATATACTCTTACACAGTACAGACAACGCCTTCATAGGGAAGGGGATAAATCGGGCCGTCTTATGGCCTAGATTCTCCGCCAGGAACACGCCCCTGCTGCGATTGTGGCTTTGCGGGAGCCCACGGGGAACCTAGTGCACTCTGAGGTGGGATTGTTGCGGGTACTCCAATCACATCTTGTATGTACTTCAGACCCAACGATCAGTGAGGCCTCCTAACCTCCCTTATCTCCAGGATCTGCCCCTACTGTATCTCCCTAAACAAGCGCGGAAGGAACTAGATGAACCCCTAACGCTGGGCGAGATACAATCCGCCCTGCAGCGTCTGCTACGAGCCAGATCCCCAGGTAGTGACGGGTTCCCTCCCGAGTTCTATCAAGCATTCACGGGTATGCTTCCCCGACTCCTGTTGCAGGTTTATACCGAGGCATTCGAACGCGGAGTTCTCCCACCGAGCATGACACAAGGGGAAATATGCATGATTCTGAAGCCGGGAGAGGATGCCCATGAGCCTTCATCATACCATCCGATGACGATGATCAGCACAGATGTTAAAATCCTATGTAAGCTCCTGGCCTCCCGCTTAGCGCCATACATG
This sequence comes from Lissotriton helveticus, assembly GCF_964261635.1. Classification (NCBI taxonomy): domain Eukaryota; kingdom Metazoa; phylum Chordata; class Amphibia; order Caudata; family Salamandridae; genus Lissotriton; species Lissotriton helveticus. The sequence goes on along the minus strand of NC_136057.1, from coordinate 1,181,209,779 downwards.
ACTCACTTAGTCCATGAGGACCAGTGTGGGTTCATACGGGACGAAACACAGCTATAAATCTGCAGCGGCATAATCACGTTCTACATGAGGTGCAGGATCGGGAGGAAGAAATTGTGTTGGTGTCCATTGACCTCGCCAAGGCGTTTAACACAGTGGACTTGGGATACCTTCTTGAGGTCTTGCGCGCTGTGGGCCTGGGTCCCAAATTTTGTCGATGGATTTGCATGTTGTATACCGCTCCTCGCACTAGGGTTAAACTTAGAGGCGCAAGGCCCGAAGAGTGGCAACTGGGTAGGGGAACATGCCAGGGATGTCCCCTTTCGTCCTTATTATTCCCCCTTGCAATAGAGCCCTTTGCGCACCGGATCAGGACTGAAATGGAACAGTGGGGAATTAGAATGGGGTACACGACCCATATAGTTTCCCTATATGCTGAGTTTGCCCTGTTTTATTTGACTGCTCCCTGGGACGCCCTACCAGAATTGCTACGCCAGCTGGACTGGTTTGGGGAGGCCTCAGGACTACGACTTAATCCTGGTAAATCCCTGATCTTTCTGTTAGCGGGTCTGGCTTCAGTGCCCCTGGAGGACTTAACAGAACTTGGGCTGCACTGGGAACAGACAGGGTTCCGTTACCTTGGGATACAGGTGACTCCGACTGATACACAGGCATTAGCCTGGAATGTGGACCACATAATTGCCTCGCTACAGCAGTCGGTGTCCTTCTGGAACACTGTGCCGCTTTCGTTGATGGGCAGGTTGGCCATCTCTAAGATGATGATGCTCCCTAGGACATTATACGTGCTTCAGAACTCATTATGCCCGCAACTTCCACGGATTTTGAAAACTCTCAGCATGTTACTCCCGTCTCTGCGTGGGCCGATGCAGCAGGGTAGCTCTTAACACTGTCATTCGCAGTCATGAGGAGGGTGGTCTGGAAGCTCCACGCTTTGACTTATATTATTATGTCGCCCATTTACAACATGCGGCAAGCTGGCTCACAAATGCAGACAATTGGGAGAAACGCCTTCTCTCTGACAGGGTAGATACCCAGACATTGCAGGAAGCACTGATGCAGGGTAGGGGGTCCAACACATCTCTACCCTATATTGTGCGACACACAGCTGGTATATGGCAGCACGTTGTTGAGAGGGTCTCGCAGAGGGCACCCTTTCACAGGGAACTCCCAATTTGGATACTGGCCTCCATGGGACGATACATGTCCTTTCAACCTTGCATGGAGTGTGGGTGTGAAGTCCTGGCCAACCTCTTTCCTAACGAGACCTTCATCACCTACGAGCTGGCGGAAGAGAACCTTGGCCTTGGACGTGGCCAATTCCTACACTACCGGGGAATCCAGGATGTGGTGAAAATCACCTGGTCCCAGTACCCGAATATCCCACCGCTGACGCACACTTTGGATATCCTTCTCTCAAGCGGGACAGGTCGCAAACTGATTTCGCTCCTGTACAAGGTTATGAAACCGGATTCCTCCCATCCGGCACCGCCGTCCCGGGCTGTCTGGGAGAAGGATCTCGATATCCAGCTGCAGGAGAAACAATGGGCACGCATAGGCTCCCTCACATGCACAGTCTCATGCAACGCCAGGTTTAAGCTGACTCACTTCAACTTCCTGCACCGCACTTATTTAACTACAGTATCCCTGAAACGCATTTCTAGTGACAGGGGAGATAGATGCCTAGATGTGCAGAGGAGAAAGCGTGCTTTCTGCATTTGGCATGTCCGAGAATGGTCCCTGGCCGAAGAGGCCCACATGAAGCTCACCAGCAGGGATGAGAAGTTGCAAGGCGACCTACTAGCTTGCCGCCTCATGTGTACCTCTGGGTTGGTGGAGGGGGAGCCCTCTTCGCAGGATACCTCCGGCAGCGGGGAGAGTGGATTAGATATAGCCGTTGGGACCAGATCCGACGAGGAGCGAGAGGGTCGACCCCAGTAATGTCTGTATTGGGAATCAGCGCCATGCCCGGTCCTTCCCTCACTGTGAGATCACTGCCAAGGATTCCTTTTTCTTTTGTTTTGCCCCATTGTTCCCCCCCCAGCTGCTGCCCTCTGTCCTGCATGTCACTCAACGATATCTCTACATATGCCGATTTGTTGGTTTGATAATTGTATTGTAACGTGTAAACTGAAAAATAGTCTATAAAAAAAAATCTCAAACTTCTGAACGGATTTACACTAAATCACAAAAAGTATACTTTCTGGACCTACATCTAGGTTTCTGCCAAATTTGGTGTCGTTCCGTTAAGCGGGTCGGGCTGTAGTTGTGGTAAAAGAATTAAAGATCCCCATAGAAATAACACGGGGAAAATGCATTTTGGGACCTGTCCCCTTTTTTTCCTTGGCCCCCGCTTGACGGATCACTCCGAAACTTTCAACACAGCAGCTGAACCAAAAAAAGTGAAGTTTTTTGACAATTCCGTCCACTAAAACGGTCTACGTCTACCGTTGAGATGAGTTTGTGGCATGTGGGCTCTTTCTTCACCTCTTGCTGAGGTTTTGTTGCTTAGCCCCACGTGGCTTTGTTTTGGGCGCCATTAAAGGTTATATGTCAGCCATCTTGACTTTCTTGAGACTGCAGGATCAGCCCTCCCTATTTAAGTCACCTGTTGTGACTCGATTTTTTTAAGGATTTGCTTTTATTTTATTTTTTTAGAGGTTTGCAACATTTGTTCCCGCTTGCTTCCATTTGTGATGTTATAGTGGGACCTCAGTTTAATGCTTACTTTCCTTATGATTATTATAGAGAACAGTGGTCCTTAGAATAAGGAATTTATCAGTACGGTATATCATATAGACTCCAATCAGTACTATATCTCAGGGTTTTTCAGTGCCCAGCCGGGCCTGAATTTTATTTCAAATGTACAAAGTAATTACAACGACCACAGGGTCTGATTCAGGGGTTGATAGGGTACAAGCCTGCACCTATCCAAAGTACATTCGAACAACGTTCGAGTGAAGGAAAATAGAAGTAACCAAGGAAGGAGTAAAGAAGTTCAGGCAAAAAGAACATGGGAGCCAACTGTCCCTTGCATCATTAATATCATTCAAAAGCAAATTAGGACAAACAATAGCTGTAACAATATTAGCATAATAGACAGGTTACAGAATTGTCAAAAAGTGTCGACGGCGTTTCGATCCCCCGGCTCCTATTGAACTGGGATCATCATCAGGACTTTCTAATTTTTTGCCTGTAAGAACTTTTGTCATAAGCCTTATAGAGCAAGGATTACTCTTTGGTAGCAAGTTGGAGTGACCGTGGTGTACAATGCCTCCGTTTTAATTCGGTAGACAACAATTTAGCTGAGCACGAATTGCTCCCTTGCAGCGAGTCGGAAATTCAGTGCCTCCGTATCTATTGGTGGATATACTGTCATCAGTCTTAATTATCCATCCATGCCGCAAAATTTATGGGGGCTGAGGTTCAATTTGCGCACTCTTTTGTTGCAGACGATACTGCTGTGCTCTGTGATCGAGCGGAATCTACTCGGCGTGCACAATGGCAGCGAGCCGACTTCCCACAAATCCGGAAGTCTGAGATATAGTACTGATTGGAGTCTATATGATATACCGTACTGATAAATTCCTTATTCTAAGGACCACTGTTCTCTATAATAATCTAATGCCCAAGGTCCTTGGTACTCTTTTGGGTTCCCTTGTTTTCTGAAAAATACTTTCCTTATGAATTCTCCCTTTCAGCCCCTACATAGCTGCCCTCTGCAGCTCTCAACTCCGAAAACAGTGTTTCCTGGTGGCTAGTACATCGCGAAGTAGTCAGTCAACTTCAAGCTCTGTTGGTTCAGCCTTCCTACACCATCTTCTTCCTCAACAAACTGGTCCTTCAAATGTTATATTGATTGCACCAAAGATCACAGGGTGTACGCTGAGCACTTCATTGGGTTCACTAGAGCAAAGACGGGCAAAGCTGTGCAAAAACAAGCCATCTCCAGATTAATGATACTCCGCATAAAAATCTGCTATGCACTGGCAATGAAGCACCCTCCCAAGAGCTTGCGGGATCACTCCACTAAGGCCAAGGCCACCACTAATGTTATCGTTCGTAAGTACCTGTCCTGGACATCTGTCAAGCTGCCACTTGAACGTCGCTCAGCGCATTTACGGAGCACTACTGCTTTGACAGTCAGGTCTGTTGTGATGGCCATTTTGCCCATTCGGTTCCCTGGGACTTTTTGGTCTAAGTCAGTTGGCAGGCCCACCACCCGGAAGGTATGTCTTGGGGTATCTATTCTAAGGTTAGGAATCTGCGGTTAGAAATTTCTGTCAGAAGAACAAGTTACTTATCTTCGGTAACACCTTTTCTGGTAGACTCTGTCTAATTGCAGATTTCTACCCAAATCCTCCCTGTTCTGCGAACTGGGCTCTTATCCCCAAAAATATCCCTTTTGAGACTACACACTGATCAAAACAGTTGCATTGGTTTTTAAGTAGCTCTGCGTTTATAGAACAAATCTAGTGACGAAAGAAGCTGATGTCAGCGTGGTTGGTGCCTGTATAGGCACTGCAACGTCACTTCAAGTGCAGAGCCGAATGACGCCACCTATTGGCACACACAATTGCTATACAAGATTTTCCATATCCAGTCTGATGCCTGAGGAATATTCTAAGGTTAGATGGAGTCTCTACGATAAAAGGCATTACAGAAGGTAAGTAGCTTATTCTTTTCGTTGATCGCAACATACTGAGCTTTGTTCTTAACTTTCTACAATGTGGGTTGGCCACAGGGCCTGTCCTTCAGCCTCTTTTGTTTCTTCCTTTTGAATTTGTTTTATCATTCACAAACCCTAGTGGGATCCTGGTCCCTTTTTGGACCTCGTGTAGGAATCTTGATTTACTGAACCATTTCTGGGTTTGAGAACCCTGCAAGAGATTCAGCAAGTGATCGTGATCTCTAGTGCAGATTTGCAGCCCTGTGGATAGGTTTGACGGATGCTCTGTGCTTCTCTCCTTTGGTGTTCTCCCTCATATGCGTTGCCTCCCACCTGCTTCCTCAACTTCCTCATCCATTTAACCTTCTCCCCTGCAATCCTATTTATTTTTATACATTTTGGCTTTTTCTTCTTGGGCAGCAAATTGCTGTTTCGTTTTTATTTCTTTTTTTAAATTTACCCATCCATCTCAGATCTGTAAAGAAAAAGAAAATTGCGCATGTGTCATACGCATCCATCATGGCGCATACGAGTGCCTACAAAGTGACACCACCGCCAGGAGCAGCAGCATCACCTTTTATTTCCTCCTGTTGTTCATGGGGTAGAGCTTTTTTGCTAATGCAGCACAGCATGAACAAAAGGCATTGACAGAGCCATTCGGTATAATAGATGTGAGCCATTGACTTTACCAATAATGGCTCTCTATTGCAGCCAGCCAGGAATAAGAGCTTCAGCTCTGCAAACCTGGCTTTGAATTTGCAGATTTGAAATGGCTGTTAGGAGGAAAGAAATGCTTTTTCATCTAGTCAAGTTTAATATTTTTTTTTATTTCGGGGGCTCATGGACCTTCCTGGATTGTTGGTCCAGGTATCTCAATAATTAAACCTCTTTTTTGACACCTCTCCCCCCCCCCCCCCCACTCCCGAATTTTTTGCAACTAGTTTGACAGATCTGCACATAACTTAACATGCCTAACCTTTTTTTTTTAATTGCCATGTTGGTATTATTCACATACAGCATTACCACATGAGGGAATCAGCTTATGATATATATTCCAAACTTTCACGTAGTAAATGACGTTCAAATTCATCTGTTCCCAGACATCTTTACTAGGACTCAAAATTTTGAAATGTGGGGTGTTCTCTGGTGTTTCCTCAGCTATATATACTAAGACATTCATTATCATTTAAAGAAATCACTGCAATAGTCAGGGAAACGGAATAACAGATAACTCAAAGGAATAAGGAGACCCTTTGTTCTTCTCAATGGTCAGTGCTGTGACATTGTAAGTATAGGTTGTGACTCCTCCAGCAAGCTTGCACAAAAGTAAAGAGGAGAGAAAAGAAAGAGGGGGGCGATGGGAGGATAGAGGGTGGGGGGGAACGTTATCCACATGATCAGATGTCGCCGCGAAACCTATGAGGTGTTGTCTTTCATCAATTAAGTCGTATGCGCTAACAAAAGGAGTGATAATCTAGGTAGATGGGCGTCCACTCTCAGACCCTCAGACTTATACCACTTATTGTTGCTTATCAACTTATGTCCTAGTACTGTCGGCTATTGTGTATAATCTATGGAGGTGGTCATAAATTGCAGTCTTGTGTGTTCCCTGTGCATTTTGGCCGTTTTGTGGTCAGTCAGCTTTGTCAATTGGTAGCCCGGTTTCCCCCTCTTCAGGTGTATCCGTACTTATGTCTGATTCATCACTAGAGTCATACCCTGGGTGCTCCCATGCTGTCAACACCTCTGTCCACAGATCTTCTATAGGACGGATCCTCATCCCTCTGGCCTCCTCCCGAATCAGTGCCCTTTCTTCGTCCTTTGCCCATTGGGTTACATCTACCCTCCAAGCCCTGTCCCGTGGTCCCTCTGCTGATTTCCAGTCTACCTCTATTCGCCGCTTGGCCAATCCCAGTACCAGGTACAGGAACTTAGTGCCTACTTTCTTCGAGGCCGGTCTCTGGTATAATCCCAAAATTCAAGCTTCTAAAGAGCGGGGGCCCTAGTGTGGAATCTAGGACTGAGACCACCTCCTCGCAATATGGATGTATGTAGTCGCAGGCACTCCCACACCATGTGAGCAAAATCGGCATCCAAATGTACGCATTTTAGACAGATGCAGGGGTCACCTCAGTAGCCTGCTTGTATTCTGTGTGGTGTTATTTATATATATATATATATATATATATATATATATATATATATATATATATATATATATAATTCCAAATGCGCTGCCTCCTGGATGATCAAACAGCACGCCGTGGACACAAATGTTGAAAAAGCGGTGTTATTTTATTTTAGCTTTTCGTCAAGACCCGCGTTTAGGGGACAACCCCTTGATCACGAGTATATATCCGAATTGGAGGTATTTCAGCCGTGTGTTCCTAGAGATTGTTTTAGAGGAGGCATGTTTCCTCTGCCATTCAGGATCTGTCAGTTTGCGCCTCCGAATTAGTTCCCATCTATTCCATAACTCGGTCAGTGGGCCACGGACCATACCCGCGAGGGATTTGTAAAATCAGGTCAATAAATGTGTGGTTACGCCCATCAATACCAATTGCTGTAGGACATCATGTGTCACAGGTTCCCCCCGTCGCCACCCCACAGGTCTTGGAATGCTCGGGTTAATGCTTCGTAGAAAAGGAGCTGGCTTGGGGGCAACTTATAACGTCCATTGGTTGCTCCATCGGGTGCCATGTTGGTAACAATCTCCAACTCTCAGTCTTCTGTCCAGGCGGATATTTCCCCTGGGAAAAATAAGTAAGAGGGTTGCCATGTGGGAGCCCTGCTAGGGGCAACGCTGGTGCATATAAAGACGTACCTGCGGTTTTTAGGACACATCTGTGGCAATATCATAACGCTGTTGACAACCATATCCCGGGGTTTTGAATCCCTATAAGAGTGCTATTTGTGAAGTCTGTCCAGATCGTCCTATCTCTTCTTGAGGGACCCTGTCCAGCCACAGTGTAATCCACTGGAGCATAGATGCTAAAAAAAAGAAAGTTCAAAATTTGGTGCCCCCTTGCCTCCTTCCCTAGGATGCCGCCGAAGAGTTGCCAATGACACCCTGTGTCTGGTCTAATCCGAGATCAAGTCACGTAGCAGGGCGTCCAATTTTCTGAACCAGGAGGCTGGTATATTTACGGGTAGATTTGTAAAACAAATATATGAAAGTCTCGGTAGCATGACCATTTTAGAGACCGCTATTCTGGCCATAACGGCCAATTTGAATGATCGCCAAAAGGGTACACAGGATTTCTGGGAGTGGAGGACCCCTCCTAAGTTACTATCTCGAAGATTCTCCACTGTGTGGAATATCTGTATCCCCAGATTCTTAAAGGATATGGGTGACCACATCCGGTCTGGAAGTAAACCCAAGAGTCTCTCCGTCTCTGCGGAGATAAGAAATACATGGGTCTTGGCCTTGACCGGAAGGCCGTACACTGTTTTGTTTCAAAGGCTTATAGAAGCTCCAAGGCAATGGGCACACCTGAGATCCTGTCTGTCAAATAAAGGAGTATATCATCTGCATATAATGAGATATACCCTGACCTCTCTGTCTAAAGAGTTCTGCAAGCGGTGTGATAGCTAGGGCGAACAAAAGAGGAGATTGTGCACATCTCTGCCTTGTGCCCCTACTGACCTGATACTTTGGTGAGAACATTGTGGTGGTTCTAACTCTGGCTGCCGGGGTGGTATATAACAGTTTGATCCAATTATCCCTAGACCCATCTGTTTCATCACAGCAAACAGAAAATCCCAGCGTAGCCTATCGAACGCTTTTTCGACGTCAACAGACATCAGCATTGCTTTCTGGTTCGCACATGTTGTGGGGTGGTACATTACATGGGAAAGTCTCCTGATGTTGTGGGAGGCATTACGCAAAGGGATAAATCCACTTTGGTCTCTGTGTATTAGTGCCTTCATGTAGGGGAGTAGCCGGAGGGCCAGTACCTTACTAAGGATTTTGAAGTCTAAATTTAGCACGGAAAGGAGATGAAACTCTGTGACCGTAGCTCCCTGCACCTTAGTTTTGGGCAGAGGGATAACTACTGCATCATCGGTGGAGTCCGGGAGGGCACCAAGTCACCAGGATTCTGTATATAGGTTTCCGAGGCGTGGGGCCAGGGTCCCAATGTATGCAGCATAGAATTCGGTTGGAAGTCCATATGGGTCTGGCATTTTACCTGTCTCCGTGTCCTTGACGGCTTCCTGGATAGTGACGGGGCTCCCAGTTCTATACGGTGCTCTCCAGTCAGTGTTTCCAGGAGTATGTGCGCCAGGTAAGTGGTTAGAGCTTCCTCCGAGAGGGGTGCGGAGGCAGAGTACAAACTCTTATAGTCACAGAACTCCTTATTAATGAGTGAGGGGAGTGTAGTGGTTGACTATTTTTCTGTATGTATGTAATAGGAGACCATCGGAATTTCGGCTTGATAAGCCATGCTAGGAGCCAGCAGACTTCTCTTCCTCGTTGTGAGCTCCTGCAATATACTGTTTATAGTTGTGGGCCCGCAGCTTTTCTAAGATGGTATTGTATCGATTTCTGATCTCTCGGATCTCTTCTTGGAGTTTGTGTTGGGTCCTAAGAGAGTTATCCAGGGCGTGCAAGTTGTTTTCCAAGGCCTGTAACTCCCTCTGCAGCTCCGCTCGGACACCAACTGTCTGGCCAATACATTGCTTTTTTTGAACTAATGTCCCACACGGTGCAGTCAGTTACAACTACCTCCCCTCTTTTAAAGATTTTTTGGGGTAGGGGGGAACATCAGTATCGTGCCCAATTTAAAAATGCCCCGTCCCTTTGAAACGACAGTTGTGAAACCATATACAACAGTGAAAAAATGTGTGCAAGCGAGATGGCACCTCACGGGCGCACCACCAATGGGGAACCTGGCAGGTACTCACCAGGATTGCCCTGTTATCATCATTGGTACCATCAAGCTAAAAAACAACAGGTGTCCACACAAAACAAATATGTGTTTGTGAAAAATGGTGCAGTGGAGAAACACAGACAACACGAACTGGTGTAACACAACATAAAAAAAAAATATATATATATACAAACAGCACCGACACGTACATTTTATTCTAGTTCTTACGTGCTGTTTGTATATGTTAAGAGTGAAAATGGCTACTATATATATAGCCATATTTCTACTTGCCGACATGTTTCATTGCCATAGCGTTTTTGGCAATTTCTTCAGGGCATATAGCTTTTTTAAGCCACTGCATTGGACACCGGGGCTTCACAACTGTCAAAACATAATAAACACCATCACACATCAGGTTCGTTTCACCCTGCCATGTGCGAATACGCCTAAAACTGCTGTGCAGAGACTCTCTGATTTACTGTTTTTAATATTTACAGTTACTAGGTCATAACTGTTATTGTGACTTTATGAGTGGAGGGCGACCTAGCCCTTGTATTCCCTCTTTGCTCCTTATTGTTGTTGATGGCCAATACATTGGCCTCCTATTACAACTTTAAAAGCCTCCCACTCTAGTAGACTCGAGGATGCCAAACCTTAGTTATTAGTAAAGTAATCCGAGATCGCCTCTACCACAGAATTGCAGCAGCATGCGTCTTCTAGTGAGGTCGGGTCGAACCGCCGCATTGGGGCAGGTGGGCATTCCCTTATTGGTACAAAATCGTATTAAGACAGGGTTGTGATCTGATATAGTTTGCCCTAAATTTTCAGAGTGGGCAATGCTCTGGACCTGTTTGGGGACCCCACAAAGCGGTATATTCTGGTGTATAAACCATGGACATTGGAGAAGTATGAGAAGGTGCGTTTGTTTGTGTGTCCTACCCAATCTCCCAGCCAGTCTACCAGTTTTCTCACTGTGGTCCCCACTAAAGGGGGGGCCATCAATCTAGTTGTACGTGCAGTACACAGTTGAAGTAACCCCCTATTAACAAGTCTGGGGATGTACCTCCTATGTGTGTGGGCAGGGAATGGAGGAAGTTAGTCGGATCTTGGTTGGGGGCATAAATACTCCCTAATTAAATCTCTTTACCACACAATCTGCCCTCCAGTAGGACGTATCTGCCTTCTTTGTCGATAAGTGAGGCGGTTAGTTCAAATGGTGTCTCAGCCTGCATCCATATTAAGGTCCCCCTGGCATATGCCAAGTAAGAGGTGGCGTAGGGTTGGTCACGCCATCTTCGCCTCATCCTATCTATCTCAGACCCAACTAAATGAGTCTCCTAAAGCATGGCCACCTGGACCCCTCTCTGTCTACGTTATCTGTCGATATTATGTCCCTTGAAGGCTGATCCCATCCCCCTAATATTCCAGAACATGAGTGTTCCTGAGAGTCTGGGGCTAGCAACGTGTACCAGTATTGTATCTTATTCCTCCCGTGGTCACTCCCCAGCCCCCCATTCGGTCTTACACTCCTCATGCAAACCAAAGCGAGAAGGAAAGAGAAACAAAACAAACCTGAAGAAACATAAACCAACCCCAACAACTACTCCCAGATCCCAGGGCAGTACAGCAACTGCTGACTGTCCAAACTATGAAGTACAATCATACGTTTAGTGAATATCTCCTCTGGCAAGCGTATAAGGGCCTCACCAGAAGGGAATTGCCAAGAGGGTTGCATCCAAAAAACACTCTGCAACAGCCCATCTCTTAGTTAGTAGATTATGGTTGTCCTGGTTAATATACTGCTCTGCATGTAATAGAGTGCAGACAAGGTCCCCTTAGCAGCTGGCATATAATTCAAAGGGAATCTGTCTCTCCCTGCACCCCACACCATTACTTTCTTCACAGTTTCGTAACAGCAAAGCAGTGTTCAGTAAAGGATATCAGATTTTATCATCTGCCGTCTGGGGTGTTACCACCGGGAGGCCAGGCTCGTCCCCTTATGAGGAGACCGAGTCAGATCTTGCTGATTTCCACTCAGAGGAGGAATCCATCTCCAGGGTCTTCTGTTGCTTGAATCATATCTCCACCACCGCCTGTAGTGCCGTTGCGCTCTCTTTCGGTCTGCGAAGGAGATGGCCGGCTCCTGGCTCCGCTCTGTACGGCCCCACGAGGGCTCCTACGTGTCCCTCTCCTGGAAGGAAATGATCTTGAGTGTGTCGTCAAGAGGGTTGTCCATCATTGTGTGCTTCCAGCCATGTCCAGGCGGAGTCCGGGTCTTTGCAGAAGTACGTGGTGCCATCCACTGCTATCCTGAGTCTGAAGGTAAACATTAAGGAGTATGGTATTCCATTATCCGTGAGCGTCTTCTTGACCGCCAAAAAAGAAGCTCTTTTGGCTTGTACCAATGCCGTATAGTCTGGCTGGAGACCCAACTGTTGACCAAAACAAAGAGGCCCTCCAGGCACGCTTTTTTGCTGTATGGTGTCATGAGCTGGGTAATGTAGCAGTCTGGCCACTACTGGTCTGGGTGGTCTACCGAGGGCCAGCGGTCTTCATGGGACTCGGTGGCCTCGCTCCAGTGCAAAAAAGAGTATCAGCGACTCCGGGACTATTTCGGTCCACAGCCAGTTTTCCAGAAATTCCACCATGTTCCTCTTTTCAATATCTTCTGGCAGGCCAACAACTCTAATATTATTGCGCCTGTTGTTCCCTTCCGTATCTTTGGCACGTTTTTCAAGGAGATGCTCTCCAGCCAAATGTCTCTTAATTGAGACATTTGGCTGGAGAGCATCTTGCATTCCAGCTTCAGTTCCGTGATAGAGACATCCCGCTCTCAACAGGCTCAGGCCCACAGATACTGCACCTATGTCTTGCTGCCGGATAGTCTTGGTGTCAGTTATGGCCGCCAAGATCTTATCCAGTTGGAGCCATATGGGGTCTGGAGGAGAGGGGGGGTGGTAGCATTGTTGGTACCGGCGAGAGTGTCGTAGGCCGAGTCTTGGGTTTCTGGAGGCGCTCAAGGGCTCTAGCCGTAAGGCTACATCTTCTCTCCACTTATCAAGTCTGAATGGTCACTGGGAGTTCGTACCCTACAGGAGCTATCTCATTCTTTGAAATCCCTCCAGGGGGTCCTTTAGTCCATGGCGGGCCCCACAGCACAGATGTAGACGACGGTGCTTGCGCTGCTGGCTGCTCTACAGGTGAGACGCGGGATCCAGTCGCCGGTCCAGGCCATAGTCTGACTCACCACTGTTCTCACGCTGGGCGTGGTGGCGCCTCAGTGCCTCGCGCAGCCACTTCCACTTGTGTTCCGTTGTGGCGATTTGGAGGCCAATCGCTTTCAGGTGCAAAGCCGGCGGACCGCAGTCCGCGTGTGTCTATGTACCACTTGTCTCTGCCTCTGGAAATCCCCGCCCACCGAGGGGCTGATGCCACCCACCGCCTCCACACCCTCACAGGTCTTCCGGCAGCAGCCTGAGCTGGAGCCGGGGCTGTGATTCAAGCTGCCAGGCCGATCTTCACCACAATCCTCAGTTGCCATCTGGAGGACGGGTGCCCGCAGCTATCAACCCGATCAGGATGCCAGGGTGTCTGCCAAGGCTTCGGCATCCCCTGTGGCCTTATCTGCGAAGTAGCTGACGGGATTCCGGATATTTTTAATGGTCTATGCGCAGAGCTCATTTATGGAGCATCCGATACGGCCACCATCTTGGCCACTCCGTCCTAAAATGCCTAACCTTAAGTGGGCAAAAATCTTTTTTATGCCCATCTGTTGAATGGCACTAAAGTTTTTAAGAAAACAAAAAATGCTTTTCAAGGTGACCAAATAATACACTTGCTATCACCAATATATATATATACATATATACATTCACATATATATATATATATATATATATATATATATATATATATATATATATATATATATATATATATATATACACACACATATATACATTCACATATATATATATATACATATATATACATTCACATATTACCTACTGGCGGTCGCCAGTAGGTAGTTATACTTAGGATCGTTTTCCTTAGGAAATCCGCAACATTCTATTGGGAATAACTTTTGCGCCGAATGAGGGATCTGCCTGTAATTTTCCTTAACTTTGCCTCGCTGCGCTCCGCTCCTTCCCTGAAAGTTTCGGGGGGATCCGTCAAGCAGGGGCCGAGATAAAAGGGGGGTCCCAAAACGTGTTTTCCCTATGTTAATTTCCATAGGGCGGTTGGACTCACTTTTAGCCCGAACGGCTGAATGGATTTCCACCAAACTTGGCAAAATTGTAGGGACTGGTACCCCGATGTGCCTTTGCTATGTCTCAAGATATATGCTCCAGTGGTTTTTACGAAAATTAACTTTGAAAAAATATATATTGGGCTACATTGGGCTATATATATATGTTAGAGCCCAAATGTAGCCCAATGTAGCCCAAAGATGGCCACCAGAGACAAAAAAAACAAATGTAGCCCAAATATCAGCCAGATGTAGCCCAACTATAGCCCAATGACAGAATGTCCCAGAGTGTTCTAAAGAACAACTAGAGCGATAACAGTCTTACTTATGACAAAAGTAGGGCACACCTGAAGTCATCTTGATTGGAATAAAGTGTTAACACTTAAAACATTTAATTTGCAAAGGATCAAAATGAGGGGTTTCATTGTGCCATAGAAATTATATATATATATATATTCACTGAAAAAACCATAGGTTTCACACCAGTTATAGTTAGGAATTAGCATTTAAAAAACCTATTAAATTCACAGAAAAAACCATAGGTTTCACACCAGTTATAGTTAGGTGGAAATTTTACTCGCATAAAACCATTGAAATTCCCACGTTATAGTTAGTTGGACTCACTATAACTTGCGCGTGCAATGCACTGCTGATGACGTCACATATTACATCACTCATGACATGGTCAGTGACATCACTCATGACATCACTGATGACATCTCAAATGACATCACTGATGAATGTGTATCTTTCTGAAAAATAAATATTTTTTATATATGTATGTCTAAAGGTTGATGGAAGAATAAATGGGTAAATGTCTAAATGGATGTTTTTTTGTGTAAAATTGATTGGTTAACTGACTTATTAAATGTATCTTAGTGAATACATATATTAGCGAGTAATGTTTAAATATTTAAATATCGGTGTCTCACTTTGTGTATAAGTGGCTGCATGGGTTGGTGAGTAGCTACATGAGTGTGTATATGGGTTATTAGTTGTTTTTTTGAGTATCAGTGTCTGTATGGTTCGGAGGGGGATATTACTTAGAGCACAGATGCATGAATGAGTGACTCACTATTTGTATGTATTTTGAAGACAGCATGTGTGCAAGACTGTATGGGTGGATGATTGTGTGTATGGGTGGGTTAGTGAGTATGTGTTTTTATAATTGATTGTTTAAGAGAGTAAATATGTTTCCGTTTCTGTAGAAGTATGTGTAGTGGTGTGTATATAGCAGTTAATCAAGTAAATGTTTTTTTGATAGTTTATTTGCATGTGTGAATTTGTGTGTGGGTAACTATATGGATGAATATTAGTGTGTAACAGGATGTATAGGTGTATGTGTACATATGAGGAGTAAGTACATGCATGAGTGACTATATAGAACTGTTGGTGAATGAGTGGATGTGTATGTAGATATTGGAATTACCTAATAAGTTGTTGTAATTGGTATTGGTTTCTCCTTTTTTAAGAAAATGTTAGTTTCTATTTTTGAATGTGTGTGTCAAAGGTTATTTTATGCTGATAGGAGGTCTGCCACTTTGTCACAAGGATGTTGTCATCAGTGATGTCATTTGAGATGTCATCAGTGATGTCATGAGTGATGTCACTGACCATGTCATGAGTGATGTAATATGTGACGTCATCAGCAGTGCATTGCACGCGCAAGTTATAGTGAGTCCGTTGATCCGATGGCTCGATAAAAACATCGGCTCCGAAGAAACAGGCACAACCTAAAAAGACTGTTGTAACACCAAGGGATCTCGGACCGATCAAATTCGGCCTACCAACTTCCTCTAAAACAAAGGCAGTCGACCCGAAAAGCGGTATCGAACCGAAACAAACAAAACAAAAGACATTGGGAAAAACGCCAAGAACTACTGAGCATGAGATCTTATATCAAAACCCCTCATCAGAAGAACAGTCAAAACTTTACATTGACCCTAATTCTGGCAAAGTCACTCTCTACAAAAGAAAAATCAGACCAGAAACTGATAAAGCGACTTATATCATCCCACTCAAAAAGAAAAGGGACTGTTCTACTTCACCTATTCTATTTGAGACAATAAAACCAACTAGGCCTAACACGTACACATATACACCCACACACTCAGATGAAGAGGTGGATGATGAATATAATGAGGAATACAATTACCCAGTTGACCATGACTAAGACAGTCAAGCTCAACCATGGGTTGACCCAGTACATCCTGGTGACTCTCAACCCATTCCAGATACACCTGCATACCCTGCTAGGCCTTCTCCTACAGAAGATACAGCTGCTTTTAATGCACTAATAGATAGGGCAGCCCTCCATCACAATGTAGAAATGCATGCAGACCCCATTGAGGAAGATTTCCTCTTTGACACCTTTGCCACATCAGAAAGATCGGTCAAAACACTACCTATGTTAAAAGGGGTACTTAAACATGCAGGTGACATATTTAAGGAAATAACTAGGGCACGGGTCATTAACCCCAGAATAGACCACCAAAGCGCCGTCCTATGTCTGTAGAACACCTAAACTTATTGCAGCAAGAAGTCATCAGCATGCTGCAAAAAGGGGCCATAGAACTTGTACCATTAGAACATCAAGGTACAGGGGAGCCTCCAGGTAGGTAATTATAGCATTCGTCTTTAATGGAAAACTGCAGCGCACATACAACAAACGTTCCTTAAAAGTCAAATGGCACCCCTGCCAGACGCGTTTCAGGTCTCCCTTTTATCAGTGGCCGATGGTGCTGCTAGAATCCAGGTCACACATGCTACTCATTTATCAATGGTAAACCCGCCCCAGTGGGCGTAGCCGTCACTACAGCATTCTGGTTCACGTAGTTGCACAATAAAGAATTCCTCCAGTGAGGTGTTTCCCAGAGTCCTTTATACTGTGAATTGTAATCCAAGTGGGTAAAAAGCAACCGTCTGGTTCGGGTGCTGCTTTGTAGCGTGTTCCATTAGGCTCTACCTCCCGCTTTTATGATGACCTCTAACCAAAGTCACCGCGGGTCCACTTCAGCAGAGTGGCTTCCTCCGCGACTGGGCTCGTCGCTCACTATCCATCAACAAAAAGGTTACCGGAATAGCGTGTTACTCGGCAAAATAGCACTTCAACCCCTCATCAGGGGTAGCAAGCGATTTTTAAATGCACGCCTTTTCCCTCTTCTTTCCTTTAACTATCCTTCTCATTACAAATAACTGACTCACCTATCAAATTATTTTCATATTCCACTATATAAGTGCAATTACAATATATATATATATATATATATATATATATATATATATATATATATATATATATATATATATATATATATATATATATATATATATATTCTCCTAGACAGCAATAGTGCCTCTGTAGTTAGATCAAAGTATCCTCAGAAGAGTAAAAAGGCATTTTATTTACATAGCAATACATACTCCTCAAATCAAAAAATAATACTACATTCATAGTTGTCACTTTAATAGTGTTAAGGGTATTAAGATACTAATCTGTAAAATTATAATTCTTGTAATTGCATCAAGACGTGTAAGGTGTCCTAAATCTTACGCTATTGCTGAACTTTTTAGCACAGATATTTCAATGATTTCGCCCTCTTTTCACATAATTACATTCTTCGAACTCCTTAATCTATTTCTTATATTTTACATCTTGTTTTAGAACATGCCCTTTAGGCATGGAAGTTTGTATTTATTTTTTTGAATTTGTATCTTCTGATTATTTATGGATTTTTATTTTCTTCTAGGCCTGAACAGCCTCGTATAACCAAAGATGTAATTTGTTTTCATGCAGAAGATTTCTTAGAGGTAGTCCAACGACTACAGCTAGACTTGTATGAACCACCACTATCACAGGTAAGAATACTACTATTGTACAGTGCTCATACTCCGTGCCTTTTGGAAATGAACCTCCCAATGCGTATTCCTAGCTAGCTCCGTCATGTATGAAAGTTCTCAATTAAAAGCTGTTTTCATTCAGGAGTTTTCTGACACTTATGTAGTTGGTTCTTCCAGAGTCTAGACCCTGAACCACGGACCCACCTTTATTTTAGTGGTTTGAATGTTTACTGTTGGATTAGATGGGAGAAGCTGATCATGGGAATAAGCACCGGTACATAGTGGGCTGCTAATTTCTGAAGGTGACAGTCTTTCGAATCAGCAAGGCTTCTTCATGAAGCAGCATATTAAATGTGTTTATGGGTACTACCAGAAGCCAGTATCGAAGATTTAAAGCTGATCTCCCTTGGGCCTGTTTTCCTTTCTAAGTTCATACTGCCTGCCAGATTGTGTAGTCTATTAGCTATTCTGGTAGACTAGCATAGAAAAATTGCATTAATTCAGTCACCTCATTACAAGGGCTCTTGTCGGATCTATTCGGTGCTTAGCCTCCTAGGATGGTGTTTTTTTTTTGGGGGGGGGGACATAGAGAACTGTAAGTTGACCACCCCTTCTTAACTTTCCAGATTTATTTTTTGCTTTCATCAAGATGGCAGATCATAACCCCCTAGACTTGTAACAGTTGATTTTGGAACTGTGTGGGCTTCTAATACTCTCCCCAGGACAAGCCCTTTGTTTTTTTTGTTCCGTTGAAGCAGAAACTGCTCTCCAGCCGGCAGTTAAGATTGTGACCAGGCAGTTGGTTGTAATTTGTTAGTTCTGGGAAATCTTCTTACCTGTATGAACCATGTAGTGAAGTGGGAGGGGTGAGCATTTGTTATTATTCCGCTGTCAACCCTTATCGCCCCTGTTTCAAACCTACATCATCGTCCTCTGCCATTCTACTTCCACCTCTCCCTCCCCCTTACTGTAATAGGAACTTTGCTTACTTAACCTTCTCCATTATCTGTTTTCACCTCGTTCATCCTCCGCACTCCTGCAGCGTATTCTCTTAAACGTCCCCATGCCCTCTTTTTGTCATTGAACTCCGCTGTGTTGTGGCTTGTGCTTGCATCGTGTGGTGCTGTAGTTTACCTGCTGCTGTACTGCCATCTAGTGTTGCGTTCAGAATATTGCCCCAAAAAATCTTCTCAGTCTTTGTTTCGTGTAAAATGCTTCCTGTTCACGCTTCAGTTTATCCAGTTTACCCACAATGCAGAGGTGTGCATATTTCACCTCTGATTATTACTATCCCTAGCCCTCTGATTCAGAGCTGACATCGCAGAAGGAATGTCTCGACTGGAAATACAATTGTTTTGCAGTTTGAATGGCTTCACATGATGTGCCTTATTTCACCATCTAATGGTTGGGCCCAGAAATGACCCTGTTTATTTATTCTCTTTTGGGGATCGATTTGTAAGTGGGCAGTCCCTCCCCCCTATGATGTTAGACATTCACCCACAATAACCCAGTGCATGGTATCCATCATCAGATTATTTTACCGCCATTTGGTACAGAAACATGGTCTTTCTGGTCGCAGATCACTGAAGGCAGGAGAGACACTGCCGATCAAGGACGAGAAGCACTGAAAAGGACGGATATTCATCAAAGGAGGACAGAAAAAAACCAAAGACGCAGGTTTTTCATTTTGGCTTCTGCTAAGTGGGTCAGAGAATGTGTGGTATGGGGTGCTACATTTCTCTAGAGATGCATACATTTTGCCAAAAGTGCCGCAATAAGCTTGCACAGAAGAGCAAACCTAAAGCTTGTAATCTGTGCTGACCCGAGGACTTTAAAATCAAAAGGAGTAAGGAATGTAGGAGTTTCTCTCTAGGCTCCTAAAGTCCAGGAAAAACGAAAGCAGGCAAATTATGCCACGATTCAGCCCAAACACTGCTGTCAAGTGATGACCATTGCTTGAAGAAACTGGAGTCACAGCCAGAGTGGTGCTATATCGAAGACACAACGAATGACCTCAAAGGTACCAAAGGGCATTGAGCAGACAAAGGAATGTATGCCCACAGTGGGCAGAGCTGGACACTTCATACTTTGGTTATCTGAAACCACCCTCCACTGGTCAAAAGCATAAAGATACAGAATTGGGACAAAACCTAGATTCCGAAAGGAGATTGAGATCAGAGGAAGGAAAAGTAGTTGTATTTTCAGGACCGAGGAGCCTCTCCCTTTCATTGAAAAACATGCCATTTGATTAATCCATTTAGAGTTTTAAGATCCTTGCTACAACAGAGGAGATGAGGAATTGGATACGTTAGAATCCCCCCTCCCCAGCAGCCCCTGAACCACAGGAAGAAGAGTAAGAGCACTTCTGTGATGAGGTGGAACAGTATGAACAACCAATACTAGACAAATGAGAAGGAGAAGAAAATCTATGGCAGGACCTGGTACAGACTCCCCACTGGAAAGGGCTCCTTTCCTACCTCTCTAGACATTACCATCCGATATATAATGCAGCCATAAACAGGGCAGCTGATGCATTTGGGATGTAGGTAAAGGGAGAATTGACAGAAGCATGCTTTCTGGTGCAGCCTCACCTTCCACCCCCAAAAAACACGAATTCCTACCTCTGCTACCCAGCATTATTGATCAGGACAAGGAAGTTTTCAGAGAGCCAACATCTTCTAAGGGGGTGACGCAAAGAGTGTAGAAGAAATATTATTACTCCATGCAGAAACCAGTATACATCAGGGTTGATGATCCAGCATACTCAGTCATTGTCTGGGCGCCATTGCTAGGAGAGGGCAAGTGCTCCAAAATCCTTGGAAACATAATCCGATAAGGAAAGGACTGAGGCGGTGGGAAGAAAAATTGAGAGATCCACTGCTACAAAGGAATGTATAGCAAACTCCAATGCCTTTCTAAATAAGTATGGAAACCAACAGAGGATAGAAATAGAGGACCTTATGCAACATCTCATTGACCAATTATAAGAATACAGCAAAAGCTGTCATCCAAGGAGGAAAGACCATATCCAACACATGCCTAAAATCCGCCCTGGGTTAGCACACAGTGCTAGTAAACAGATATGCGCTGGCACTATTCTAAGAAACCATGCCTGGATAGTGGAGTCTTTGTTCAAACTAGAAGTACATGCCTCCATCGTAAATATTCCTCTCGTGGAAAAAAGTGTGTTTGAAGCAGCAGTAGATCACTCCTCCCAACAGATGAAGGATAACAATACTGCCAAAGTGATGAGGGCACTGCAATTTAGGAGATTTTATATAAGAGGGACTACCCCTTCCAAGAAATTGATGGGCAGAGGTGGTTCTCAGCCTAACATACACTAAACCTAGAGCACACAGACAGTTTATGTACAGTGAGCCGACGGGTGACAGGCCAGACAACCAGAGGGCCAGTCTTGGCCACCAGTGAGACTCAAAGAGGCCCCAGAAACCTGGGGTGCAGGCTTGGACGTTTAATTTGTCAATTGAACAGAAATTGCTTCCAACAAATGTCTATTCGACATCATGAAGCACCGGCTACTTTATAGAACTAGAAGACCTATCACCAAATGTTAAGAGAAAGAAAAGAGCTTGTAAAAGAATACAAAACCTTCTACACAGTGGATCGATGGAGCAGGTGAACACAACAATGGACTGTACTTCCTCAACCCAAAACAGGACTTGACATTGAGACCCATCATAGATCTCAGATTATTGAACAGATTAATCAAGATACCCAAGTTCAAAATGGCCACATTGCAAAAATTCATGCCACTATTGAAAGGAAAAGACAACATGGAGCCCAAGAACACCCTACTTCCATATCTCTATGAACAGGCGCACAAAATACCTCTAGCTTGTAGTAAGCAACACACATCACCAATTCAAATGCTTTTACTTGGGATAAAATCAGCCCTGATAATGTTTATTAACATGTCTTGAAGTAGTGGCAGCTCACTTGTGAAGGCTGTAAATGTGTGTGTAACCGTACCTGGATGCCGGTCTGGTAAAAATACTCGCTTGCCCAAAGCTGAGACAGTATGCAGACAGTAATTTAAATGATCCACATACTAGGGTTCTCCTCGAAATTTAAATAAGAATAAAAAAAGAGCGAAAAATGTTCTTGACCTCTGTGAAGGCAAAAGCATTTGCAATACAATCAAATCTTGGAATTGACGGAACAAGCTAACTTCTACCAGACCGGACAGTCCCTGACAGATTAGTGATGAAATCGATGGGTATGATGGCCTCATACATTCTACTAATCTCTTTTGCCAGGTGGCCAGTCCAAGAATAGATACAAGGTCAATGATCACAATCAACTGGGAGGATCTAATGGTTGTTACAGAGAAAGTACAAAACTAACTGCGATGGTGGAAGGTACAAAGTATCATGTTAGGCACACCTTTCAGACAACTTTCCCTCATAGTCACCACTACTACAGATGCATCCTGTACAGGATGGGGTGCCCATATGGGCAACCTCAAATCGCGGGGGGGGGGCGGTCAATTTAACCCACTAGAGGCAGTAAAACTTACATGTGTTGGAATTCAAGAATGTGTTCCAAGTGAAGAATGCCTTTCCCAAACACAAAGTAAGTGTATTACAGATTAGACTACTCAAGAGCGTTTTACCTAAACAAACAGGGATATGAGATCATAGGTACTCCTTATACTAGCACAGGGCATATGGACTATAGAAATCACTGATAGCCATCACCTGTCAGGCCTAAAAAATGTGGAAGTAGGCAGGGGGCCATCTTGCTTGAGGGCTAGTTAGATCGGGAAGCAATACAAAAATACTCCAAGAGTGTTGAACACTACAGATAGACCTGATCACAACCCACACAAACCTCAAAATGCCAACACTTCAAGTCCCGTTACCCAATTTGCTTGCAGTCCCCACCCCCATTTTCCCATTGTGTCCACTAATACACCAAGTGATAAATACAGAGACACATCTATTACACTGATACTGGAATCTAGTACCACCACAGTAGGCCACCCAAACACGGTTTTCAGACCTAGTGGCAATGGAACAAGACAGGGTAATAAAGGTACCAGTCCCTCAGAACCTGTAGACAATACAAGTGGGACAGGTCTGTTTCCCAGAACCCGCCAGTCTCAGCGTTATAGCATGGCGACTTGGAATTTGGTCATCTAGGCGTATCATGTAGCCACATGGAAGTTTTTAGGGGAGTCTAGAAGAACGACGACATAAACATATTATTCACTGGAACAGCTTCACACACTGGTGCAGTAAAGAATTTAACACACAGCCTGAAAAGTGCCACTACCATAATTAGGATACCGAATATAAAAAAAATTCAATCCAAAAATGTATCTCTCCAAAGAGTGGAGAAGCAGAGTTACATCAATATTGCAATAAAGGAACTAGACATCACAAAACATAAGACTTTTACTGTTAATTCATTTTTTATTTTATTTTTTCTGCACTTTAAAAGCAGGGACAAGGACACATCCAACGTGTTTCGTCCCTAAGCATAGAGACTTCTTCAGAGCAGAACATTTAGAAAGCTACTTTGGCTGTGTCCTTGTCCCTACTTTTAAAGTGCAAGAATAAGAAAGTAAAAAATGTTGCAATATTGACTTAATTTGCTTCTCTACTCTTTGGAGGAATACATTTCCCACATGAACATTTTATACTTTTGACTCTTTTATATGTGTGTGCTTCTTGCTTTGTTTTGCATTGTATTAATTTTAGGGATTCTTGGACCATTGGCCTTAAGAGTCAGCATCTACTGTTTGAGGAAACTGTACAGAGTGCAGTAATACTATATCACAATTGTTCTGGTAGCTTTGGTATCAGTAAGGAGGATTGCATTGCCAGCACTCATACCTATGCGGAATCTTAACCTGTGCATGACTAATGAAGGCCCAATTTGAGCTTGTGCACAAAGGAGGACTCAAATTACGGAAAATGAAGATGGCATTCCTGCTTGCCTCATTACGAAGAGTAAGTGAATTGCAAGCACTCAAAGAGGAGGAATCATACCTAAGATGCAGAAAGACAAGCCTTTTTCCTGCAATCAAAAATGCAGAGGGAGAGAGCACTGCACACACCTGAGGTCAGTAGAGTGCTAATGTATTACCCACAGGAAACAGGTGATTGTTGCAAAGAGAACCAGTTCTTACTCCAGTATTGGAACTTTCATAGATTCCCATAGCTTGTATCATTCACCGTTGTCGGAATGGGAGCCTCGGTAAATAAAAAATAACATAGCAGTAGGAACAAAAGAGAAAGAAAGGCCTAGGTCTCCTTTTGTAGCATATCCACCTCTTTTTGCAAAAGAGACAAATAAACCTGCAAGATCTGAGAAGAAAATCCGTCCATCGACGACGACAATGACAGGTACGTCGACGATGGCATCTAAGATTCACCTGGCGTCGATTCCAGCTCCGTCGACCGGCACGTCGTCGAGAGCTTCGCCAACGACAACTTCGGCGACGCTACAGGTACCTGTCACAACGTAGTCGACTATGTTAACTACCTCAACGTGGACGATGATGACGCCGAAGATGGTGTCGACGACTATGTTGATGACAACATTTACAATGGTACTGACGACAAGCTCATCGACGATCAGTCCTTAATCGTCGACGATTCACTCCGTCGACGATTCCTTCAACGACGACCTCATCGACGATACAGAAAGTTCAAATCTCAATAAAAAGACACCAAATTACACCAGAAATGACATCTCCTCATAGAGTGACACCATTACCTCCGGCATTGCTCCTGGAAGAGGAATATTCAGAGGAGGATGAGGGTCCTTATGGGGATGCTTACAGTCCATCCCAACTTCAAGTAAAATACCAAGTCTGAAGATTATTACATGGAACAACAACAATACCTTCCATGTGATAGACCTCAAGAGCAATCACAACAGCGTATGGTGGCCATGCCGTCTTCACTTATTAGTGACTTACAAATCATGGTGTTAGATTATAAGAGGAGGTTTCCATCTCAAGCCTCTGATCAGCAATCAATGCAACCGCCGCCTCCACGACCTCCGACCTATTCTTCTACTACAGTGGCTCCGCAATTACCTCAACCTCCGTAACCAATAGAAGGGCGCCAGAATATCGTCACTGTGCATAATGATGAGGATTCAACAGATGATGATCAAAATGCAGAACAGGTCCCGAATCCAGATAGGGAATGGGACGATTATGTCATCCCGGATCCTGCTTCACCATCACTGGACCCCATAGATTCTCCTCCAGCAGACATCAGAGGTTTCCATAATCTTATGGAGAGGGCTTCCCATTCCAACTGTACAATTGGAATGCTTTCTCTATGATTTTAAGGAGCCCTAGAGGAAATCCATACGTTCTATCTAAATTATGGAACATGTATGGAGTGAGGGAATAAAAGTGATGCAATCTCCAGCTACAGTCATCTCTGTTCATCCGCGACTGGAGAAAAAATATAAGGCTCCAGAAGATAGTCCTGCTTGCCTGGTTGGCCAACCGAAGCCGGACTCTTATCTCTCAGACGGCTCAAAGGAAGTCAAAAAATCCATTGGCGCCCCTTACCACACCTCCGAATTAGGCGGGTAAGCGTTTAGATAATGTGGGAAAGAGGTTTTCCTCTGTCAAGCCTCCTGGTTAGAGCGGCCAATGCACTAGCAATTTTGGGACGATCTGATCGCCAAATGTGGTGCGATTTATCTCCCTTTATGGATCAACTACCTGATGGTTCCAAGGCTGAAGCGAAGAAGATCCTGGAGGAAGGACAGCGGTCTTCTTCAGAAATCATCGATTGCACAATGGACATTGCCACCACTGCTTTTCGCGCCTTGGCAGGTTCAGCTGTTCTGAGACGGCAAGGCTGGCTTTGGGCTACCTGGTTTCGCCCAGAAGTTCAGAATAAGATCTTAGATTTGCCATTTGATGGAGAAATGCTTTTTGGAAAGCATGTGGACGACGCTCTGCAGGACATCAAAACAGACACAGAGACGGCAAGGTCCCTGGGGACATTGCAATACCGCAAAGTGCCTTTCCGTGGTTCAAGAGGAAAGGGTTTTTCGACATACAGAGGAGGGTACCAACAGCGCTACTCTTCCTATTCGCAGTCTTCACAGTAGTACAAACCTCAGTACTCCAAGCCAAGGCCAATCGGCGTCTTTCTCTCACCAACCTTCAGGAGCATGACAGGGGCGTCAGGGGAGAGATTCCTCTAAACTCCAATAGTGGCTTTCCGGCTCTGTCTACTGTACCTTCACCCCCTGTAACATCAGTGGGGGGCAGGATATCACAATGCCTCCACAGCTGGGAGATCATAACATCAGATTGGTGGGTCCTCAATATCATCCGGTTTGGCCACACGTTAAAGTTTCAACACCTCTCACCTTCCCGAGCACCTCGCGCCAGCGAATCAAAACTTGTACATCTTCTAAGTCTCAAAGCTCATCAACTGCTCATCAAAGGAGCGATAGAGCCAGTACCTCTATCCCAACGAGGCAAAGGTTTCTATTCCTGTTTTTCCTGGTTCGCAAGACGGAAGAAAAATGGCACCAAATCTTAGACCTGAGGGATCTCAACACCTATCTCATAAAACTCTCGTTTCGGATGGTATCTCTTCAGGATATCTTGCGTCTCCTGAATCCAGGCGATTACATGGCAACTCTGGATCTCGAGGACGCATACTTCCATGTTCCTATCCATCCAGCTCACAGGAGATTTCTACGCTTCACAGTAAGAAATTAAGGCAGGCATCTGGGAGTCTCTGCTTGACCCATCAGTCCTGGGTAACAGTAGTAAATTCTGGGAAATTATTAACAAACCTCTGTTCGATGACCCCAGTGACATCTCACTTGGCACTAACATCCCAGAGAAGGAGTGGGTTATCCACTTTGGTGCAATTTTTAAAAGCAATGAGCAGCAGGCAGAATACGGTCCTTTGTCTCCTAAGGAGAAATTTTTGTGCTTTTCAGTTAACGAAGTAGAGAAGGGCATTCAAGGGTTAACCAGCAACAAGGCCCCTGGCCCGGATGGTCTGCCTCCGGACCTTTTTAAATCTTGTATCTCACTATGGGCCCCTGTCCTTACAGCTGTAGTAAATGCAGCCACGATCTTTGGATGTCCAAAGTCGTGGGGGGCATCGACTATAGTACCCGTATTTAAAAAGGGTGATCGTAGAAGTCCGTCATGCTACAGGCCAATATCTTTAATCAATTCTGTAGCCAAAGTGGTAGGGGGAGTAATCTTGAATAGACTAACTGCATGGGCAAATGAGAACAATGTTATATCCCCAATACAATACGGCTTCAGACCTGGACACTCGACAGTTACCCAGTGCCTGAACCTGTATCTGATTATAGGAAAATATACCATGGCCCGGCAGGGAACAGTCCACATGGCTTTTATGGACTTATCGTCCGCATTCGACTGCGTGGACAGAGGCAAGTTATGGGACACCCTGTCAAAGATGGGTGTAGAGCAGAACTTAATTCATTTACTGGCTGACCTGCACTCTGACACAAGAGCTAATGTTCGATACACCCAGGACCTGAAAGTGACGGGGGATATCAGAATTAATCGTGGTGTTCGACAGGGATGTATCCTAGCCCCATTCCTTTTTAACTTGTATATCAACGAGTTAGAGGAATACTTGCTAAAAACTGGAGCAGATTACCCCTATGTAGGACAGAAAGGCGTCCCAGTCCTGCTTTATGCGGACAATGCTGTCCTTATTTCTAGGACAGCAATCGGCCTTCAGACACTTTTAAACTCCTTTTTTAACTTCATGGAGTCCCGAGGCTTAAGCATTAACAACTCTAAGTCTTATGTTATGAAGACAGGCCTGGGGTCACGAAAACCCAACTTTTTAAATATAAACAGGGAAAAAATTCCAACCACCAGAACCTTCTCATACCTCGGGGTCCTTTTTGACCACCAACTATCTTGGGGCCCCGCTATCCTGAGAAAGAAGGGCGAGGTAACCTGTGTCAATGCGGCTATACTTAACTTCGCAAGAAAAATTGGCAATAGCCCGGTGGCTGCCTTGCTTAAATTATATCAGGCAAAGAGCATCGCCGTTGCTTGCTACGGAAGCGAGCTCTGGGGATATAGCCGGACGCGAGACCTGGAGGTTGTAGAAAATAATTTCCTGAAGCAGATACTGAGGCTGCCAAGGGGAACGGGTAACTTCCCTGTACATGAGGAGCTAGGGGTGTCTTACTTAAGTGACAGAATAGCAGTTAATCCCCTGCTGTGTTGGATGAACTGTTGGCTAAATAATGATATACCTCTTACCCATGATATACTAAAAGAAGCCCTAACATGGGAGGGTAGGTCTAAGGTCCCGTGGCTGAAGTATATTTGTGATTTTTTTACTGCAATAGGACAATCTGATTTGTTTTTAATCCCAAACTCTATTACCAAATTGGACGTCACCCTTATGAAAAATACATTCTTGACTACTAGGTATTTAGCTCGGGAAGAGGTTGAGCTACAGAGAGACAGTGTTAGGAAACACGCATTACTCAAAACCTGTCTACAAATGGAACCATACCTATCATGGCCCATGACAGGCTACGAACGCTATTTATTAACAAGGTTCCGCTTTGATTTGTTTCACCTTTTACTGGCAGTACCGAGTGGGGCCCTTCGAGGTCAAGTGTTGCCAGCTTGTGGCTGCGACGGAAAGTCTCCGCAAGACCTGGCGCACTTTTTATTTAGTTGCCCTTTTTATATAGTACCCCGGAAGTTATATTTAAAACCACGCCTCAAGGAACTGAAATTTGCACAGATTAAACCAGCACTTTATTACCTTCAACTCCTGAATTGTGACTGCACCTTACATGTATGTAGCTTCCTGAAACTAGCAATTAAATTCAGGAAAAGTATGGAGGGATAACTATGCTGCTGTTGTTAGGCATAATGCCACTTTTTACCTTTGTTATAATTATTTATATTTTTAAAATGTATATTCTGCCTGTTACTCTTGTCTTATAATGTTTACATAATCTCGTGTCATAAATGGAATGGATCACTTGCTTTTTTAACTGTAGGTTTATTAATTGTGCTTTTATGATTGTAAAACTAACAATCGAATAAAGTTATTTGAACTTGAACTTGAACTATCCACCCAGCTCACAGGAGATTTCTACGCTTCACAGTAGCCAAGAGCCACTTTCAGTTCAAGGTCCTGCCTTCCGGACTCAGATCCGCTCCGCAGATTTTCACGAAGGTATTGGCTCCAGTTGCAGCGTTTCTCAGAAAACAGTCACTGCAGGTTTTTCCCTACCTGGACGACTGGTTAATAAAAGATCCATCATCTTAAGCGATTACAAGGGCAGTCGAAATTTGCATTCAGCTTTTCAATCATCTGGGTCTTCCACTCAACAGAGAAGTCAGTCCTTTTTCCATCCAGATCGGCCAAGTTTCTAGGGTCCATTCAGGATACAACTTGTTGCAAAACTTTCCAATCAGAGGAAAGACAGGAAAGGCACATTTTTTCTGCCCGTCAATTGCAAAGAAGACGGACTCGGTCTGTCCGCCGTTACAAATCCCTCCTAGGATCGATTTCATCCTGCATTTCCTTAATTCCTCATTGCAGACTGCGTATGCGCCCATTACAAGAACAACTGGACATGCAATGGCGCCAGGCAGAAGGCTCATTCGATGACAAGATAAGGATTACTCCTCTTATGAAAGAGGCGGTCAGCTGGTGGACGATCAAAGACAATATCTCAAAAGTCCTCACTTTCACGGTTGCTCCAGCTCCTTTGATACTGACCACTGACGCCTCTCTAGTAGGCTGGGGAGCTGTTTTGCAAGACCTTCTAGTAAGCGATCACTGGCAACCCGAACAACACACTATCCACATCAATCTTCTAGAGCTCAAGGCGGTTCGTTTGGCTTTACAAGCTTTCCTTCCAAGGATTCAGAACTCTGGAGCTCAAGGTGATTTGTTTGGCTTTACAAGCTTTCCTTCCGAGGATTCGGAACTCCACCGTCCTGGTCCGAACAGACAACACGACAGCCATGCACTATGTGAACAAACAAGGTGGAACGAGATCTCAACTTCTTTCCAAGGAGGCCCGAGAGATCTGGGAATGGGCAATTCTTCACAAAGTCGCTCTCTCAGCAGAGCATCTTCCAGGTACCCTCAACACGACAGCAGATACATTGAGTCATCTGAAGTCAGTCTGTCACGAGTGGGAACTGGATCAAGGCACTCTAAACAGTATTTTTGCTTGTTGGGGCACTCTGTTCATAGACCTGTTCGCTACCCCAGACAACAGGAAATGCAGTTTTTACGCAAGCAGGGATCACCATCGAGGATCGTTGGGTAATGCCCTTTCTCATTTGTTTACGCCTTTCCGCCAATTTCCCTGATTCCAAGATTACTCCGGAAGCTCAAAATGGAACCCTGCACCGGCGTGGCCCCACCAGTTCTAGTTCAAGGAACTTCTCCTATTCTCTCAATATCAGCCACTTCACCTGCGTCCCATTCCTTCTCTATTGACGATGTCCCAGGGCCAAGTGGTACATCTGGATCCGAGCTCACTTCAATTGACAGCGTGGCTCCTGATCACCGAGAGTTCCAGAATTTAAATATCCCTCAAGAATGTAAAGAGGTTTTAGCTCAAGCCCGTGCACCAAGTACAAATAAAACCTATCGCTCAAAATGGATTTTTTTTGTTTGTGGTGCCACAGAGAAAACCTTCATCCGTTCTCTTCTGGCAAAGTCAGGTCTTGCACATTCTTTCATCAAGGTACACCTGGCAGCTATATTCTCTCTGGTCTGCAAGAATTGTCAAACAATTTCTGAAAGGACTCTTTAGGGTTTTTCCTCCAGTTCGACCTCTGCCTCCCATGTGGCAACTCAACTTGGTTCTCGCTCATCTCATGAGACCTCCGTTTGAGCCTATTCATAGAGCGTATCTTAAATTTCTGTCTAGGAAGGTGGCTCTTCTTCTCGCCTTGACGTCAGCCAGAAGGGTTGGAGAACTTCAGGCTCTCACGATTAAGGAACCTTTTTTACAGTTTAAAAATGACACTGATTCTAAGAACAAATCCGAAATGTATTCCAAAGGTCCCTTCGGATTTCCACTTGAATGAGCCTGTCATTCTAAAATCTTTTTTCCCTCGACCTACAACTCCGGCAGAAAGGTCTTTTCATTCCTTGGATGTCCGGAGATGTTTGAAATTTTATCTACAGCGCACAAAGGATTTCAGCAAATCTACCCAACTCTGTTGCTTTTAGTGCTCCTCGAAAAGGTTTTCACCTTTCAAAACAAGGGATTTCTCGTTCGATTGCCAGCGAAATTCACTACTGTCACCAGGCGGTGGGTAAGCCGTTAGAAGGACGTGTCCGGGCTCACTCCACAAGATCAGTTTCATCGTCTGCTGCTCTTGTGGAGTGAGCATTCATTTCGCGGTCTAGTGGTTGGGTCCGGAATCGTAGTCCTTTTTTTTTTTTTTTTCGTCGGCCAGGTGGGCGTCAACGTCCCACCTTTTGGTGTACTTCCTGTGACGTCTGCACGCTTCCTACTGAAGCTCCCACATTTGGGCGCCATCTTCAGATTCTTTTTTCCGCCGTTGCAGAGCAGGGTGTTCCCCGGCGACAAGAGAGCAATGGCCCTGCTGAAGGAGACGCGCCTCTACCAGAAGGGGCTAGCTCTGAGAGTGAGGACCGCAAACAAGATCATGGGCATGATGGCCTCCTGCATACATCTGGTCCCAAATGTACGGCTCCACATGAGACCATTCCAGGAATGGCTGCAAGAAAAATGGTCACAAGCTACAGGAAGTTGGGAAGATCTAGTGGTTGGAACGCACGCAGTGCAGGAGGAGATGTCGTGGTGGAACAAGGAGAACATAACGGAGGGGAAGCCTTTAACACCACCGACCCCAACGGTGACCATCACCACAGACGCATCCCAGAAGGGATGGGGAGCTCACATGAGCAAGCTCAGGGTGAGGGGTCTGTGGACTCCAGCGGATGCGGTCAAACACATCAACTACCTGGAACTAAAGACAGTGTTCCTCACCCTGAAGGCCTTCCAGACAAAACTGTACAACCAGAGAGTGTTGATCCAGACAGACAACATGACAACTATGTTCTACATCAACAAGCAGGGAGGAACACAATCAGCCCAGCTAATCTAACCTAGCACAGGAGATATGGAGATGGGCCATCCCACTAAAAATAGACCTGCTAGCCATACGCCTACCAGGGAAGGACAATGTGGAAGCAAACTGGCTCAGCAGACAGACATCGGCCTCCCACGAGTGGGAGCTCCATACACAGGAAACGCAAAGGCTATTCAGAAGGTGGGGAACACCGACAATAGACCTATTTGCAACACGCCAGAATGCAAAATGCCGAAACTTCGCATCCAGGCAACCAGGGGAAGGGTCCCTGGGTAATGCCCTATGGATAAGCTGGTCGAAAACATTTGCTTACACTTTTCCCCCGATACCCCTGATACACAGAGTACTCAAGAAGTGCAGAACCGGCAACATGACTCTGATCCTGGTGGCACCCCAGTGGGCCAGGCAGACCTGGTACACACAGATAATGGAAATGGAAATCCGAGGCTCTCTCAGGAGGGTTCTATGGGGTGAGGCTAATCTGATTGGCTGTTGCATGTTTTTGTGTCTCTTTTGCAAAAAGAGGTGGATATGCTACAAAATGAGGAGACCTAGGCCTTTCTTTCTCTTTTGTTCCTACTGCTAAGTTATTTTTTATTTACTGAGGCTCCCATTCAGACGACGGGGAATGATACAAGCTATGGGAATCGGAAAGCTACCAATACTGGAGAACCAAAGTTACAGGTAAGTAACTTGTTTTCTTCATTTCATTGGTAGTGGCAAATAGAGTTTCCTGTTGCAAAAGGTGCCATCGAAAGATGGATAGTGCAAACCATACAATACAGTACAGCCTGGTGAGGAAAACACTGGACAGTAATTCAAGAGCACATTCTGATGGGAGCCTTACTAGCATTCAGAGCTAATGTCTCTATAACCAAAATTTGCAATGCAGCCACAGTCCTCAAACCATACATACGAGGAACACTGCTTAAAAAGAAAAATCGAGGGCAATTGAGAAACTAATGCTCAATCAACCCCCTGCATTTGTTTTAATCTATGTCCACGATACCCTACAAATAAAGAAGATTCCTTTAGGCTATACAGCAAGGCATTTTTGACCTTCTTTCTTGCCTGGATCGCTGCATTTCCCAGAGAAACATGTTATATAAGAACTACCATCCTTATGGTTTTGTCCGACCTGGTGGTATTAACCTACCAGGGTGTAGATAGGTGCTAATGATGAAGCATATTATGATTCAGTCAGTGAGATGTCAACTCCAAAATCTTTGGATACTTTGGTAGGATCGTGAAGTGGTGTCTTACCTAGTTTCAGTTGTTTTACTTCAACCTAGTTGCCCTTTTTGTGAGTAAAACACTGCTTTGGGGACATCCATGCTAATAGGCTTTGTTGGGTAAAAAGATTGTGAGACACCGGGTTGCAAACAAACTCTATCTTCAACCCAACCCTCTATTTGGAGGTGGTACAGGTAGGTAAAACATCGGCAACATCTAGAGGTTTCATGCTGCAAAAGGAAAAAGTAATTACTTGTTAACTTACTGGGTTCAAATGTGACCCTCCCACCTCCCCATTGAAGAGGGTATTCTTAGTTCTGTTCTGAGCAAGTTAAGACAGTGTCTGGACACGGCAAAGAGGTGTAGGTTTAAGTAAAAGGTGAGAAAACACTACATTAACTAGATAAGCCCTAAGAGCACAGTTCACTATGAAGGGTATAAAATCTGAAGATGGCAACCACACACTAGGGCATACATATGACATCATAGTGGAATGACATTACCCAGCTACTGTCTGACACCTAACAAGATAAAAGAAAAATATTGGCATTTCCAAACCTAACCACTAGATGGTGGAATAATTAAAGCATGTGAATCCTGAAGTCTTCCAGCTTCATTCAGGTCTACAAGGATAGGGTTGGTCTTGGAATTACAACTAACTAAACTCATTGACCAATTTGACCTCCTCAACCCTCATCAATCAGGCTTCCGAGGGAAACATAGCACAGAAACAGCTATGACACACATAATTGATGACGCCCTCCAAATTCTTGATCGCAATGAGTCCTGCCTCCTCATCCTTCTTGACCTCTCGTCAGCATTTGACACGGTCAAACATGAGAACTTGCTGGAGCTGCTTAGCATTAGAATGGGTCTATCGGGAACTGTTCTCAAATGGTTTTCGTCCTTCCTTCACAACCGATCACAGAAGTTCAAGATCGACAATGTGCTATCTACACCTGTGCCTGCAGATCTAGGTGTTCCACAAGGATCCTCCCTCTCCCCCACACTGTTCAACCTCGTCATGGAACCGCTCGCCACCTTGCTTCAAGCTTCCAATGTCCAATTCCATATGTACGCTGACGACACACAACTCTACCTAAAGCTACAATCCCCGGAAGATATCAAACACCTGAATTCCACGCTTATTAACACTCAATCCTGGCTGGCCGATAATCACCTCAAACTAAATGCTCTGAAAACCGAGTTCCTACTCATCTCACCCCCGGCGAAAATCTCCACCACCCAAACCTGGCTCAATAACCTATCAGCACTCAATGTCCAACCTACCATCGTGGATTCGGCAAAATCCCTAGGCATCACACTCGACGCCAAACTCAACATGCAGCAGCACGTGAGCAAAGCCAAGAAAAGCAGCTAATTTCCAAATCAACACATTGAGGAAAATTAAACCCTTCCTCCCTGCTGAAGACTTCCAAACTGCGGTACAAGCTTTAGTCATCCCTCGAATAGACTACGGAATTGTGGCCCTCAGCGGACTCCTGCTATCCACAACTGCACCCTTAAGAGCCTCCCTGAACGCTGCAGCGAGACTCATTACTGGCTCAAGAAAACATTCGCACATATCCCCAGACTTAAAGTCCCTAAAATGGCTGCCTTTTGAAGCCAGAATACAGCTAAAAATTGCAGTTATGACACACGCGGCCGTGCACCATAATGCACCCAACTACCTCGCTCAAAAGTTGTCCATATCAGGAGGTTCGAGATCCAACAGAAGTACAAAAAATCTACTCCTGAAACCTCGTAGATTCCGGAAAGAGAAAACATACAAGCGCTCCTTCTCAGGAATGGCACCCAGGATCTGGAATGCGCTCCCTCCTGAAACCAGGCTGATCTCCTCCACTGCACTCTTCAAGAAAGAGGTGAAAACAATCCTTCTGGCCAAGATCTTCTGAACCGTATTGGTGCTGGTTCAGGGACTCTGCATTGCTTTGTATGACTGCTCATCTTTTCCTCTGACACTATACTTCCAACATGATGGTGTCACTACTATTACTTCCAACATGATGGTGTCACTACTACGCTATTCTCTTACTACCGACCAATATTTGATACACGTTGGTTTTCTGATTCACTCTCCCGATGCCCACACTCAGTGTTCACTCTACACTAAGACATTGATATAAGCCATTCACACACCCAAAGTGTACCTGAACAACTCGGTAGTGGGATCAATGACTTGTACTGTTTTATATAATTTGTTTACTTGATTGTATACTGATTGTATACTGATATGTTTTATGTATGTTATTACTACCCGACCATGTTAGTGACTACTATATTGCTCCCATTATCTCTGTTCACTCCTACTGCCCCTACCCTGTCTTTGTGAAGCGCTCTGATATCTGTAAGGATCCTGTTCGCGCTATATAAAACTTTGAATAAATAAATAAATAAAGTGGTTTCTCCTTTCCACCACAGGTATGCTATAGAGCTCCCAGTCTTCTTCCCTCAACCAGACTGTGTAACAGGAAGAGTCCTACACATCCTTGATGTCAAATGGGCTCTCATGTACTACTTCGACAGGACCATGCCCTTCCTTAAAGCGGACTGGCAGTTCGTAGTCTTTACTAAACTCCACATGTGCCAACCTATTTCTAAATCCCATGTTGTCATGTGTATAGTCAAGTGCATCCAATCTTGGTATCATCAAGCCAAAAGCTTGTTACTCCCAGGGTGCACTCTATACAGAAAAAAATGGTCTTCCTTTGCAATATCCCCGTAGCGGATGTATGCAAAGCACCTACATGGTCAACCCCACACACTTTCACTAAGCAGTACTGTATAGATATCTTAGACCACCAACAAGCAATGGTTGGCCAAACAGTCCTAAGGACTTCTGCGTCATGGAAACACTAGCCACAGCTTATAGCAGAACACTGCTTTACAGTCTATAGAGAGCATGCGTATCTACCGCAGCACATGCTACAAACTGAAGTGTTACTTACTCTGTAAGTATCTGTTTGTAGTCCTGTAGACTCGCATGCACCCATCCTCCTCAATGGAAGTGTGTGGCTCTACTTGCAGATCTCTTTTATTAAGTAACTCCTTTCATAATACACATGTGCACCATACTACTTTCACTCCCTACTTCATATGTACTCTCACCCACTGGGTGTAAAACCATCTAATGTGTAGTCATGAGCATTGCCGGGTAAGTGGGGGGAGTCACAGTGCATATTGTGACTCATAAGCCTTGCTTCAAAGAAAAGAACTTGCGAATGTCTGAGACAAACATTAGATTTTTGGGCTATGTAGAGCAAGTGAATCTAGAGCACAACACTAGAAACAGATGATTTCAGTGTAAGTAACATTTTTCGCATTAACTGATCAATGGAATGACAAACACTCGCTGAAAAGAAAAAAAGAAAACGTCCTTAGCGCACCCATGCGTTCACATATTACACCATAGTTTTGAAGATCTAACAAATTCCCCTTTCAGTCCTACGGAAACAATGTATAAAACAAATACTCTACTAACCTCTCTCGACCAAACACCAAAAGACACAATCAGTGGTACTCCCAGCTCACAGGCTTCCACAAAAGGGCACTCAGATTGAGAAAGTGCTACAGTGCCATAATAATGGCAGTAAGTTCTACACAGCAAAACTATTCAAGGTATACATTCAGGACTGATCACAAAGTATATAACGTTGATGTTAGGTCCTTTCAGAACATCATGTTTTGATTGTATTTTTATGTATACTTATGTAGGTTTCTTTGTCACTATGGAGTGAACACGTTTCTTACTCTTTTCACAGTGTGTTCAATGGGTTGATGATGCGAAACTTAACCAGCTGCGAAGGGAAGGTATTCGATATGCCAGGATTCAGTTATATGATGACGACATTTACTTCATTCCTAGGAATGTTGTCCACCAGTTTAAGACGGTGTCTGCGGTATGCAGCTTAGCTTGGCACATCAGGCTCAACATGTACCATCTGAAGACAGAATCGTCCCCAAAAAACGCTGGTGCTGAAGAACTGGGTGTGTCAGCAGACAAAGGATGTTTAAGTACTGTGGATGAAATCGACAGCAAAATCTCTAATATCAACAATACCTCTAGTTCATCATTTTCAGATATTCACCTTATGAAAGATGTACAGAATTTACAACCCATAAAACTTGAACCTATTTCACCTTTTCAACTTGGAGAGCAGTTCATGAATGTTAAACTTCCAGAACCTGCAGTGGTAACTAATGACCGGGGTTGTCAGGATGTTGAAAGAAATCCTGATCATGCTGAAGATTTGAAA
Source organism: Lissotriton helveticus (assembly GCF_964261635.1). NCBI lineage: Eukaryota > Metazoa > Chordata > Amphibia > Caudata > Salamandridae > Lissotriton > Lissotriton helveticus. Next base: position 1,181,172,497 of record NC_136057.1, on the reverse strand, counting down.
ATCAAGATTGAAATGAACTCTAAATTAGGCCTCAATAATAAAGACTTGCGGAATGACCTATTCCCTAAAAGTCACAGAACTCCAGAGGATACGAGGCAGCAAAGTTCAACAAACCCAAGTCTGCATGCACAACCTGATGACCTTTTGTGCTAAAATTGTACATATGGTTTTAGAACTTTTTTTTATTGTAATAATGTAAAGATACATTAATTTTGTGACGCAAGCTTAGGACTTGCTCACAAGTCTGTTACGGAAAATAGTTTATGTAGCTTTGTAACATTCCTCAGTGCCTGTCCATAACTGTGAAATATCAAAGCACTTAGGGCCAGATGCACTGTAAACAATGCAGGTTTAACATAAAAGAAGTCTTTAAATACATTTTGAGTTTTAGACTAGAGCTGACATTAACATATATATTTTTTGTAAGATGAGCCAGAATTCTTTTTGACAATTCCAGGCTTTTCCATAGAGCTTATTTATACCAATTTTCATTTTAAACGTGTCAGCACTGTAGTGTAAATAGCTTTTTTAAAATCTTTTTAGTGTGATTTATACTGAAATGTGAGCCGCTTAATAAAGGTTCAACACAAGATTGGTTTTTTTTATTTTGGGGTTTGAAGAAGCTCCTTTCAAATGTAAATTTGGATCACTTTTGTTCTCTTTTGCTACTGTGTGCTGGTGTACTGTAGCATGGTAGAAGCATCATTTTTCTGTTCAAAATTATATTGACTCGGAATTTCGAGATTCCTTACTATGAGATGTAGTCAGAAGTATTTTTCTCTCAGCTAAAGCATCTGTGATGATGGAAAGCCTTGCACTAGACAAGGCCCTAAATGCAAAGGGCAGCAAAAATATTTGTATGAGAATCCACATGAAACCTAATAAGTAAAGTGTTTGGAAGTTACCAAATTTGCTTGTGTATTAACCGGGCATCGCTTGGGGATCAATGCACCAAAATCATTGTCTAAATATCTGATTCCCCCATCCCTTTATTTTGTGGCCAATGATGATGGGTTGACTATGCATCGTATACATGAATCAATAAATGCATTCCAAAATTAATATAATTGCAGAATTGACTGTAAAGTTATGTGCAGCTTTAGTAAGCAGATTACTAAACTAGAATCAAAATATTAAATATCTGCCATGAGATTGTTTTTTCTGTTGATGGCTCAGAAGCGGCGATCCAAATGTTCTGTAAATATTTATTTTTCTGTTATTTGTACTCCAGTAGAGAATTCTGTCCAAAACAAAAGTTCTGAAAGCGCGATTATATTTGCATCTAAAAAGAATGTTGCTAAAAGGTAGTTGCATTTTCAGTGTTCCCAATTTTTTGTGGTTGGGAGTATCCTACCCTGCCAACTTGGCCAAATAGAAAAAACATGTTTACCATTCATTTTAAATACCATGAGACAGAGGTCTGTTTGTACTACCAGGATCTATTTACATAATACACTATACTAGTCTGTACTGGCAAGAAGTTGTGATTCTGCCTGTTGGCTTTCTCTAGCAAAAAATCTGCAGCTGAAACCCAAGCACTTACGTAGACTGTCAGTACTCCAATGACAATATGGTATATGAGCCCTCGACCAAGCTTTTGCTACATAAAATATGTATATATGGCAACATTTCTCAGTAAAATAAATTGCACTGTAAATATTTTCTTTGCAGGTTAACAAAAGACTATAAGTTTGCAGAACTTAATTTTTTTCCTCAGAAGATGGCAGTTACATCCAAATAGTAATTAATTTGTTAAAAAGTGATTGAACACCTCTAACACAATTTTCATTTTTAATAAACAGCCCTGTTAGCCGATAAGCTGTGTAGATAGTTTGAAAAACTGGCACTCTGCCTTTAAGGAATCTCCCTCCTCCAATGTCTCATCACGCCCGACTGGTGGCAGTAAAGTCAATTCTTCTTTTTTTCCCCCCAACTTCTGGAATTAGAATCCTGTGGCACTGAGTTCAACCTTTTTGGGATTCTTGATTTTGGAAACCTTTCCAAACCTTACAATTATCACTTGATTCAGTGTCTACTGGCATTTGAAGTGTTCTCAGATATGTTCCTGACAACTGTTTTTCCGGATGGGAGCTTTCCTCAGTCCTATTCGCAGACACAGGAGACAGAAATGCCCAGACCAAGTCTCCGAGTACTATCAACAGGGTCATATGAGAATGCCCTTTTGATAGACTGGTCAGGTGTTTTACAGACCTACACCTGTCAAACCCACCACACAGGAGAATACCATGCATGCTGGATCTCTTTCACAGGTTTGGGGTTCAGATGCTGCATTCCAACTTTCCATTCTTTAACTTTTCTCTTCACAAAATACCTTCTTTATTTGAGAAGTGTACTAACCGTGGAAAAAAGAAGGCCCACTGATTCCCATGCCCTCTGTATTCTTTGCCTACCAGAGGAATTATGATCCTAAGTAATACTGGCCTTGTCAGAAAATATCCAGGCACACACAGAAGAACAGGGAAAAGGAATATCAGGGTTCTGTGCTTACAGAAGAGAAGCTTGGAATCTGCCTCAAGATCTGAAGGGCATGGAGAAGAGGCTCTTTATACAGACCATTCTCTCTAAAAACATTTATAACAAGGTATCCGAGAGAAGAAATCAATCCAAAATAAGATGTTATTCCTGGTCAAGGTCCAGAATGGGCACAACCTGCTTGCCGTAAAAGGTAGGATCAGGGTCAAGACATCTGGCGCCAAGGCACAGTTTGCAGTTGAAGAAGCGGTCCCAGGCAATGTTCAAGCATTTGCCATGTACGCATCAATATCATTGCTTCAGTTGATGTCCACAGTTTGATCAACATCGACATCTAAACTACCGAAGTCGAAAACATCAAGCAGGTTGAAACCTTTCTAGAAATAGGTTACAAAGTTTTAATGGTGAAGGCCCTAGATGACTCTGCTAGAGTACTCCCGTTTTTTTTTTTTAACCTACCCGAGGTCACTCAATCTGTCCATATTTAAGCAACTCCTTTTCAGATTACACCTAAGTAGCCGGGATTTTCTCTTGCTCTGCCAGTAACACTGCAAATACCCGTACCACTAATCCCTTGGTATGTTCTCAAATACTTTTTCATCAACTCAGATGTTGAGACTTGCAAACTCCTGCATCCTTTTTTATGGGAACCTCACTACAAACGTCCTCATCAGTGCCCAGGGTATTTCTCAATAACACTCCTGATTACATTTGCGATGTTCAAAGCATTCCAGAGAGCGAACAAGATGTTGGTCCTCTCCTTATTTTTCTGTGAGAAGCTACTCTCCTTGCCTGTCAGATTCACAAACTTCATGGATCTCTCCTAATGACGCTTCAACATTTCATGAGTCACTGGTGGTGGGGGGTCTATATTAAAGATTACTTTTTCTACTAGTACACCCATGAGAGTGATATCTGAGACTGCACCATTGTTCTTCCTCAAGACCTCTGCTTGTTTGTTTGAGTGAGCAAACAATCTTGACACCTGCCTCAGCAAATCAGTACTAGCAAGGCTGTTAAAGCAATACAAAAACACCAGACCAGGACGCTCTTTTCTTGCAAGCACGGCCTTAAATTTATTCGGTGTTGTCTGCAGCCAAGAAGTTTCACTCTACTTAATTCTTCTAACGTCTCACCAGATATAACGAGCATGTGTGTTCTGTAGGAAGGAAGGTGTGTATGGACTGCTACCACTGGGATGAAGACAGATAGTGTCAGTGCTTTACTGGGAAGTTATGATGTAGTCCTTTTTACATTCTTTCAGTAGTTCTCTGGGTAGCTTCCCATGAGGGCATGTTAATCTTGAACCAAGTGTTAAGTGCAGCTGCCGATTATACTGACCTAGCACCTCACAGCTATTACTATGGTTTATCTGTAAGACATTGTTCCAGGGTCAGGATAACTGGTCTAAACCCTTGGGCTCAGCAGCATATTATGAACCTTCGTTTGTGGATGACAAGATGCACCATATGAAGGCAGAAGTCAAAACTCTGAAGGTGGGTATGCCAGAAAAGGAGTACACCATAATCTAGTTCCTTCTGCAGACTCCATTTCCATCACAAAGTTCAAACCCTTTAATGGCAGCAATATCAACAGCAGTAAAGACAGCCCTACTCCTATACAAACTCTTCAAAAGGGGTGGAGGAAATCCGCCAGCTGCTGGGAAACCGCCACCAAAGCAGAGACTCCTTTTCCCACCCCACCCCTCTGTTAGTTACTGTTTGGAGGGGGGGGGGCAATAATCTTAAACGATCTGTACAAATGGGAAGGAATAACAAGACACCGATGGGTTCTGAAGATGGTACAGAATGGGTATTTTATTAGATTCAAGTCTCCATTTAATGTTAACTTTGAGACCAATCCACTCCATTATCCATAGGAACTCAAAAAGAAGGCTAACACCTGGAAGGAGAAACAGACAGTGAATAAGGTCTCTCCTAAAAAAGGACCTGGGATATATTCCTGTTAATTTCCAGTATGCAATAAGGGAACCACATTGGACTTCAGACCCATTCATTATCTCAGAACAGCCAATAAATGGACAATGAAAGAAGAATTCAGGATGCTGGTCTTGCATCAGATTTATCCACAGTTACCTCGAGGGCTATAGATGTGGACCATATACCTTCTGGATGCCTACTTTCACATTCCAATTGCAAAGAAACTTCGTAAATTCTTGCAATTTATTGTGGGCAAGATACATTTGTAATTTGTAGTCCAAAGTCATTCCATTCGGACTGAAGTCTGCTCTAAGAATCTTTTCCAAAAGTATGACAGTGAAGACTGCATATCTCAGAAAATGAAAGATCTTCACCTATCCTGGTCTAGACGATTGGTTCGTTAAGATTGCAATATCAGACAAAGTCCCAAACCATTTAAGTATGGCTTTATCAACTGTCTTATGGGTCTGCCTGTCAACAAGAAGTCAACTATTGGAGCGTAATTGTGGTACTTGAGTATTACCATTTATTACCATTTGAAAAATAGACTGTCATCCTTCTATTTGTAATGGCAAAATCTTCTAAGAACTCGTTCAACGACATGCCAGATTAGATCTCTGCTAGATCAGTGGTGTCTTATATTTTTCTTGCTAGTCATGCAGGCCACATATGAGAACTCTTCAGTTATGCAGAAATGATCAAGCAATGGTGTCAACTGAACAGCAGCTGGGAAGGCAAAATCATTAAATTCAAATCTGGGTTTTAATCATTCCTTTAATGTTGAGCTCAAAATCTGTTAAAGGGCATTGCTTTTTTTTCTGGAAACACCAACACAAGCATCACAGGCCCTCCTGGGATGTGGTACTCACGTGGGCCATCTTCGGGTAATTATATCAACAACTTAGTTCTGCAAGTGGTTTTCAGGATTGGAGCTTTCCTGAGTCCAATTAGCAGACACAGGAGACATACCTGGTGCATCTAAAATAACCTTGACCCTTCCACATATAGATCAAAGAGTGGTATTCCTGTATAGTCTGCATTTAGCAAGATGTGGCTTCCACTTTTTATCAATGAAGGTGTACCTTGCAGCAATTGCTTCCTTTATGAAATCTCCTTCACAAACCTTTCTTCAGGATACTTGTAGAGAGTGTGAGAATGATTTATCCCTTACTAGGTCTCTGTCTCCACCATGTAGGCTAAACCTCACCCTTTCTGAACTCATGAGTACACCTTTTCAGCCTAAACATAAAGCATCTCTACCACATCTGACTTGTAAGGTTGCTTTTCAGGTAGCTAGCTCACAGAGTCATTGAGATTCAGGCATTATGCAGTCAAACCCTATACAGTGTTCCATAAGAACAAAGGGTGCATAAGAACTTATCTGAGTTTCGGACCTAAGGTGGTATTGGATTTCCATGTCAAGAAGACCATTTATTTTCCATCTGTCTTTCCAAAAGAGACATTCAAATTCTTGACGTGAATACACTGTTGAAATTCTGTTTGGAAACAAAAAATGGATATTTGGCCGTCTGGTTATTTATATGTAAACTAAAGTGTTGTTAGAATAGGGTTGGCCACTATGAATAATCCATCTCCGGGTGGATAGTTTTCTTGTATCTTAATGTGCTACCAAATGGCAAAAAAAATGTATGTCAGGTAGACCTAAAACCGATTCTATTAGGAGTAAGGCTGTAACTGTAGCTCTTTTGAGGAATGTGCCAAACTCGAACATATATAAAGCCACCAATTGGAGGTCTGTCCATGCATTTACAAGGCAATATTTTGATTCAGATACTAGGGCAGCAAATGCTTCGGTAGGACAGGCTTCCCTTCAGAATCTATTAGGTGATGTAATTGTTTCATTTACTCCAATGCCTTTTCTATGTGGCATGGGTTTACTATACTGAGTTTGACTTTTGATGAAGTTCCTATGGAGGAGAAGGAAAGGTTACCTGTAATATTGGTTCTCCAGGGAAATCCTCATCCAAGTCATACACAACCCTCGCTCTTCCCCATATGAATTAACATCAAATGTCTTCTGCCCAGGATCCTCATTTTACTGTAAAAATGTACTAACCTACCACTCACCTGTGGGGCTTGCTGGAACACTAGGGAAGGATGATTCCTTAAAGAGACAGTGCTACTTTATCAGATTGTAGCTAAGGCAGCATATCTGCTAATATTGCCTAGCTTATTTTTTTCTTTTTTTTAAAGAAAAATGTTTGTGAAAAAAGTTTCTAGCACTTTCTAATAAATTAGTGATTATTTGGGTGTAATTGGGTAATTTGTAAAAATTGAATTTGGCCAATTTAGCCATTAAGCATGTATTAGGTTGTGAACAAGTTACTCACCTTCAGTAACACCTTATCTAGTAGAGACTCTAACCGCAGATTCCTCACTTTAGATTATCCCCCAGGCATCAGATTGGATGTGAAAAATCTTGAGCAGTACCTTTGCACGGCAGTAGGTGGCGTTGGTCTGCTTTGCGTCGAACCCATCTGCGTCAGAAGTGGCGTCGCAGTACCTTCATAAGGGCCCCCTGGTGCGCTGATATTTGTTTGTTTTGTGACTGTTTATGCGCTACAAACTCTGAGCCACGTGAAAACCAGTGTGCAGAATCTAGTAGGATATTTTGGGGAAGATCCCAGTTCGTAGTGTGGGGAGTTAGTGAGGAATCTGTGATTAAATAGAATCTCAACCAGATATGGCGTTATTGAAGGTAAGCAACTTGTTCATCTGATGGAGACTTCTAACCGCAGCTTACTCACCTTAGACTAGATTCCCTTGCAATACCTCTCAGTAGTACTGCAAACTGTCTAGACCAAAAAGTCCTGGAGAACTAAATGGGCAAAATGCCCACCACGCCAGACCTGGCAGTAAAGTTAGTAGTGATTGGGAAATGTATGCAAAGAAGTCCAAGTGACTGTCTCACAGATGTCCAGGACTGGGACCCTGCACACTAACCCAGATGTGGCGGCGTTGCCACTGGTGGAATGGACACAAAGCCCTTCGAGCGATTGTTTCTTTGCCAGTGTGCCTTATATTTTGATGCACAGCACAGTCCAGTGGGAGATGGTGCATCTCTGAAGAGCCTTGCCCTTCTTCGCCCAAGCAAACCCATTAAAAGCTGATAGTCTACCCTATGGGGTTTTGTGCGATCAATATGAAAGGAGCAAGCTTGTTTAGGATCTAGCCAGTGAAGTCTCTCTTCTTTGGAAGGATGAGGTGGGGCAGAGAAAGCAGGCAGAGTAATGCTCTGGCCAACTTGGAAGGGGGTAAACACTTTGGAAAGGAAAGAGGCCTGTGTAATGAGAAGCAGCTTGTCTTGAAAAAAACAGAGTGTATGGTGGGTTCACCGAAAGAGCTTTAAGCTTGCTTACCTTCTTGGCTGATGTAAGGGCCACCAGAATGGATGTCTTGATTGTAAAGAGCAACAAATGGCAGGAATGGAGCAGCCCGAAGGGAGTACACAGTAGAAATGTGAGCACAAGCTTCAGATCCAATGGGGCATGACAAATGGGACAGGAGGAAAGATGTTGCAAACCTTTAAGGAACCTAGTCACAAACAGTGACTTTAAAAGGGAAGGTTGATCCTGCAGACAGAGGAAGACCGAAATGGCTTAAAAACAACATTTGACAGTGCCATGGGCAAGGCCTTGTCAAGCAAGTGAGAGAACAAATAACAATACATGTGAAATGCAGAAAGGGGGCCTGCTTGGCATGTAGAAAACCACACCACAAACTTCTCTCAACGTCAGGTGTAGATAGATTTAGTAGAAAGATGCCAGCTTTACGGACAACCGCTCTATCCATTAGGCCACATCCTCTCCCCCCATGGGAAGCAGCTGCTCAACTGAATCACACAATGAATAGGAATAAGGTTCCAAGAGGCATGCAGTGTTCACCAACACCAATACAAGGCTGGTAGAAGGAAATATGTGCTTCCCAAATGTATCCAGCCTCTTGAATTCCCTATCCGGTGGAGTGGTAGGAAACGTGCTTTGGTTGATTTTGGCAGTGGAGGTCTGGACCACCAGGCTTTCTGGGGAGGGATGGTGGGGAAGGAAGGCTGGGGCAGAACAATGCAGTCAGGCAGTCATGAGGTGCACAGAAGCCCTTGTGCAGGGTTTAGCCCAGGCCCCCAGAAGGGTGTCTGTGAGGGCTTCATTGAAAGACAGCAATGGTTCTAGGGCAGCATTGGTTCTGGGGCCCATGCTCCTATGGAAGGTCCTTGGTCAAGATATTTGACTTGATCTTGACAGCAGAAAGCAGAGGTTCAAGGACCTACGCAGCCCTGCACATCACTGTGGCAAATTATATGCCTTCCTCTGAGGCCTCGCCTGTAGGAAACTGCTTGGCAGTGTCTGGTGAGGTGTTAAGGCCTCTGGCATCACCCAGATCCTCATAACAGTTGTCATATGCAGGGTCCACCTCCAAAGGACCGTACACCACATCCTCATCACTTCCGTGGGGTTCTAGGGTGATTCAAGTGTAGGAAAGTCCAGTTGACGAGGACAGGGTGGTGCCAGGCCTGATGTTGAGCGGTACCGGGTCAACATCAGGAATGACAATGGGCTTGTTGTCAAGCGGCACCAAAGGTTGCCTGACAGTTGCCAGATAGAACGGAGCTGGGGGTAGGTGTTGATACCCTGGCAGCATCTTTCCAGGTGCCATCAAGGGCGAACCCACTGGGATAGCTCGCTGCTCCATTGGGCCCGAAAGGCGTGCCAGAGAAGGTCGTCCCCAGAAGATGACATGCATGGTGTTGTAAAATTTTTGTAACTAGGCCAGTGTCACCCTGGCACTGGGAAACTGCGTAATATGGGACGGGTAATGCCGCAGGCTCTGCAGGGGGTGTGCTGGTGCGGGTCCTAGAAGCACAAGGGTGGAAGGCTTCCACTTCAACTTTTAAGACACATCCAGCTTTGAGGAGGTCTTAGATTTCAAATAAATATTTTCACATTGCCTAGGGGGCAAAAAATATTGTCCTGAATAAGGCAGGTGGAATTGGTTAAATATTGCAGAAATGCATCCACGCATTTTTAGAGCTAAATTTGAAGAACATACAGACACAATAGACGAAAGATATGAATCATGTGGCTGTACTAACAGTTATCAATTCATTAGCTTATTTTTGTGAATGAAGTATATTGTCTTGTGTTTTCTCTCTCTCCCCTTTCTTTAAGGCGGAAACCATATTTGGATTGTGCTGTATGAACTTTTATATTAGTCATTAATTGTTTTCATGTATTTTTGATAGTGATATTGGGACTGGATTTTAATAAGAAGTCTGTTTTTATTAAATATATTTTTTAGATATGATTTATGATCTTGTGGCATTATATACTCCTGTAGGTGGGGTCAAAGGTATGTATATGTGATCAAGTCATGGCAAGTGAAGTGTGTGGTAAGTGTGACGTGAATAACCGGTTGCTTAAGTGAACATTTGCAGATATGAAAATCTAATATGGAACCCTCTCCCTTTGGTCAATAGGGCCCCTCTCATACTATTTTCGATTTGCACCTTGTTACAATGATCGTGGCTGCAACGTTCCTGACATTGGTTTTTAAAATCTGGTTTATGGGTGTTTTTGATAACTTAAACAGAAAAGTAACTTGATTAAAATGTACTTTAGGCCCCCTGAGCCAGAACAGGCTTAAAACCAGTTACGTCATGTCATTCATCTCACCTTAACAGCTGGAGGTGCTTCAAAATCCCACACCAGTCTCGGGGGGAGCGGGCGTCCTACGCAAACCGGACCTGCAAAGCCTAGGGTGGCTTGCCTTATCTCCCCTCGCCAGCGGGACCCTGCCAGCTGTCTCCCCCCGCCGCCGCAGCCTCTGACACCGTGCTGCGGCCGCCGAGCGGGGGGGACTACAATCACCAGCGTGCTTTGCGGCCGGAAGCCGCGAGAGCAAACTTCCGCGCCTGGAGGCGCTTCAAAATCCCACACCAGTCTCGGGGGAGCGGTCGTCCTATGCAAACCGGACCTGCAAAGCCTAGGGTGGCTTGCCTTATCTCCTCTCGCCAGCGGGACCCTGCCAGCTGTCTCCCCCCGCCGCCGCAGCCTCTGACACCGTGCTGCGGCCGGCGAGCGGGGGAGACTACAATCCCCAGCGTGCTTTGCGGCAGGAAGCCGTGAGAGCAAACTTCCGCGCTTGGAGGCGCTTCAAAATCCCACACCAGTCTCGGGGGAGCGGGCGTCCTACGCAAACCGGACCTGAAAGCCTAGGGTGGCTTGCCTTATCTCCTCTCGCCAGCGGGACCCTGCCAGCTGTCTCCCCCCGCCGCCGCAGCCTATGACACCGTGCTGCGGCCGCCGAGCGGGGGAGACTACAATCCCCAGCGTGCTTTGCGGCAGGAAGCCGCGAGAGCAAACTTCCGCGCCTGGAGGCGCTTCAAAATCCCACACCAGACCGCGGGAGCGCCGGGCGAAGCCCGGGCAAAGGGCGAGCCGTCTACAGCCGTCATCGGCAGGGCAGGTCACATCCTCTAACTTCTACAACAAGACCCCCTCATCACAGCTTGGACATTATACCCTGTCTAGAAGGTACATTGGGGTCTTAACAGGGGGAACATAGTAAGGTCATTTGCTGTTGTGTGACATAACTACTCCATTGTATAACCACCAGTAGAATGGGCAAACAGAAATCTATGGAGGGGGGTGCCCAGCAGTCGAATACAAAGAAGGGGAAAAAGATAAAAAAAGTCTATTGTCACTAGTTCAAAATCCACCTTGACACGCATTGAAAATCTTGTCGGCGAATTTGAGGAAATCTTAGCTGATAACACACCACAACTCGATGTGATAACTACCCTCAATACAGAAGAGCCAGGTAAATGCAGAGGGAAAGTGATCCCAGATATCTTATTAAAAAAAAATTATATTTCACAATCTTTACCTATCTGCTTAGTTCATACCCAACCAGAGAATAGTTCTGTGCTGGCTATAATGGGGCCATCAGGCTCTATAGATGACGACCCACCAATGGTTAAAGGCTCTATCACTGACAATGGGACTTTACAGCCAAGTCCTGGGGATATCACAATTCTATGTAGTAATAAATATGCCGTCTTGGAGGGGGAAACAGGCGATGCAGCAGATGTAATCGCGCAGGCGGCAAAAAGGGGTGTAATTGACAATGTAATGGGCACTTGTGTTGAAAGATCTGTGGGCTGCCCAAATTGTTCTGGCTCGACTAAAGCTATCTTGTCTAAGTTAGAGAAACTGGAACAGGATATGGTGGATATTAAGAAAATTCTGGCGACATTACACCTTAAAGGGAATGCAGCTCTGTCAAATAAAATGTCTGCCTCCTGGCAGTCCTACCTTAATTCCAACACCACTACAACAACTATTGCACCCCGCTCCTAGGTCCTCATCTGTTTGTGAGCGTCCAAAGAACACACCATTGAGCACCAAGTCTTATCCCAAATCATATGCTGATACTGTAAGACCGCAAGGGGCAGACTTGCAAAGTAAGCCTGGTCCTTCAATTGCCCCATCATCTAGTAATGTGAGGATGAAAAGAGATAGATTTGCCAAGGGGAGCTCGTCTTTTACACCTGTGCCTAACACCACAAGAATTACTAACAAGATAGTTTACATGACCGGGGTCCCAAAATTAAACAACAAGCAGGGCTTTGAATCCAGGGAATCCATACATAATAAAACCATACACTGGCTTAGAAACGTTAGGGGCTGTAGATCCATCATTAGAGAGGACCTGATAAGTGTCAAGAGATTGTCCCTATTTAGCTCCAGTAGCGACTGCATTGAAATTCAATTTAATAACCAAAGTATGGCGGATAACTTGGTGAATTTGGAGTTCCGGTCCTCCCCGCCTAGTCATTCTAACATCCAGATTAGGCGCCTGCCCTTATGGGTTACTGAAGGGGCAGACGACGACTCAGGCCTTAATAGAATAGACTGACTAACAGGTAGCAATTCTAGTTCTCTTCAAGTTTCTGATTCTGAGGGGAGCCCGGTGGCAAATATTCCAAAGGCACCGAATGCTTCCCTTATTGTTCCCAGCTCGGACCCTCCAAACCAGATCATGAGAGAGGCAGGTGGGGTAGGAGAGGGCAACCACGGAATAATCCATATTCTGTCCTGGAACACTGCAGGTCTCAAAAAGAAACTGGCCATCCCCGATTGGCATGAATTTATTAATAAACATGAAATCTGCATGTTCCAGGAGACTTGGAGCCTGGAACCCCTGTATATCCCTGGCTACTCCACCTTTTATATACCTGCAGTAACCTAAGGCATGGGCCGACCCTCGGGGGGACTCCACATCTGGGTAAAAGTAACACTGAACTTGAATATTAAAGTCCACAATGCCAACTCAGAAGACATCCTCCACTTATCCTTTAAAGGGCCATTGATGGTAGCAGAATTGACCTTTTCAATGTATATGCAAGAGGAGGCCCGTCTAACCAAAACTCTGTTACAATCTCCTGTTTGGAAATGGCCCTGGCAGGCATCCCCCCCACATTCTAACATCATCTTGGGAGGGGATTTAAACTGCACATATGAACCCCTAAGCAATGAAGATCTTCGAGGGTCCCAGGAGGAAGATATTAAATACCTTGTCCCCCCTCTAAATCTAACTCCCATCAAGGGGTGGATGGTGAGGGCACTACAAATCAATGCCCTGACCATGGAATTTAATTTACGGGCACTCAATGGGAGAACTATTTCGGACCCTAGCGGGGCCATGACCTTTAACAGATTGAATGGGCCTTCACGTATTGACTACATTATCCTAGATGTAAATTCATGGGGTTATGTCGTTGACATGAAGGTTAAGCAGATGCCAGACAGTGATCACAATCCACTCTGTGCAGACATTAGATGGGAAACTAGTGAAAACACCATAAATACTCATTTAGCCTCAAAAGCAGTGATCCCTACCAACTGTAATCGAAAGCTCAAATGGAATAAAGTAGCATGTCAAGAGGATATATTAGTTGGTATAGGACTTAAAGTGGCTTCAAAGGTGGTAGAATTTTCCCAGCTTAATTCCGCGCTTGAACCAACAATCAGTGCAGACCTTAGCAATTCCTATAAGGAACTTATACAAAACATAGGTTCTCACTTCAAAATTAGGGGGTCCAAGGGAGGGATAAAACATGTACTTAACCACTTGCATGCTAATGACAAGGTGAACTCGTCATGAGGCACACTGGAGCTGTGCTCATGACAAGGTCAACTCGTCATGTATAATGGGATTCATAAATATGCAGCACAGGAGGGGAAAATCCCTTAGCAGCCAAGTGGTTAAAAAAGGTAATCCATGGTTCACTAAAGAATGTAGAGATCGAAGGAATGCCATCTCCTCAGCCTTACAGAAAAAAGATCCTGTAGCTGTAAGGCTGGCCAGACAAGAATATAAAAAATCTACAGAATCTGCCAAACGGGTTTGGGAGGAGGACCATTGGCAGGAATTAAAAAAGGTGGCTTACTTAAAAGATTCTACTATTTTTTGGGCCTTAATAAATCAATTAACCAGAAGGGGCTCAGATCCCATCCCGAATACCTTAACCGAACAACAATGGTTTATGCATTTTTCAAATCTTTATTGCAGCGAGGTAAGATCAGACCAACCCCTGATCGTCCCCCCAGACCCCGAGATAGCGCCTATGCCACCTGAACCCGCTGATTATTTTACACTTCTTGAAGTCCAGTCAGCTATCAAAAGTATAACCCGTGGGAAGGCCGCAGGCCCAGATGGGCTGCCAGGTGATCTAATTCTTCATGACCCCACATTATGGGCCAACCTTATCCTTCATCTGATGAATTTATTGTTAAAGGGCTACCCAGTCCCAGATTTATGGAAGGGAGCGGAGGTAGTCTCAATTCACAAGAAGGGGGCGAGAGAGGACCCTGCCAACTTCAGGCCAATAAGCCTAATTGATGTCATCCAAAAGGTGGTTGGCAGGGTTCTTATCTCCAGAATGGGGGCCTGGCTAGAAGAGGGGGACATTTTAACACACCTACAAGCGGGTTTTAGACAAAAAATAGGTACAATGGACCAAGTATTTAGATTCACTGCGACCTATTGGAAGACCATTTCTACTGGCAAAGGGTCGTTATACCTGGCCTTCATTGACCTTATAACCGCTTTTGATCTTGTCCCCCGGGTCAAATTGTGGCAGGTATTGCACGAGATGGGCCTTCCACTTCCTAACTTCTGGAACTAATCAAAAGATTGCATGATGGTACATATGCGAGAATCAGATGGGGGAATGAAGGTCAGCTGACAGAGAGAATACTTGTGCAGAGGGGGGTCCGCCAGGGGTGTGTGATGGCTCCGACTTTGTTCTCCCTCTTTATAAATGGGGTGGCAGACCATTTGAGGAAGGACCCAGCGGATGTCCCCACCCTGGCTGGGGAAAAAACACCTACCCTCCTCTTTGCTGATGACACTCTCCTCATGTCTAAAACCCCCTCTGGTCTCCAGAAACTTCTAGACAGGTTTAGCGGCTTTTGTAAAGATCGTGGCCTTACAATTAACACCACCAAAACCAAATTGATGGTTTTGTCTAGAAACAAAAAATCGAAGAAAATCCACATTGCACTGAATGGCACTTTATTGGAGGAGGTTGATGCATTTGATTACCTTGGGGTCAGAATAAATTGTAAAATGAAGTGGGACCCTCATATTGCTAAGATGTTGCTTAACTTTAAAAGGGTGACAGGAGCAATTGCCAGAGATCATCGTCTGACATCCAGCAAACCCATTAGCCCTGTCCTAGCAGTGTACGAGGGCAAGGCACTGTCTGCTGCAACCTATGGCTCCGAACTTTGGGGGTCTGAAAGAGTTACTGATTTAGCCACAGCTGAGCACAAATTTATGAGAGAGCTAGTGGGTCTCCCGGTCTCCACCCCTATCAAACCACTACTCCATGACTTGGGACGCCGTTCAATCAAAGACATTGTCGGCCTCCGTCCTTTATTATTTTGGGTTCGCCTTAGAAGGACCCCGGATCTTAGCCACTACGCTGCAGTCCTTGACGAACTTATTGAGTTGAATGGCTTTGGGGTGATTCCTTGGCTGACAAACTTAAGGGACCTGGTGATTAACTTGGGACTTAAAGAACAATGGCTATCACAGCAGCCCCCGCCGAAAGACACTGTTAAAAAACTGTATTGGGAGAGGATCCAAGAAATTTTATGTATGCGAATGGTGCGAGGCGGCGGGTTTTGATTTACTATCATCTGCTTATTTTGCACACATGAATTGCACTGAAACCTTAAGGAGGCACGAGCATCTTTTAAACTGCTTTCTTTTAATTCGCAAAACGCTGCTTATGTTTTTAAACTGTGATTGATTTTATAATTGTGTCTAACCTCACCTCTTTAAACGCCCACCGACCAGTCCGCCGGCTCCCCGTTCCACCACGGGTTCTCCCGCTTGACGTGGAGGGAGCGTAGGCGGGACTAGGCTCGAGTCACGGGGCAGAGGTCGGGGGCGGGAACTACCCTGCAGATGCACTATTTAGAAGTGGATCTCGGAGGCACTCGCTGGATTTAATGTATGCGAAGGGTGCGGGGCGGCGGGTTTTGATTTACTATCATCTGCTTATTTTGCACACCTGAATTGCACTGAAACCTTAAGGAGGCACGAGCATCTTTTAAACTGCTTTCTTTTAATTCCCAAAACGCTGCTTATGTTTTGAAACTGTGATTGATTTTATAATTGTGTCTAACCTCACCTCTTTAAACGCCCACCGACCAGTCCGCCGGCTCCCCGTTCCACCACGGGTTCTCCCGCTTGACGTGGAGGGAGCGTAGGCGGGACTAGGCTCGAGTAACGGGGCAGAGGTCGTGGCGGGAACTACCCTGCAGAAACACTATTTAAACAGGCATGGGGCTGTCGCGCAGCGGACGAGCGCAGCGGGCGCGCCGGCTGCGCGCCAAAGGCAAGCCCGTCAGCGCCAGGACGGGGCAAGGGGCCAGTCCCCCTGCCCGTTTCCACATTGCTCATGGTTATTCTAGTAAGGAGCTACTTAGACTCAGACCTCAACACTGTCTGAACTATGAGCCATTCCTTCTAGACAATACTACAGCCTGTTGCTCTATGTGTATGTATTCCCCCGCACATATGCACTTAGGCATTACCGGGGAAAGCACAGAACATGACTGCCGTCGTGGACACTGTCTGTGATAAACGGTTCCATTTTCTTACCACTAATTGTAGGTCATTGCCTAAGCACAAAGAGGATCTTTTTAATCTCTTAACTGATGTACAGCCGGATAACACTTTTTCTTAACTGAAACTTGGCTGAATGCTAGCTCAGGGCCAGATATTGCCTCAGCCCTTCCCCCTAACTTTGCTATAGTAAGGAGAGACAGAGTAAATCAAGTCGGAGGTGGCATAGGGATAATATTTAAAAAATGCTATCAATGCAAATGGTCAAATCTTGATTGGCCCAATTGCGAAGCCGGCCTTTTTAAACTCTCCTTAACGCCCCAAACTACTTTTTCGGGTGTTCTGATTTATCGACCACCTGGGGCGGCTGGTGATTGAATGGCAGCCTTGCCTGACCTGCTTGCCCCACTCTCGATGGAGGCCGCTATGTTCTCTATCCTTGGAGACTTGAATCTGCATCTGGAGGACAGTAGCTGTCCCATGATTTTCAACTTCCTCGCAGACTTAGAAGCACTAAATAAACACTTGAGGAATAATGGTCCAACGCATTCTGCGGGCCATTTATTAGACCCGATCCTCACCAATTTCAATCAAATAATTTGTAGACCCGCAATTCCGACCTTATGGTCAGACCATTTTCTTACCCATTTTACCATCTGGGCTCATAGCACAAAAAATTTGGTCGGGTCAGAAGAAAGGTTTCGGAATTGGCAAAGAGTTAGTATAGATGATCTGAACACTCAGCTCACTCATTCTAGCCCTAACATCGCCTTAAGTAATCTTAGAATTGGTGACTATAAAATCATCAATACCTGGCTTGCGTCTGCTGCACAGACTGTAGCTCCTCTTACATTAAGCAAACGCACCTCTTGTCATCCTCCAGCCCCATGGTTCTCTCAAAAATTATGTGATGAAAAGAGTAACTGCAAAAAATTAGAGAGGCTGTGGAGGAGAGATTATAATTCCACTAACAAGGAGATTTATAAGCAAGCGCTCATTGCCTACCATTCATCCTGTAAAACAGTTAAGGGGAATCATATTAAAACCACCATTTTAGCAGCACAGAGTAACTCTGGTACTCTTTTTAAAGTTTTAAAAAACTTGGCAGGAGCAGCCTCCCAACCAGAACCACCGATCTTATCTACTTTACGATGCAATAATATAGCCAATTATTTCAATGAGAAAATTAACAATATGTATTCTCAGTTTAGTAGTAACAATGTAAAGGACACAGCACCCCTAAATAACACCTCCCTCCATGGCGAGAAAACTAACAAGGTAATCACCAAGAAGAATGTACTTACAGAGTGGCAATCCATGGACATGGTGACTTTTGTAAATATCCTTAAGAGCATTAAATCTGGCTCTCCGCAGGATCCTCTTCCTGTGTCCATTCTAAAGCAGTTGGATCCTCTAATTCTGGATGTAATCAGATCTCTACTAAATGCTTCACTAGCGGAGGCCGTAATTCCAGATGACTGGAAGCATGCTATGGTTGTCCCTCTGCTAAAAAAAGCAGGGGGGACCCGGAAGTTCTCTCAAACTTTCGTCCAATATCACTGCTACCTATTTGTTCGAAGGTATTGGAAAAGCATGTCAACAACCAGCTATCTAAATTTGTCAATGAGAATAATCGGCTGCATTTCTCACAGTCTGGCTTTAGGAAAGGACACTCTACGGAGTCAACTTTACTGAGGGTCACTGAGACCATCCGAAAGGAATTAGATGGAAGGGGCACGGCGGCACTCATTCTTCTAGATTTGAGTGCCGCCTTTGACACCATCTCCCACCAGACCTTGATTCACGTGTTGGAGGATATAGGAATAGAAGGGGATGCCCTGAGATGGTTAGAAGAATTCTTGTTCCACCGTACTTTTCAAGTCTTCTCAAAAAATAATTCCTCTGACACTCATAAATCTCTGTATGGGGTACCTCAGGGTTCCATACTGAGCCCACTTTTATTTAATATCTACGTTACCCCATTAGCTAAGATTGCTGAAGAAATGGGCCTTACTATTTATTCCTATGCGGATGACACGCAATTGGTGTTCTCCCTAGCATCCACAGACAAATCGGATTCCTCTCCCATCCGGACTTTTGAAAATGGCTAATTGGCTCCATGATAATAAATTAAAACTGAATGCTGAAAAAACAGAACTTCTTATCTTTGGCAATCAGAAGAATCTTTGGGGCCCTACTTATTGGCCAGTCGAAATGGGCCCGTCTCCGGTTGCGGTCCAATCTGCCCGTAATCTGGGCATAATTATTAATAACAAATTGTCAATGTGTGCCCATGTTACTAAAACGGCCGCAACGTGCTTTGCCATCCTTAAATGGTTAAAGAAAATCTTATGGCAACTGCCTGATGGGGCACAACGGACTGTAATGCAGGCCTTAATAGGGTCTCGACTGGATTATGGAAACATCCTCCTTCTAGGAGCCAATAAAGGCACCATCAATCGTCTGCAGATTGTACAGAATGCCGCAGCGAGGGTGCTTCTTCATCTTCCAGGGCGTACTAGTCTATCTGAGCATCTGAAGAAATTGCATTGGCTGAAACTTATAAACAGAGTGAAATTTAAAGCACTCTGTTTTATGTTCAGGATCAATATGAATGAGGCCCCCTCCTATTTGTGTAGATTGGCTTTGAAATATACACCATCACGAGCTCTCCGATCCATGACAAGCTAAATTTGTTGTTCCTAGAGTTAAGCGCGTACGCATGGGTGGACGCTCTTTTTCCTATCTGGCTCCTGTTCTGTGGAATGCCCTTCCCCTTAATTTGCGGTTGGAATCTAACTACCTCAAATTTCGCAGGGGAGTGAAATCTTGGCTTTTTGACCAGTAGCTCTCTCTTCCTTAAAGGCTCAGTTCCTTCAATTATATCCAAGGCGCCGGGAAACCCTCTGGGTAGCTGTTGCGCCATATAAATGCACAAAATAAATAAATAAATAAGAAAGGGACTCGCTAAACCCAAAGTGGGGCGCTCTAACCGACCAATTTCTGGCACACAAGCCAATGCCGAGGCTGGAGCCATTCCTTGATTTTATCACCTCACCAAGAGACAGATCTTTGTTCCTTAAAATGAGGCATGGCACCTTACCCCTGAATATTTTTACCAGCAGGTGGAAAAACTTTAATCATCATCAAGCGGCATGTCCGGGGTGCCCTAATCCCACTGAAACGCTTGGTCACTTCTTGTTTGCCTGTAGGGCATACAAGGGGGCAAGGAAAAGATGGCTAAGCCCAGTTTGTAGAGAATTGGGGACAAGGCAGTGCTCAGTGGCCCTCCGCATCCTGACAACGGACACTACCTCCATGATGATAATTGCCGGGGTTGCAAAATTTCTGGGGAGTGCATGGCAAATACGATCCAAGCTGGTGCGATTGAGTATTGGGTAGATGTTTAAAATCTGTAAAGCTGTTCAAATTAGCACTTTACTAATTAGCACCTTTTTTGCTGTGACATACCCATCTGGGCTCTTGTCCTTTTTACTAACTATGAATTTTTAGAAAACTCCTTTTTTAAACAAAATGTATATCTGAATATTCCTTTAGCAATTTTTATTCTTTTTATGATGTAATTGTATTTTAATTCAATTTATGATGTACTTACTTTTATGATACCTTGCTATCGGATAAAGTATTACAACAACATATCCTTGGATAGGAGAGTTGATGACTGGCTCAGAGGCTTGCCTCTGTGCCCAGGAAAGGCCAATGGGTGTTAACTATTGCCCAAGTAGCAGTGATTAGCCATCTGGGAGTGGACATGAACAGTTGGCAAAAGAAAGGGCACCTCTAGTACTACCACCTTTTGATTTGGATATGCCAAAAATTGTTAGAAACAGGATAAAACTGGCACACCACCACCTCAGAACAAACCTGAGACTCCATCTGAAGAAGGCAACCCTGCTAGAAGAAGAAATCTGACTCCTGCAGGAAGAAGCCTCACACAGCGACTCAGGATGCCCTGGTGGCACCCAGGTACTGGAACTGCGCTCCAAGGATCAGGTGGTTGGCCTTCTGTTTATCTGCTTCAGGGACACGAAAATTAGGACTGCTGACTCCATGAGGGTCCAGCTAACTAAAGAGAACTAGCCCCTGCAGGGCACCCGGCTGGAGCGAGACCTTTTCTCCAGAAGCCTGCTACGAGGAGCTAAAGGCTGCAAGACTAACCAGAAGCAGCTTTAGAGGCTAAATCTGTAGGTAAATATTTTGTCCAGCACAGCCAATTTGGTATATCTGACCTCTGTCCACAGCAAACTGTTTTTCCATAGGGCTTGACGTTTTATAGTCACTTTTTGTCTTTAAAAGTTACGATCCATTATCTTCGGTTCTACTTAACGTATTTTGATAATCATTGGCAATGCTGGAATAGACAGGTGGTTAATTAGTCCTAATATCTGTGGGGAGAGATAGGCTCTGTTTAAGAAGTTAAATTGATGCAGGTGGAGTCTTGGGTTCCTGGAGAATTGAGCGGAGTATTCTAATGCAGACCCATTCCTTGTCAGTGATATCCTGACCTACATCCTGTCTATGTAACCCTCACTGGAGGTCATCATGCAGTGCTTGACACAGGAGGGTAACAGCTTTCTGCCAAGATCCCAATGTGAATACCATAATGAATGGTGCACAGTTGGGGGGAATCGGCGAGTGCCTTCGGACTCCATAGATCATGAATGGTTCCCAAGAACGTGCCAATAACTAAAAAGAGGCTAGGGTTCTGGGTCCATAAGTGCTCATTATTTCCTCATAGGACATTAGGTGTTCACTGTCGTATAGGTCCCCTGTGGCCACTAGGCCACAGTTTCCCCAATTTGCGACCCTGTATGCTGGTCATCGTAGTAGTGCTTGCAGGGGTATCTTTGGAAAGTATTTCTGGTGGGGATTGCGACCTCAACAGCTATCGCCCAAGCTCTACTGCATAGCTGCTATAAGGACTGGAAGGTCATTCTGTGTACTATAGGTTTGTGTGCAGAGAAGCCAGAGTAAATCCTTAAAGTGCTTGCTCAGGCATGCCCTTTTGGACTCCTCCAACAGTTCAGCAGCCAGCTATGAGCCACCCATTGTAATTTGGTGGCCATGCGGTACTAAGTTCGTAGCCCCAGATCTCCTGAGTGTGGGTAGCTGAAGGATCAACAACATTACTGTACCAGATCAGTAAACACGCAAAGGAGTTAAGCTCTCACAAATGTTGGGTGGGACTTTTTCAGTGGAAATTGAGATAGTAGAGCAGTCTGGGGAGGATCATCATGAATCTTTCTCACTCACCCCCAATAGTAATATCATCCTAAATTCCATGCTGCCTCATAGTGACCGCACTGCTTTACTGATATTCGCCTCAATGACGTCGTGTGGGTCATGAAGGACCTAGATGCCCAAGTACTTAAAGTAGGAGGGCTGCCCACGGAGTTGCCCAACTTTGAGATCCTGTGGGAACCTCCTGATGTTGAAGTATTTGAAGGAGGAACACTTCTAACGAAGCTGCCCAACTCCTACTGGAACCTCCCAATGCCAGGTTGGAACATGAATGCGTAGAACTTCGTTCAATTGACGTGAAGCCCTTAAAACCTCCCAAACTCATCCGGAAGTACCTGTGCACATGGTAAGCCCTGAGCTGGGTTATCTAGGTAGATTTTTTTTAAAAGACTTTGTCTGCAAACAAGGCATTTGTGTGGTGTTTTTCCCCGTTGCTGTACCCAAGGCAGCGCCCTCTGCTCTGAATCTTGACACTAGCAGATCCATACCCTGGGCAAATAACAGGAAGTATAATGGGCATTCCTTCTCCTCTGCAGATGGGAATTTGTTCTGAGAGTACGCATCCAGTTTATCTCTAGCATCTAGATTTGTATGTAAGATCTGGGTCCATCTAATGATTAAATCGAGGCGGTTTATCTGTTTCGTCATTGCAAACAAATAAGCCCAATTGAGGGTGTCCACGGGTTTGCATAGGTCGATGGACAATATGATGGGTCTGGTGGAGTTATCCAATTTAGAACTTAAAATGTAAAAAAAGACGCTGAATATTGGGAATGTGCAGTGGCCCGATATGAAGCTGCTTTGTTCCGGTCAGACCAGTCCCGAAAGCACTTCTAATATACGGTTAGCAATGATTTTGCTGATAACCTTATTATCAACGTTCAAGATTGAAAGAGGCTGATAGTTCTCTGGTTCACCCGCCTGCTGCTTTGGTTTAGAGAGTGAGACATTTAGGGCTTCTCGCAGGGAGACAAGTAAGCGTCCCAATTTGTACACTGCATGTACAGGGCCAACACTCTGGGGGCAAGCTCCGATGAGTATGCCTTATAAAATTTAGTGGCCAGTCCATCTGTGCCTCGGGTTTTGCCCATGATTTTTTTTTTTTTACTTTCTTGTTATTGCAGCAAGATAAATGGTACAATCACATCATATGGGTCATTACTACTGGTAAACATTCCCCTTAGAAATTTGCAACAGTCGTTCTACACAGCTCTTTAGCTCACACCCCGGAGGTCGAGCAGCACAATAGTAGATAAATACGTGTGTAGGGTGGAATAACACAGAGCAGTTGTTACCAGCTTTCTGGGGCAAGACAGTGCTGCTTTTCAATCCTCTTGCTCCCCCACCAAATCACGTTGTCCAGTGAGAACAGGATGGTCTCTCTTCCTACTCGTCTGAGCTAGAACTCCCCACTCCCCCAACCCACCCCGCCCCCCCCCATTCCTCCCTCCCTCCAGAACTATCCCCCCTTCGCCCAACTCCACCCCCCACCCTCCCAGGCGTGCCAGCTCACCACCAATGCGAGATCACAGTCATCCCGACCAATGCAGTCCCGAAGTAGGCCCTCCGGAGGAACCAACAAATGATTCGTATTCCTCACTCAGGAAGTAGGGGGACAGGGGAGGGAGCCTAGGTCGCCATCTCTCTGGGCAAGTGGTCCGCCGGGGCAGGGCTATGCACCAGGGTGTCTTCCTCCTCCAGGCCCAAAAGTGCGAGGTCTAAGATCAGCCGAAGGGTTTTGCCCATGATAAGGGATATTACGGCCACCTGAATGTCTTGCAGGATGATGGGGTTATCATAACTGTGGCCTGCTCAGTTGTAGCCTAGTTGTGCCTACGTAGTCCTCAAAAGCCTCTGCTGGGGGATTAATAGGGTTGGCATAAAGGCAGCCATAATAGTCATGGAAAGCACGGTTGATCCCAGCTGAGTGAGGATGGAGTGACCATCTGCCCCTCTAATTGATATGATTGGGGTTCCCCTTAGCTCTGAGCCGATTAGTAGTTGGGGAACCTACCGGCTTGTCCCCTTCCACAGGGCGGGTGATCAGCTACGCTTTGTAGTCATGGCATCCAGGTTGATGGGAAAGCTTGGCATGCCACAAGGCCACTTGCAAGCACTTTCTCTCGCTTTCTTAGTGGGCATTTGGTCTAAGAGGTGTAAGTAAGCCTCTGTTGCCATTAGCTTAGTCCCTAGAGTTGATCTGATACCATATGTGATGTGAAGGCATGTTCCACGTATGACTACTTTGAAAGCATTGCATGCATTGGTGGGTATCTCCTCTGTTCCCTTGTTTTCCCCAAAGTAGTAATCACTGTATGTTGAATTTTCCAATGCAGCAGGTTGTAATTTCCAAGTGGTAATCAATAGTCTCTGACCTGCATAGTTATAGGATTGTGGTCAGAATATGTCTCTTCCAAGTACTCCGTGCCAGGAATCTGGGAAAGTAGGGAATCACTGCAGTATATTTTATCTAGGTATAATTGTGCATTATGAATGGGGGGGGTCAAAAGAATATTCAACTACTGCTGCATTTCGATGGTGCATATGCCTGATAAAGCCCAGTGCTTTTGCCAGGTTCTGAGAGCTCTGTCCATTCTAGTGGGGTGGGGTGGGGTGGCGTGGGGGTTGGAAGTCAGGAAAAGCAGGCTAGTTTAGTTGATAAGGAATCGTAAAAATCCCCCGGTCCTACATTTGGGGCACAAATGCCTACGAGCCTTCCACTCTGCCCAAGTGGCCTAGGAGGAAGATGAATCGCCCCTTCAGATCTGTGGAGTGACGAGTTAAATAGAATGGGATGCTGGGTTTGATCCAGATCACCACTTCACAGGCGAAGGCAGATTATGCAGTGCCAAACAGCTGTCCGCTCTGCCGATGGCGAAGTTTACAGAGTTTCCCCTATAGCAACATGCGTCTCCCGCAGAACGGAAATATAAATGGCCCTCCGGCATAGATGTACATATTTTGTTGCGTGGGTAACATGGGGAGCCATAGAAAGTTTCAGGTTAGAATAGGAACCACCACCGCACCCTGGGGGTCAGTGTTGTGCACTAGTGTGTGGTAGCCCTCTGTGTGCCCAGGAGTGTACCATCAACAGGCGATCACTCATCCCCTCTGCAGTGCCCTACCTTTCTCATGATCCCATAGTAACTGGTTGGAAACAACTCCCAAACAAAACTCCCAAGCCTGGGATGGGGATGTGGGACCTGTCCGTCCAAACAAGCATTGCTAAAGCAATGCCTGAGGTTCGACCTAAAAATTCCCAATACCATTAAGGTAAAAACCTATGGGTTAACTCAGCCTACTGTTTATGGTGGTCTGGAAGCCAACTGGAAACGCTGTTGGAATGACATAGCTGGGTAGCTGACAGTATGAGGGGGAGGTCAGCTGAGCAGGAAGGGTGGACCCCACAGATGACTGCAATGCATGGGAGAGGGGAGGAAAATAATACCTCAACTCATCTGCCATTCTGGGTGTCCACGGGGGCTAATTTTTGTCTGGCTTGACGGTACTGGTGGAGGCTCAGTTGGACCCACCTGAGTCTCAGGTGTGCATGGAGAGGCTGGGCTTCAGGCAGTTAGGCATTTAGCAGTAGTGGTCAAGTAGTTGTTTCGTGCTTCCTGAGCAGGTGGCTGACTTCACTTGTGGCAATGTGGATCGCTGCCAATGGCGCCAAAGTCCCCTGCTCCGCGGCGACCTTCCCCGGGTCATCTCCCATGAGATTGTTCGCCCAGTATGAAGCTTTCTAAAAGTAGAGAATATTTGACAACCGCGATCAGAGGCGTCTCTTGACTTATTTACAAGCCAATTTGTGTTGCTTCACACTTGAAACAATAGGACAAACTTAGAAAAAACAACTTAGCACTCTCAAAATGAGGCAAATTAATTTATCGATGCACTTTCCAAAGTGAAGCAAATTCCTTTATTAATGCAGCACTTTTAAGAGGAAGATAAGATAAATGTATTACTGCACTTTCCCAGATGTCAAATGAAATAACCAAGCAGTGTGTGTGTGTATATGTGTATATATATATATATATATATATATATATATATATATATATATATATATATATATATATATATATATATATATATATATATATATATATAGTCAATTAAAAAACCACAGGTTTCAGGGACATTATAGTTAGTTGGGCATTTCTCTCATACAAAACCAGAGACATTTGGCCGTTATAGTTAGTTGAGCTAACTATAACTCAAGCCCACGCAATGCACTGCTGATGACGTTACATATTACATCACTCATGTCATTGTCAGTGACATCACTGATTACATCATCCAGTTAATATGTGATGCACCTCCTCACATTCTAATATAACCTTTCATACACCTACTCTAAAATACAAACTACCATTCGCAAAGCCATAGACACACCAATTCTAGTTAGTACATACCCACTCACTGATTCATAGGTCTACAGACACATCCACTTACCCATACAGTCACTCATACATGCAGGCAATCAATCTAGCCACTGATATATGCACTCCTACACTTATACAGATACACACCGCCACTCACTCATAGTTACTCACAGACCTAGTCAGTCACCCAAGGAATCAATCACACTGCCATTTACTCATTATACTGTTATACACACACCACAAATCATTAACCCATATAAACACTCTTGTAGCTACTCACCAACCCATGCAGCCACATACACACCAACCGACAGACTGATACAGACATTCACACAGATTAGTCTCTCACCCAAGCATTCAGTAAGACACATTTAATCACTCACTTATACAGTCAGTCACGCACCGACTAAATCAGTCATTCAGTCACTCATACACTCACTCATTCTTCAATAAACGTTGGTATATATCTATACATGAAACTTACTTACATTTTTCAGAAACATAGCCACTGGTTGATGTCACCAGTGATGTCATTTGAGATGTCATCAGTGATGTCACTGACCATGTCATGAGTGATGTAATATGCGACGTCAGGACTGCATTGCAGGGGCACGAGTTAGCTCAACTAACTATAATGGCTGAATTTCTCTGGTTTTGTTCGGGTGAAATGTCCAACGAACTAAAACGTCCCTGAAACCTGTGGTTTTTAAAATGAATTTCTAAGGTTTTTTTAAATGCTAATTTCTAACTATAACGTCCCTGAAAACCTATGGGTTTTTCAGTGAATTCCTAAGGTTTTTCTAAATGCTAATTTCTAACTATAACGTCCCTGAAACCTATGGGGTTTTCAGTGAATTTCTAAGGTTTTTTTAAATGCAAATTTCTAACCATAATGTCCCTGTAATCTGTTATTTTTCAGTGAATGTATATGTTTTTTTAAATGCTAATTTCTAACTGTAAATGGCCTCTGCCCAGCGCTCCGGAATTCCGCTGCTTAAGACTTTCAGGAGGTACCAGGAGGGCTACTTGGCCCCCAAAATCAACCTTGGGGGCCAACTATCCCTCCTATTACTTACAGTAAGGCCCACACAGCAGGATTGCTAAGTTCTCATAGCAGGCCACACCCCTTTCCCCACCACTGTGCAAACTCGCTCCCTGGTGTGCTCTTGGATGGGGATTAAAGCCCCTTTCGCTGCTAAGGGTCCTCAGGGGCCAACTAGCCTACCGGATACCTCCAGTATGCACCAGACAGTGGGGTTGCTGACAGGTGGCCACTCCCCCTCTCTCCACCACTCTGCCAACGCGCCTCTTGGCGTGCTCTTGGTTGGGGATGGCCTCCTGAGGGTCCCTGGGGGCCAACTAGTCTTCCTGTCATCTCTAGTAAGGCCCAGACAGCTGGATTGTTGAGAATGGTCCGAGGACACGCCCCCTTTTTACACCATTCTGCAAACGCACTTCCTGGCACCCTGCTGCTAGGGGGATGAAGTCCACTTTAGTCCTGAGGTCCTCAGGACACAAGAGGACCTCTTTGCCCCACCAGCACTGCACGTTAGAGGCATGTTTGCAGAGTGGTGTAAAAAATGGCGGGCCTCAGATCACCTCTCAGCAATCACACTGTGTAGGGCTTGCTGGAGGTACCTGGTGGGATAGTTGGCCCACCAAGGACCCTCAGGATCCCAGGGACTTAATGTCCCAACTTATAACGTGCCAGGAGGAAGGTTTGCAGGGAGGAGGCAGGGCCTCAGGCGAGATGCCATTTTTTGGGGGAAGGGAGGCTGTGTGGCTCCCCTTCTCAATATTTTTTGGGCCTTGGGGACCCCATACCCCAGGGCCTTAGACATTTTAGTTTTAAAAAAAAGAAAACGGGTTGGGGGCCACGCTGCCCCCCTCCCGAGGCAGATTTCTGCCACAGGGACCCCATCCCCCGGGGTATGGACACATTTTTATCCCAAAAAGGTTTTTAATCCTTTTAAAGGAGGGGCCACGCGGCACCCTCTCCTCAGGCCAATGTTGGCCCCAGGGACCCCATGCCCTGGCCATATTTCTTTATTTTACATTTTGCAGCACACATAGAAAGAGTAAAACACCTCTCATGATGGTCTTTGTGCAGGAAGGTGTCTTTTCCTATGCAAAAACAATCCCCTCTACAACGCCGACACCCTTGCACCATTGTGCAAGAGTGCCTGCGTTGGTGCATGGTTGCCCATTGTGCGATAGCACAAGTGAAAAGGACAGAAATGTTCCGGATCTTGTAGATACCGCACATTCCTGTTTTCTTCTTTTTTTTACGCATGGCAGAGCAGCAGGGAGGCTTCCTGTGCTTCAAAATATTGTAAATGAGGCCCTGTGTCTCTCTTGATGTACCCCTTAGGTGTATCAGGAAACAACATGATCAAAGCATTGCCCATGGTTAGATTGTCTGTTGCCATAGCAGCTTGCATGATGGCATCTCGGTCTTTGTATTTCAGGATTCACAGTAGAACTGGATGAGGTGGTGCACCGGGAAGGTGGGGTGAGGCGGGGGCTGGCTCTGTATGGACCCACTCTATCAAAAAACATCAGAGAGCCCTGTGGTTAGATCATTGCTTTTCCCGTTCTCTAGGTAGGTCACCATGTTTGGCTTCTCCTAGGGCTCAAGAAGAACTACCATGCAGATATTGTTCCAGTTGGACCTTGCCTTCAAGGTCCTCAGTTCTGCCTTCCAAAAAACTAATATGGTCCATCATTTTGTGTAGATCCTGATGAAGTTGTTTAGTCTCAGCCAAGGTCTCAACCTCTTATTGGAGAGTGTCTTGTGGTCGTCGCAGAGCAGCCCAACATTGTTCACCACTGAGTCAATTTGGTGCTTTAAGGTTTTTCTGGTGTTTGTAATGGCTGTCAGAATTTAGGCCAGTTTAATTTGAGTCACGGGGGGCTAGGTGACAGGTCATCACCACCCACCACAACCTCCATATGGTTTGCCATGGATGGGTTGCCTGGGGTCTTGCATCCTAAGGTGTCTGGGGGTTGAGACAGAGATAATCTCCACGGGGTTACACAGTTAGCAAGGGCCGGTCACTGGTGGTCTCCGCTAAGCCAAAAAGGTCTCAAAGGGTGGATCCCTCCCTGCCCAACTCCTTACGATAGCCAATGACAAATATGGGCTCTCATGGCCCTGAGAGACCCCATGGCCCCCACCACAGTGGTCCAGTTACTCACCTGTGAGTAAGTTGAGCGGGGGAGCAAGGACACAAGCTGATAGGTAAGCCGCGCCTCAGTTTCAAGTCTCGTCAGGGCAGGCACCTCTTGGTGTTGAAGGGACACTCAGTTTCAGAACCTCCACCAATTCAGCTCTTAAATACGCTCTTCTGCAGCAGGCCAGGGTAGGCCCTGGTGCTACAGGGGACAACCAGGTCAGCAGGCCGGGTGTAGGCTGCAGGGTGCTGAGCCTTTACTACTCCCCCAGTTCAGGTTTCTGCTGCGCTCCTGCTACTTGTGGAGATCACCAGCACAGGTCCTCAGCCTCCTCTGCACACGGTGTCTCTCTCACCAGGCAGGCCAGGATAGGCTTGTGTTCTCGCTGCAGGATGCCGCTCTGGCCAACAGGCAGAGTATAAGGCCCAGAGCCCTGGAGATGTATAGGCTATTGCACCTCCCTCAGTGCAGGCCCTCACTGCCCCCCAGCTTTCCACGCTGGAAGTTGCTGTAATCAGCAGGGCAGTCTTGGTCCACCGGCCGCTCTGCCTGGGATGAACTCTCACGGAGCAGCACTCTAGTCTGGGAGGCTGTCCGCAGGGCTGTCGGGCCCCTATGTGATGAGGTGTAGCAGAGACAGATTCTGGGTTGGCAGTCCTTAGTAGGCCGCAGCAGGCTGCTACTTTGGTTCGCAGCACTGGGGGGCAACAATCAGTAGTTTGTGGGTGTGAGTTAGCTGAAGCTGGTGGAAAGTCATTGCACATATTCGACCCCCCCGGGCAGTCGTCGAATGGCATGCTAATGGGGGCGAACGGTCCTATTTCACCCATGGCCTAGTGGAGCTCTAGTCAAGTGCTGCTGCCACCTTAGGCAGCTAGGCCAAGGCCCCATTGTTGGTACTGCTTGAACTGCGTGCACACTTCTATGGGGATTGCTGTTGCTTTCGCTGTAGTTTCCAGTAATTGAGCAGAGATTCTCTCGGAGTGTGTTTTGGCTTAACCAGAGTAGGCTTATTTAGTTAGTAGGGGTGTCCCCTCTCCCACAGTAGTAGCCCCATTTCTGACAATCCAGATTTATATTATGCTTTTTGATCTAACAAAAAACTTGACTTCTATAAATGCAAAAGCATTCAATAGATAAATGTACGCTTGGGTGGGCCTTAGATTTTAGGACAATAATTAGACATATGTACAGAATGAAGTGGTCTAAAAAGATGAACATTTTTAGGTATTTAATGTTCCTTGGTCAATATGGTCCCATTTTAACTTGGGTGTTGTCACTCTGTACAGGTGTTAGACCACCTGGTGTGATTGAAAGCATGTATAAATACACATTGCTTTTGGTCTGTATTTAGCTTTGAAAATCAGCAAAACATGAAAAACTATGGGCCCTATATATTTTCAAGAGTACCATAGGTCGCTTTTGCAGTCTTGGGGTGGTGCCTTTGTAGGGGAACATAGCGTTCTTATATAAACCGACAGAAGAAAGAAACATCCATTTCTCTATTCAATTCAGTAGCGAGGATAGCTAAAGATCCGCAGAGACATTATTCGCAGAGACATTTTAGTCAAATCTAGGGAGGACGTTCTTATGCCCCGATTTGTGCAATCTGTCTTCCAGTTTAGCCTGAATTACAAAAGGAATAATGCCATGATCATTAATCCCAAAAGGAAGGGCTCTGACAAGCTAGTCTCTGGAATAACAATACCAAATCCTCCGCCCAAGTCCGCTATTTGCTAAAGCATAAGGAGCTTCCCATGCCATGAAAAACATAGGATTACCGGCTCCAAAGGCTATGCATCATAAATCTCGTAAGCAAGGATTTAAGTGAATAAACTGAGGTCTCCAAAGTTGGCAAGGGCAGTACCTTCAATGCATGTTTATCCACTACAGAAAATAACTGTTCTCCAGTCACATCCCACAGAAATCGCCTTCCTCGACATCAAGATCTGTCATGACAACGATGAACTGTACACCACTCTCTCCCGTAAACCTACGGAACGGAATTCATTGCTTAGATATGAAAGCACTACGAGACAACCGACCGGTGGGCCAGTTTTTGAGGATCAAGAGGAATTGTTCCAAAAAATCTGACTACATGGAGGAGTCAGATATTCTGGGAGCCAGACTCATAGCTAGGGGATACCCTAGAAGAATGATCAGGAGAGCGCAGAAGAGTGCGTGGTTTAGCCCGCGAGATGACCTCTTAACACCAAGAGACCGACAGGACCCCTCTCTAAAGAGCAACGTTATAAAAAAAGTAATCAACAGGCATTGGGGCCTAGTAGCGGACGACATTCAACAACAAGAACCACCCATGCATGCTTTCAGGAAAGCCAAGAGCATAAAAGACCATGAGGTTAATTCCTTCCTGCCCAGTGAGGATAACCCTACAATTCAATCTATGTGGAGTTTACCACCAATGTGTTATGTTAAGGGTTTATAGAGTGCTCACCTCACCCTGGGGCATCGCGGCGCTATCCGGAAAGACATATATCCTAAGGTGGATAGAGGAGCCGGTAGACTGGCCAGAATTAAAACAGGTGTGCTTTCAGCCGTTTCCTGAAAGTGCTGTAGCTTGTTGTTTTCCGTAAATCCAGAGGGAGGTGATTCCAGTACTTGGGAGCCAAGAACGAGAATGATCTACCTCCCGTCCGGACCAACCGAATACGGGGGATCTGAAACAAATCCTGGGCCCTCGATCTGAGGTTCCTGCTTGGAATATATTTGCGTAATTTATTCCATAGGTACACTGGGCCAGTGTTGTTCAAAGCCTTATATGTTAAACAACAGATCTTAAAACGTGACCTTTTTTTTACTGTCAACCGGTGTAGCTTCTTTAAGAGAGGAGCTGAGGGTGAACCTGCCGGCTGGTTAAGAATCATTCTAGCGGCAGTGTTCTGCACCACCTGCAGTTTAGCCATGAGAGTCTCTCCGACTTCCGCCAACAGGGCGTTTCCATAGTCCAAGCGAGAGAGGACCATTGCTTGTACTAAGGATCTCCGATGGGAAACAGGAATATAAGGAAATATTTTCTTCACCAGTCTGAGAGCATAATAACATGAGCTTGTCATGGAGGAAACTTGGGCTTTCATGTTTAGGCCTTGGTCCAGCTTTAAGCCTAAGCTCTTCACTGATCCATTAGAGGAAGGAGCGGCGCCTAGCTCCTGAGGCCACCAATCCTCTGACCAGATATCTGTTGCTTTCCCCAACAGCATCAGCTCGGTTTTGTCCGGATTCAACTGGAATCAGTTAGCTGTCATTCAGTTTGCAATGATGATCATGCCTTCGGCAAAACGAGCTTTATCGAGAGTGAGGTTTGATCCGATGTTAAAGATCAGCTGTGTATCGTCTGCGTAGGAGACGATAACAAAGCCCAATCTCTCCACAATCCTGGCCAGTGGGGCCATATAAATGTTAAAAAGGGTAGGGCTCAGACAGGAGCCCTGCGGGACACCTCTACCCAAGTGCCTTTTTTTTAATCTATACGGTCCCAGCATTACTGTTTGGAATCGCTCTGAC
The DNA here is from genome assembly GCF_964261635.1 of Lissotriton helveticus. Lineage (NCBI taxonomy): Eukaryota > Metazoa > Chordata > Amphibia > Caudata > Salamandridae > Lissotriton > Lissotriton helveticus. Next base: position 1,181,139,562 of record NC_136057.1, on the reverse strand, counting down.
AAGTTAAAGGCTTCCCGTTTAGCGCCAGCCTCATAGGCATGAATAGTGGGGTCCGGGGCAAAGACCTCGTCGAAGGAGGCTGCAGTAAGTTTATACCACTTCCTGCCCAGCTTAGCACCTGTCCAGGCAGGGCGGTTGACTGCATAAGAGTCTGGGAACTGCACACTAATCTCAATCAGAGAATGATCCGACCAAGGGAGAGGTTCGGGAGTCTTGCACATAAGCTGGTCCATATTCGAGAAGACCAGATCTAATTGATGACCAGCAACATGAGTAGCACCTACTGCTTTTAGCGTTAGTCCCATCTGTTCTAGGGAGGATAGGAGTTTATTCACCTCCGGCTCCGCCTGATTTTCCCCATGAAGATTAAAATCTCCCAATAGGATGAATCTGTGTGTTGCCAACACATGCAAAGCGATGCGTTCCGTCAAGAGGTCGGTAAATTTAGCTTTTGGGCCCGGAGGCCGATAGATTAGGGCGCCATACCAACAGTCTGATGCAGACACAGTAACTTTAAAAATCCCTAGTTCCAGACAATCATTGCTAATTGTGGTTATCCAGTTCACCACCAAGTGTTTTTTAAACGCTATGGCAATCCCCCCTCCTGTTTTTATTTCTCTATCAAGATGAATAATCTTGTACTTCTCTGGTATAGCCAGAGTTATTGCTGGTTGATTTACCGGATTTAGCCATGTCTCCGTGAAGAAGCACATGTCCGGATCCTGAGTGTCAAGCATATCCCATATCTCATAAGAATGTTTCACGAGGGATCTAACGTTACACAACCAAAACCTTTGAGGCTGCTGTTTCCTGGATGGCATATCAGCTAAACCCTCCTGTCTTATCATACCCCCTATTGGTGCAGTCATCTGAACCTGACAGAACCTACAGCTTACAGGACCTTCCAGTGCATGGGCTAACCTCTGCCTACAGTTACCCGATCGCCCATTCATTACCTGTGCTTGGATTCCAAGTAGAGTGTCTGCTGAGTAGCTCATAGGATGTAGAGGTCGGGAGACCATAGTACACGAGGCATCCTCCCTGGCCATCACAAATGCAGCAAGTGCAAAGCGTGTGCAACCACTATACAAACAAAAACTTTCACACATAAACAGCGAACAATTGACTTACAGGGTTTCACCAACTGTAACTCATCAAACGTGATTTATGGCATCTTATGCCCATGTGGCCTACTGTACGTGGGTCAGACCCAACAAACAGTTAAGATGAGGATCCTTCAGCATCATAGCAGGATACGATGTCAGGTTCAAGGAGCGCCCCTTGTTGAACATTTTGCCAAGCAAGGCCACACACCAGACCAAATGCAATGGCTTGCATTGGAAAAAGCAGAACTGGACCCAAGGGGAGGAAACATCAGTTCTGTCCTTAATCTAGAATCAAAATGGATGATGAAATTGGACTCAATCACAAATGGGCTGAATGAACTCGATACAAGCAATGCGCAACTGGCTTGCCTAAGTATAAGATAGAATCCAATGTTTGTGACACCTTCAATTCCTGATCTGTCTTCCTAATAACCACCTTCTTTCTCCTTAGTTTGTTTGGAATGTCATGCTGCAGAACATCTTTTGAACTTTTAAACCAGTCTGCTTTTTCATTTCAACAACTAGTGCCACCTCATAGACCAGTGGTTCCCAAACTTTTTTGACCTGCGGCTCCCTTGACCTATTGGCCATGGCTCCCCATTATGTCACTTTTTTTCGGGTGGGGGGGGATATAAGCCCGGACTCAGAAGTACTTTCATTTTTTTCCATGAAAATAATTGGGATGAAGCCGATTAACATATTATAATTATATTTGTAACAAAATTAAAATGAAAGCAGTCGTTTATAATAAACTTTAAGTGTTAAGTGACTGTAAGTGCATAGAAACATTCCTGCGTCTTCAGGTGCGTGTTAATCTCACTGTGCCTGTGCTGTGATCTTCTTGACTCTGTTAGTGCTTCTATTCACCTCCTTTTCCCTCCATCTGTGTTGGGGCATCGCTCTGTTTGTACGTATGTGTTGGTATTTTTGGAGCAGAGACCTAGCTGGAGCACACCGGAGCTCTGAAGTATGGACATACCTTCGTGCCTAAGATGTTTTGATTCAGCTCAATGTCCCTGAACATGCTTAGGGGCCCATCACTCTTGTAAAGCCGCCTAGATGCTCCGTTTTATCCCCAAAGATGCTTAGATGCACCACCATGGCCCATAAGAAAATGGTCAAAGGTACTCACTGTCTTTGATTTGAAATGGCTTGAATGCACGGCTACTCTGTCCCAGAAGGTGCTTTGATGCACATCCTAGTTTGCGTCCCTGAAGGTGCTCAAATGCACCCTTATCCCTGTAGTCAGAGGTACCCTTCCTCTCTGCGTCACTACCAGCTGTGACAACCCCCCCCCTGTGCACTACTTCTACATTTGAGATATCCCCTTCCTGTATGCTCCTTTCATATGTGAGACCCTCTCTCCAATGGCTACTGGAAATGTGAGGAAAACAACATATAGCACACATCAGGGCATAAATATGAAGCAGATAGGGAATGCATAACACAGAAGAATTACCCAAAGCATAACCATATCCATATCACCATAAGTCCCTTGTATCTCAGAAATCACGAAGCCATGCCATAAACTTACAAGTAGCAGCAACCTGCACTCCAAATACGTGGTATATGATGCTGTGCACAACACAGAGGTGACAGGGACATCTGCAAACCTACCACAGTGAATTTGGTAATTTAGCAACTTTGTTTCTCAATGACGCTGAGCCTCCGTCGCAGGCTCTCTCTGGCATTGCTATCACTGCCAAGCAAATGCCCCCAACGTAGGAGCGAACATGGGGGGGGGGTGGCTGACATGGCACAGAAGAGGGGAGAACTCACTAGGTCCCTCTCAAGTGAAGTTTCAGACGGCGGTGTATCCCAAACACATGGCTCAGCTGCAGCCGCTCTGACACTTTAATCTGGACAGCCGCAGCTAGGGGGCCTGGGGAGGACACAGGGGGCCTCATGCCTGGAAGTGCGGGGGAGGTTTCTGACTGTGGTGCACTTCTCTGGGGCAGAAAGTATCCGGTATTCAAGAGCACTGTGGCTCACACAGGAAAATTTGCGAGGCGGGTCCTGGGGGGCACTAGTCTGAGCTCCTCATGGTAAAGCACTTCAATAGTGAATTCGGGTCCATCTGTGCTTGCTGGTCACCACTGATAACTGCCGATAGTCACTGATGTTTTTCTCTCCGGCCACTCCTCACAAAGGAACAATGCTGCACTCCCTGAGAGTTCAGCCGACGTTTGGAAGTTCAACTCTCCACGTTTTCTTTCCGCCGTGAGCAGCGCTCACCAAACGCTATATATGAGGAAATCAGTAGTGCTTACCCCGGTGGTTCCCAAACTGTGCCAGTGACACTCTCTCTCCCTGTGTGCTCCTGCCATCTGTGAGGCCCTTCCCATTTATTTATTTTATTTATTTACTGCGATTTTCTATAGCGCGAACATTACCCGAAGAGCGCTGTACAAAAGAACAAGTTGCGATACATAAGGACTTAGGATTACATGAGTTACATAAAAGATACAAACGGAAAAAAAATTGCAAATGTACAAGTTGTAAAGTCACACAGGGAAGAAATAAAAATATATATTTATTTTGTAGTGCATATAACTTGCATCCTTGATGATAATTTGAATGTGTAAATACACACTGTCGTCCACACATGACATTTTACTTTCCCTGCCCTAGGTGCACTTATTCTATATAAGACAACATGGTAAGACCACTAGACCTCAGGGAGAAAAGTGTCCAAATCATGTGCCTGATGTGTCATGGTATTGAATTAATTTAGCTTTCAATGCGAGACTCATTCTTTCAGAACTAAAATTAATTCAAAGCCTGGTTTCCGTCTCGTCAGGTCCTACTGATTCAGACTATACTGGACTGCTTTTTCGGCAATTCCCTTTAGATGAATTCCCCTCCTAGTTGGTCCATTTTTTTGTTACTTTGATGGTTGCCGGACAATTAGACATTCAGCAATTGTCTGCCCCGACCTAAACTGCAATTGTCTGTTTGGGGAAATCCTTTAACCTTCCATCCTAATTAGACTACTTTCCTCCATTACATCAGTGAAAGAATTTAAGCTCTGCTGCTTCCTTAACCTCTACCGCGCTAGCGGGTTTTCCCGCTGTGCGCTGAAATTTGAAAATCGCGCGGTTTGTGACAAAGCCAGCTCGTCATCCGCATAGCGCAGGTAACGCCCATGACGAGCTGGCTTTGTCATCAGCGCTGAAGGGGTTAACCTTGTTTCACATCCTGAAGGTGACCCATGAATAAACCATGGTCGAATCGCTTTTGACATTAATGGCCAATAGGCATGATCTGTTGAAAAACACAGCTCTGCAACCCTAACTGTTGTATAATTTTGCCCGGCTCTGTATTCCATTTCTGATTGTCTTGAGCCGAATTTTACATTTTCCTATACATGATTCCGGGGCCACGTTTACTTTGAGCCCCTTATGTTCACCTCTCTGACAATGAGAACTTTCTGACTATAAAAAACTTTTCTGAAATATTGCTAAATATATGTATTTGGTATACGTAGCGGTTGGTTTTTTGGGACTATTTTGTGGCTGACTTTATGGGTAACACCATGAATGAAACATTGGCGTAAAAGAGTGTCACCTCAGTGCGAATGCTGTTGCTTTTTTTATAAGCTGCCACCAGTTGTGATAAATACACACTAGTGTGAAGCTGCCAACGGTGAGGACGCATCCCTGTGTGCTTCTGCTGTTCGGCCTCTCTGGTGCTCGAGCTCTTGTCCATGGGCAGCTATGTTGTATTATCAGAGGACTGGGAAGGGTGGGTGGTCCAGTGTAAGCCTGCTGGGAGGCAGCCGCCGTAGAGCTGCAGTGTTTGTGTGTGAATGGGACACAGTAATGTGCTTTTCACACTCATTCATGGCTCATTAGTGCCTGCTGGGAGGTAGACACACCAGAGCTTTGTGTGAGTGAGATGCCGACAGGGGGGCTTTCTTGACTCCCCCACGACAGTCCCAAATGGGTTATTCAGCGCCACAAAGACAATCTACAAACTTTAACCTGCTACCTTTTCCACTTTCCCAAGCTGTGCGTGGCGCCCCTGGCTACTTCTAACGGCGCACCAGGGATCCGCAGCGCACAGTTTGGAAACCACCGTCATAGACTATTGAACTTTGTTGATAATGAACCTTCATAACATTTAATTACTTTCTCCAGAATCTCCTTTTTGCATATCAACTTTGTGGTTCTACCATGCTGTGGGAGACATGAATATTGGTTGGACTATTATACAGGATATTTATTGTTTAGTATACTTGGGTCAATCAAACAACGGTATATGTTGGTTCTATGTACTGGAAATAGTTCTTCACTCAGTGACCAGAGTGTGCCTTGCCATGTTGTTTAATCTTATAGCAGTATTTTTTGGTTCTATTTATTGATTAATGTTTAATTCAGTTACCAGAATTTGCGCTGTCTGGTTCCCGACAATTAAGAATCCAAACCATGGCCAACTATCAATTCCACATTGCCACAGGCATGCCTGATACGCTCCTACTCAGATTGTGGGCCATTCGGTGCAATTTTTTTTAATTTCCATTATCGCCCGGCACGTCACGCACAGCCACCAGCATGCACGACTTCGGCGGAGTGATCTCCCTTTATTAACAGACAGCACGCCGTGTGCGGGTTGTTCCTTCCAGACGCTTTCAGCAGACCGCACCGGTAAGATGCCTTGAGCAGTTTGTCCGTCTAATATTCTCATGCCAGTCAGCGGCGCCACGGCGATCTTTAGTTTATTAACATGGCACTCGCAACGTTACGGTCCATTAGGAATACTTGGAATATTGATGCCAGCACGTAGTTACTAATTAGCACAATGCTAGTTGTAACAGTCTCACGGCACTAGCTTAGCGTCCTTCAACAGCACCGCGACGGGCAGCATTCTGGGCAGCATTCTGTATGTTGCCCTTAACATGATCCCGCGGCCCGGTAATCATTAGAACTTTATTTATTGTAAGGCGATCTATCTTTTATTAACATGGCACTCACAACGATACCATTAGGAATACATGGAATATTGATGAAAGCACGTAGTTACTAATGAGCGCAGTGCTAGTTGTAACAGTACCACAGCACTAGTTAAGCACCGCGATGGGCAGTATTCTGTTTGCCGGGCCGAGGGATCGCGTTGAGGGAAACAATCTTTAGAAGTTGATTAATTGTCTGTCACATAAGAAATTCGCCAGACAAACCCGAACAAGTTTGATTGTTCACCAGCACAGTCTGACCCATCGGGGCTTTATTAATTATGCTGGCATTAACATTACCAGTGACACAAGATCGTTTTGCTATAATTTTGACAACTATTATACAATGACAATATATTGCGGCCCAAGCTGTAGGTTATTTCCATCCCCAGCTTTTTCTAACTCACTTGTAGCTGTTGTCAATTCACATTCGTGCATGACACCGTTTCTTTTGGTATGCCCAGACCCGTGTTGCCACCTGTAACCCCCGTTTTCAAATCGGTACCCCCCACGTTCGTTGATAAGTTTTTCCACTTAACCCAGTCTCAACGTGACTTGGGTTCTTAGCTGGTTTTTGCTTATCTCTCCTCCTCAGATTCAATCTCCGTCCATGCCTTTGATTGACTCGGACCCAGACGGTTTTGAAATTTTGGGATAAGATCCATTCGGAAGGGATCGAATTGAAAATTATGAACCTCGGGCACTACGCACACAAATGCAGTAAGTGTGTAGCTCCCCCATTACTTTTGAATGATTATTAGACCTACTTCATTTAGGTTGACTGTTACCTTTATTATTTAGGTGACGCCTCACTCCTGCCAACACATGACAAGTTGGAGAGCGACGGAGCCCTTTTTTTCTCTACAACTGATCTGTGAGAATAATCTCCCCCCGCCGCTACTACATTCATGGTAATACTATTCAACTTTGTCCAAAGTTTTGGATTTTTATTCCCATTTTAGATACAATGTCAGGCACTTATCTATCGTCCCTCCTTTTCCTTCTTAGGTGTCACAGCCCTCCCCATCTCACACTTGTCCGGAGGAAGACCCCGGTAGTAAGGTTCAAGATACCTACAAATATAGGGGTCGAAACATCGACTTCACAGCATTTGGCAATACAGAATCGACAGTGATTAATAAACTGTGTTCTTATTTGTTATATGGCAAATATGGATATAAACTGTGGACTTAGACTCTCTGGTATATGATGTATATATACCTAAATTGTATGTGATTTTTTGTCACCTTCACCCAACCTTCCCTTCACTATCTAACAACCTTCCTCCACTCCTCTCTTCCCCATGACACCACACATTTTAATGTGATACCTAGTTAAGGTGTTATTTCCAAAACTGTTCATAAAATGCATTTCCCAATGTGATTAAACATTGGCGATACACTGTGTTTTCTCCTTTTTTGTTGTTTCATGACCTGTGTTCTTTAAACAATCCTTTTTATCCCCCCCACGTGAAAGCCAGTAACACACTGGGACCATTATTACACATACCGTCTAGTACCCAGGTCCCAGTGATTCCAGGTTTACCCTGTCTTGTAATTAGTTAAAGAAACATATCCGTAAAAAAGATATTTTTTAAATAATGAAAGTCTCATGAGTACACTTCCTATTCGTTTTTTCTGTGTTGACAGTTCAACCGATTGCCCAGTTTACTGTTTGAGTTTATTGACTCAGAGGAGGAGTTGGTTGAACTCTGGATGGAGCCTGATGATTTGGATCCCTCTTGGTTTTGAGAGGCCATAAAGATGTCTGCTGCCCCTTTCTCTCTTGATGTACGAGTGTCTGGAAGATTCAAGATACTAAATACACAAGAAATTAGAACAACACTTGTCTTGCCGTCTGAAATGTGTTTTCTCATGGTTATGACAACTTAATCAAATACCCAACTTGAGTCCCTTCCCTGGTTTCCAACTGGATCCCGAAACGTTTTCCCTTGCCATTCTCTATTACCATCATCTTGTGGTTATATTCAGCGTCAACAACTATGTTTTGTGTGAGCCATGCTCAATCGCAATTGGTCCAGCAGTATTGCAGTCACTTCTGGTTTTAGGTGTGGTTGGTATTCTCAAGCTTCATCCTTACTTGGGGTTACTTTGGGAGTGTTCAATGAATCTACTGGTTAATATCCATTAGAACAAATTACTTACCTTCAGTAATGTTATTTAATTGACTTGACGACCCCCATTGATTCCTTAAGCCCTACCACCCTTCTCATTTGAGGAGTTGCATGTTCTGTTTGTTGCCTTTTTTTAACATACTTAAGTCCATGGAGGGTGTGGAAAACGGATGAAAAGAATGTTACTGGTGCATATGGTGCCCTATTTGTAAGTCAGTATGTAATTTCTGGTGGAGCTGAGAGATGGTGATGGAAAATGGTTAAGAAAGAATTTCGGCATGCAGTGTGACACATTGGCAATCATTAAAATGAGGAACTGTAATGAACATTCATTAAAAACAGCCATTCCACGTACCAGGTAGGGACTTAAATCCAGAGGTTTTGGAATTAGACAGATCTGCTTTCTAGCAAAACCTACTGGAAAAGAAATATACATTGTTGCGCCTAGCAAGCCTTAAATTCCAGCTTATGGGGTGCATAAGAAAAAGAGAGAGAATGGAGCATGTTACTCCTTTATGGCAGACCTGCATTATTTCTCAAACTGGAAACGCAGAATCTCAACTTGGTGCTGCTAGTGTACATTGTTTAAAAAAAAAATCCAACTCTAGTATGAGGCTGAAAGAATATTATCCATCCATTAGACATGTAGGTGATAACAAAATGAGGGCAGCTTGAGGTCTGTCCTGGTCGATCTCCACATGTGATCTATAAGCTACCAGGTACACATTTTAAGAGTGGCTTCTGGTCATTGTGTTTAATGCCAAGGCAAGGTCTAGCAGGACGATATCATCCCTGGTGTGTGCTCGGCAGTACCAAAAAGATACTAGGGCTGAATTCATACCCCACTATAATTAGATAAAGAAACATTTAGTTTTTGATGCAGTGTGAGTTGGTGGAAGAGGGGCAGTTTAAGGGTGTTGGCCGAGTGGGCTATTCTCAAGATGGGTCTGAAATTTTAGAAGCTCAATGGAGGGCTTTTTGAGTATTGCTTGGATCTGCGTGTAGGGTGTAATCGTTTGTTGGTGCTTCTGATCAAAAGTGAACATGTTAGTAGTATTGTCATGGATTTTGTTCCTGGAGTTTTCCTCTGGCTTGCTGCACAGCTGCTGAGACGGGTGACTGAAAAGTCCAAGCCTTCAGGAAGTGGAAATAATTGACAACTTTGAAACGTTCTATTTTTGTGCGCATTCGATGCAGCTCTGTTCATTTTTTTTGTATTACCAATAACAGTTTCTTTGCTTTCGGGGTTTTGTTTTGCCAATTCAGGCACCTAGATGGACATATTTTCTCAAGTTGGCTTTTAAACATATTAAGCTTAGAGAGCCACCAAACACTTACACTATGCTCAATTCCTATTCCACTTCCTATTTTCCAGTTTGGCATCTTTGCTCCCATAAAAATAAATATAGAAGAAAAATATCGTTAGACAGCCTACTGCATAGAAGGCTTTGGTAAGCCAGCAGCAAATTACATTTAGGGAGCATATTAATGAGGTCGGGTTCAGAAAAGCAGGATGGAAATCTGGAAACTGATTAATTAGGACGTCCAACTCTACATTATTTCCTTGTCAACCAAGTATTGCTTTAGGTGCTGTATGATTCTGCAGAGTTCTCTCTTCACTGCAGTAGAAGTATGGGAGTGACGTTGGGGGCAAGATGGCCGCTGTGTTGTTGTAGAGGACAGTCGCACTCTACTCCCTCTCCCGACCTGAGAATGTCGCTGGCAGTTTAGAATGGACATGCTGATTTTTCAGGGGCTAACCAAGAACCAGTCAAGGATAAGTACTGGTGTTGAGCTCCGTATATTGAAAACCGTTTTGGCTGTACTGTGGAGTTTGAAAAAGCACTGGAGGAGCTTCTACAGTGATATCAGAACAACCTGGGAGATGTCTCAGCGCACTGGGGCCATACCGATGATGTCGCTCTCAAGCAAGCGGGCGATCCCGGCTAATAATGCAGCCTCAAAAGCACTGCAGAAAAAAGCAGAGAAAGCCGAGAAAGAGAAGGAAAAGAAACTGGACGCGAGGGCAACAAAGGCCGCACCAGCAGCCGGGAATAGAACACAGCGAGGGCCGCAACAGGACAGCAGCCCGCAAAGTAAAGAGGCTACGGGCTTGCAGCGGGCCAGTTCCATGCTGACTAAAGAACTGAGGCAGCCTACCTTGTCGGAGTCCTTTGCAGGGAAAACGTCTGCTGGATCGGCAGGACTTGCAGGAGCATCAGTAAGGCCGCTGGAGAGTCTCCCCGCCTCGGTAGACGCTGGCTCGGAGATCACCGTCCTCGAGGACGTAAGCGTCATGGTTACTGAGCAACAGGAGGAATCACGCCCAGAATGTACGCCTCCCGCGGAAACCGCTCACAGAGATGGAAGTTTGGTCCAAGGATTACTGGTGAGCGGGGGGTACCAGAGGGAGCAGGGGCAGCGCTGGGCGACACAGAGACAGAACAATTTAAAAATGCTGGATGCCTTGATGCAAGTAGAGGCAGGATTTAGCAGCGATGGGAAGCAGACACACAATGCAAAATGGGGGAGCCTGACAAGCCTGGACTTGCAGCAGGAGCGAGAGGCGAGCAAAGGAACCAGGGGGGCTCTCCAGAAGGAGACAGGTTTTTCCTTCCTTCCCACACAAGTGATCAGGAAGGGGGGGAGCACCACCACCGATCTATCAACAGACTCGGAGGATGATCACAGCAGTGGCTCCAGGGGAAGAACCACACAAAAGAAAAGAAGATCAGCAGTAAGGCGGGAAAGAGGAGGCTCGGCAAACAGTACAAATAAAAAGCTATTATGGGACTATTCTGGTATTTCTAGCATCTATCGAGAAAATAACCAGGGAGAGGGGGGCTGCAGGAGGAGCGAACATTGGGAACCCATCACAGCATGCTACACTGGACATAATGTTTAACACATTGAAGCAGATGCAGGCGGAGGCTAGGACAGAAAGCCGAAGAGCGAGGCAAGACAGGAAAAAAATACAAGCAGCTATAAGGAAAATGAACAAGAAATACGAAGAAGTTGAGGAAAGAGTGGGTCAAGTGGAGGAAAGGACTGGCAGACTTGAGGACGAGGTTACAGACTGGCAGACCTTTAAAATGGAGCAGGGGAAGGTTGTCGAGTACTTACAATGGAAGATTGAAGATTTTGAAAATCGACAGACGAAATAATATGAGATTGCTAGGACTGGAAGAGGGGGTGGAAGGACAGGACGCAAGAGGGTATGTTATTAAACTGTTGAAAGGCGCTTTTCCTGAGGCCCAGTGGCAATGGGAGACAGAGGTCCAGAGGGCGCACAGATTCCCATTATCACATAAGAAGAAAAGGGGGGGAACCCAAGATACTTTGCCCAGGGGAATGCTGGTGTTTCTAGGGAATTTTTTGGCAAGGCAGGAAATAATGGAGAGAACCAGGCCAGATGCTAAAAAAAACATATGAGGGGGTCACCTTCTTCGCAAGACCTGACTTCTGTCACGTGACAGTCGAAAGGAGGTGGAAACTCAGGCAACTAATTACCCCTTTCCAGCGTCAGGGTTCAGAGGCTTATCTAATGTTCCCAGCAAAATTAAAAGTCATCACTGGGGGGCATACCAGAATGTTTTTTTCTGAGATCAAGGCAGGAGAATTCCTAGCGGAGCTTACTGAGAATCCTAAGGGGAAAAACAATAGAGGAAGAGAGCCGATCACTGCCCCATAGTGGCAAACGTAGGGCAGCTTCATGAGGAACACACAAGATAAATCAGCAACATGTTAGGGTAAGGAAAAGAGAGGGAGGCGACACTACAACCGATAGCAGTCACATATAGGTCATGTATGACCTATCTGCCTGTAGAAGGGGGGGTAGGCAGGGGGGAGGAGGGGAGGAAGGGGGGGCACGAGGGGTTGGTGACGGATGGTTGGTAATTACAGCACAAAAGGAGAGGACATACAGTCACATTTTGGTACTAGTCACATCAGGAGTGGGGAGGACTAATTGGACATATTGCAAGGGAATTTTTAGTAAGCATAGATGGCATTAAGGATCGCCTCTATTAACATATGCGGCCTAAATGATGGAGGGAAAAGACAGAAGGTAGCGGTTATTGAAATTAGACGTGATCTGCATACAAGAGACAGATATTGAGGGAAAGAGTAAATTCCTGCTGGAACAATTGGGGTTCGAGGTCCTTGCGCGCACACAGCAAGGTTCCAAGACAAGAGGGGTCGCCATAATAGCTAAGAAGGGCGTGATGAAGGTTAAGAGGAGGAAAGAAGATCAATGGGGGAGATGGGTAATGATCGAAGGAGAAACAGTGGCCGGCTGCTGCACAATTGCCTCTGTATACGGCTCAACTGATGATGAACCTGAGGTGTTTGATTGTTTAGATATGGAATTACCTTTGTGGCCAGAACCTGTAATCTGCTGTGGGGATTTCAATATAAATGGACTGGCAGGTTTGGGTATGACGGGAGGGGGGGGTCTATGGGGGCCGAAAGAAGAGAACGTGTAAGGCCATCTGTAACTTAGCACAACACAATGCGTTAGTTGATGTGTGGACACATAACTATCCGCTGGGAACGGGCAGCACCTTCTACTCGGCGCCGCATAGGATAGTGGCCAGACTAGACTATTTCCTGATCTCAAGCTCTTTGGAAGGTGGTAGTCAGATTGAAAGGCTTCCACGGATACTATTGGACCATAATCCGCTTGTGTTAACTATCCCTCAGGCTTACAAGGGGGAAGGAAAGGTCTATACTTGGACTTTTGAGAGAGGGTTATTAAGGGAAGAAGACTATGTCAACAAGATGCAGGTCTGGATTGGCCAGTTTTGGGAGATTAATAGGGGAACGGCTTCTGCGGGGATGGTCTGGGACGCGTTCAAGGCCGGAGTTCGGGGAGAAACTCTAAGTTACATGCTTCAGAGGGCCAAAAAGGAAAAATCTGCTATGAATAAAAGATTTAGGGACTTGGCAGATCTAGAAGATCACTTAATACTCGCCATCACCAACCAAGACCCAATAGAGGAGACACTAGTTAAAATAGAATTAAACAAAGCAGAGGCTAGCGAAAGCATGACAAGAAAAGCGGCAGGCAACTATTTGGCTAAAAAAGAAAAATGTTATGAATATAATGAGAGTTGGCCACCTTTTAGCAGTCCGGACTAGACAAGATTTGGCAGCGGGGGAAATAAAGGAAATTAATGATGGTACGGGAGGGGTTGTAAATAAGATAGAGGAGGTGCGGGAAGTTTTTAGGAAATTTTACGCAGCCCTATATGATCACGACCCTATTAACAAAGACCCTGAAATTGCGGAATATCTGGCTGGCATACCACATGGAGAGCTAAACGAAGAGGGAAAAGTCACTAGAGCTTCCGCTGACTCTCCAGGAAACACAAGATGCACTACTTAATCTCCCCTCAGGGAAAGCCACAGGGCCCAACCAAATCCCGGCTGAATTCTACAAAACCTTCTGGGGTATATTGGGAAGGGATATGCTTGAGACTCTGAGACAAGCACAGATAAGGAATTCAGTTCCGCACTCCTGGGCGGGGGCAGACATTATAGTAATCCTTAAAAAGAATAAAACACCGCTGGAGCCTGGGTCCTATAGACCAATCACGCTCATGAATGCGGATGCTAAAATTTTCTCAAAAACACTGGCACAGAGGCTAAGCAAGGTAATTGAGAGTTTAGTTAGCACTTCACAGCACAGATTTATTCCGGGGAAAGGGACTACGCAGCACACAAGACAAATGATTACTATCTTAGATGCTGCGGGGGCTACAGGAGACCCGGTCGCGGCCGTATTCCTGGATGCAGAGAAGGCCTTCGACAGGGTCTCCTGGGGCTATCTGTGGAAGGTGCTGGAATGGTTTGGCATTGGCTTGGGGTATATTAAAGCTATCCAGGCCCTGTATGTAGACCCGACTGCAAGAGTAAGGATCAATAGAGGCTATACATCTGAAGTACAGATAAGGCGCGGAACAAGGCAGGGCTGCCCGGCCTCGCCCCTTTTGTTTGCGCTGTATCTGGACCCTATCCTACGAAGGCTGGATGAAAACACCAACATCCTTCCGGTTAAGCTGCATGGAAAGAAGCACAAAATATTCGCGTATGCGGACGATGTAGCTATCATTACACTAAACCCAGGGATAGCAATAATAGAAATTGAGCAGGAAGCGACAAACTTTGGTGCAATGTGACTGAAGCAGTATATCTAGGGATAAAGGTTACAGCTGATTTAGACAGACTGGTAGAGTTAAATATGGGGAAAGTAAACGAAAATACGGAAAGGATTCATAACCTACACCGGACTCTGATGGGCCGCATAAATGTGATTAAGATGGTAACATTCCCGAAATTCCTTTACCTTTTCAGAGCTATCCCGTTGTTTTTTGAACATCTATGGTTTAACAAACTGGAAGCAATACTGAATAGGTTAATTTGGGCACAGGGGAAGACGAGGAGAGCTTACCGCTATCTCACTCTATCCAGGGAGACGGGGGGATGGGGGACCCAGACTTTAGGCTCCATTACTGTGCAGCAGCCTTGCAGTACTTTCACGGACTGATAGGGGGTGGAGGAGCGGTGCAAATAGACGGCAGACTTGGCTTCACTAATGTATATACTGCACTACTGGGTGAGGAGGCTGAGAATGGCTTCTTAAACACAATTGATTTTAGCTATTTTAAACACACACGGTTCAAGACATTAAGAGCGGCATACAAGATCTGGATGGCGATTTAAAAAAAAACTTGGGTTAGGCAGGTACAATAACTATACACAGCTCTACACGAATCATTCACTACCGGGAGACATCTTTAAGGACACGATCATGAGGGACTGGGATAATAAGGGGGTTAGGAAGATTGGGAACCTTATGGACAACCAGGGGGGCATATTACAGTTTCTTGAACTGCAAACAAAGTTTAAGCTAGAAGGCAATAGTTTCTTTAAGTACCTGCAGCTCAGAAGCTTTTTCACCCATAAGCAGGGTGGCCCACTAGGATTTGGTCAGAGGCAAGTAATGGAGTATATAGAACGATCTACTCACTGCACAATCAGGCAGCTATATGCAGAATTTACTGCAATTAAAAGTGATGATAGGGGAAAATATGCTGCTAAGTGGATAGAGAAAGTGGGCACACAATCAGAGGGCCTCTAGGCATCTCTGGATCTGGGAAGCACTGTTCTGTGTTCAGCACACTACAAACGCAGCACTACAAGACGATTTACTCACTGTATCACACTCCGGCTAGAATCGCTCAATGGGGCGGAACCTCAGGAACAACATGTCCACGCTGCGACTCTAACGACGCAGATATTGTCCACATGTTTGCACAGTGTCCACAATTGTACTCTTTAAAGGTTGCTATTGAGAAGTTTATGGATGACTCTTTAAAGATCAAGGTCAAACTCACAGAAGAAGTAATAATCTTGGGAGTGGCGGAAGGCGTAGAGGGCTTACCAATGGAGTTTGTATTTATGTCAGCTGCGGTCTATCGTATCTGCATAGCAAGGGCATGGCTGGATAGGGCCCCGCCATCGTTTCAAACCTGGATTGCAAGTCTACTCTCTATTTATAATTTGGAGAAAGCAATCTACGAAAGGAAGGGCCGAACAGCTAGATCATTAGGGGGGGGGGGGAATCTGGCTACCTATAACTAACTCGAAAAATGCCAGCTTGGGTGAGGGGTACGGGGAGGTATCTCTGACAACCATCTGAAAAATACAAATGACTATAGGCGGGAAATTGCTTTCTGTTTAAGTCTTCTGTTTATTATGTAATGACTGTGACATGGCCTAATATTGGTATAATTGATTAAGTGTGCTGTAACACTTATTGGATTTATTTGGAAAAATACAAACTTTAAATAAAAAATAAATAAAAAGTATGGGAGTGACATTTTCTAGTTGTAGTTTGAGCTAAAGATTATGTCTTGTGGGTGGATTCTTCGACAAATTGATTCAGATGGAGTGTTAACAGATTACTGTTATCGACTTATATTTTGATTTGCTCGCATTAAGCAGGAAAAAATCATCAGAATTATTCAACTAGATTTTCTTTTAAGGCGCAAAAACAAACATTTGCAATGATTCAAGTGTCTAAAGGGATTTTTGGCAAGACCGCACTTTGCTTACTGTTTGGGCATTGTATAATATACAAAAAAAAATGCTACGAAAATAATCAGAAAAAATGTCAATATAAATTTTAAAAAGTAAATTAAAAAAAGAAAGCATTTTTGTGCCATTGTGTGAAAACAGAAAGTATGTGTGACTGCAAAATCAACATTATAAAACTCTTACTCGTACTTTTTCCTACACCGTCCCCTTTGTACTCTAGAATTTGCAATATCAATGCCAATGCCAATGTTTTTACACCACACAAACAATGGAAACGGATGTGTTGGATAGCAATAGTCTTTCTTGGACATATTTTCTAGCCATTTATCTTAGCAATCCTTATTTGGGTTGATTTGACAGAATTTGGCCTATGTCCTGGGCCACAAATACATATTCCATTCTTAAAAAGCAAAGTTCAAAAACTTACTGAGTTTGAGAATGAAATTAAGTTATTTAGATTAGAAAATTAAATTAGAGAGCATTGTGGGCCGATTGAGTCTCTTTCCGCTCACTTCACCTGCCGAACCTCCAGAGAAGCAATTACTGCTTCACACCTGTCCGGTAAATGTGAAATCAAAGCCTGAGAAAAGCGGACACTGAACTCCAGCAGGAAGACAAATACATTAAGACACCAACACAAGAAGACCATGTGGCCAGGATACAAGTAACGACATAACAATGACACTGGGACCCCCACCCGTTCCATTCCAAACTCTTACTTACACCCTAACCACAACACTTTTCTTTAGATCATACCTTATTCTAACCATCAACTCCTAAACATAATCTTAAACATCTTCCTAATACTATATAGCTCATACATTTTTCTAATAAGTTTAAGTAGTTCAATTTTCTCTTTTGTTACTGTCTTTTTAATTCTATTTATATCTTACAACAAACCCTACTGACAGTTTTCTGAGCAATGACTTTCCTGCCATGGTCTTATGAGGGTGTAGCCACGAATAAGAATCAAAACAACCTGCTTCTGAAGGACGGACTTTTGCGTGAATAGGTCAATTTTTGCTGTAAAATCCGTAAATAGTGAACTTGTATTTTGCATGAGCGCTAGAGGCACACATATAGTCCTTGTTATGAGTTCTTGCTTAAAAGGTATATCCACACGTTTTTAGAGTGGGAAATTAAACAGTAGCAGATTGTAGGCTAAATAAGAGCACATTTAGTATATAGTTCGAAAATCAGATGCTGTATTCCTCACCATTCTATAGAAATGGGAAAACATTGGGAAAGGTTGATGCTGTGGAAGGAAGACATACATTGGGACAGGTAAAGGTATGGGTCGTTATTTATATGGTGTAAACCTAGCGAAAAGTAAGGGAGTGCTGTACATTGAGGCAACAGGAGGGAATTGGGGCCACCACGATATGACAACAACTGGAACGGGGGACAATGATATTTGAAGATACTGGATGCTAACCATGAAAGGAAGACTCTTGGATGG
Source organism: Lissotriton helveticus (assembly GCF_964261635.1). Lineage (NCBI taxonomy): Eukaryota > Metazoa > Chordata > Amphibia > Caudata > Salamandridae > Lissotriton > Lissotriton helveticus. The sequence continues at coordinate 1,181,121,812 of NC_136057.1, read as the reverse complement.
AAGTGCCGACATGGAGACAATGACACAGGAATGGAGAACAAGGACAGTGGCACATTAACACTCGGAGATATGCTATGGAATGGAACACGATGACACTTGGGAGACAAAGTCCCTACACTGCATTTTCTCCATTAATCAGAAAGGCCAGCTCCAAAGGAGAACACGCATTTGCAATGCAATAGGTCTCGCAGTTGTTAGAGTTTGAGCCATCGGCATTGTAAATGGCAATAACTTTTATTTATGTGTTGGGTTTTAAAATGTAAATAAAAGGCATTGTCAATTACAATGCCAATAGGTTAAACTCTCGCAAATGCGAGACTGTTGAATCCCTGAACACAGAATCACAAACATTCTGGAATATAATGACATGGAGTCATGATGTAATGCAACCAGATCACCACAATATATTCCTTCTTTATACAAAACTAAATAAATTAGGCATAAGTAAACGATAGCATTCATATGCATATAATAACAGAGAAATATAATATAACATAAATACCTAAAACCAAAAAGGAAAAATCATTATGATGCTATACACAGGGTCAAACCTGTGAAAAACAAACTACTTGTAGGTGACTAGGTCCGTATTTAGGATCCTAACCATGTTACTAAAGGTTTATCCAAATTCAACCCCCCCGGTCAGAGTTGAGGTGGTGACCAGGAATGGAGTGAGAACTAGCAGGAATGAAAGGTGGAATAGGGAAAGAGTGGTCAAGGTGCATACTCATGATGTCCCTTCCCACGATTCTGGTGTTTCAACCAAGTCATCTTTGCAGTCTCATACTGCTTCTCCTGCCGTTCCTTCTCCTAATATCCACGTTGGTGAATCAAAGTGTAATTCCCATCCTTTATCTGAACGTAGAACCTGTAGACGGAATATAGTCAAACCCTTACAGTTACTTGGGGACTGCTGCAACTGTGACCAATAATTCTTAATCTGGTCAAGGTGCATACACATGATATCCCATCCTCGTCGCCAAATTGTTTTTTTGTTGTTTTTTTAGTCCTCTTCCACCGTTGGCAAACACAAATAAACACTAACAGCCCTAGTTGTGACCTGGGCGCCTCGGGCTGAAGTTGTTGCTATGCCTTAGGCCGGCCGGCCTGCCCTTTTTGTCTAGGGAGTGGTGTAATCATAGGACCCAGAGGCTTTAGACCAACCTCATTTCTTTTCCCCACTCTAGCAGGGGGTCCCAGACCATACTATTTACATTTTGTGTTATACCAGCTTCCAGGCGTGCTATTCTTAATACAGCTCTAAGCCAATTCTCATACAGGGGGGGCTCGGGTCTTTCCAGATCTTACAGATCTCTCTGCGGGCAGCAAGAACAAGGTTAAAAAATAAACCCACCTGTGTTTCCCTAAATCTACAAACAAAGTCAGTGTCTAACCCCAAAAAAATTCTAACTGTGTTCAACTTAATCTTAACCTTATAAATGCCCTCAAAATCTCTCTCTACATTGGCCCAAAAAAGGTCTAAACTGGGACATTCAAAAAATATATGGATATCGTCGGCCTCTAGTAAACCACATCTAAGACAACAACTTGGTGAAGAGGCGAATTTAGCTATCTTTTTGGGAGTGTAATATAGCCTATTTAAGGCGAAGAAATGGTTTTTCTTAAGAGAAGCAGACTTTACAAATCTGTACAGATAGTGGAGAGATGTTTCGTATAGTGTGCTTGAAGCAACCTCTAGGGGAGAGGAGTTCCACACAGTATGTAATGATGGTGTATGTCCTTCCTCCACCTCAAACATACTTCTATACCAAAAAGCCACTACTTTTTTCTTATACCCTGGTGTTAAAAGGGCAGATTCAATATCCCAATTGCCACAGATGTTGGGCTTCTCTACAGAAAACCAAGAGCAAAGTTGTATGTATTTGAATCTGGAGAAAGATTCTCCAATCTTCAGCCTCAACACCTCCCAAGGAAGGACCCCTTCCGATGTTATCAGGTCAGAACAAACTGTTATACCAGTCCTAATGATAGGAATAGAGAGACTATCTTTAAGGCTTACTGGTAAGCCCGGAGAATCCCAAATTGGAGCTAAATCAGAGTAATATGTTATGCCCCATCTTGCCTTAACTCTGGTCCAAACCAAAAAAGCCATTTTCAAGACCTTTAAACGTACCTTTTTATAGAACTTTGGTGCCCCAAACCTATACAAAAAACCGGGCCCTCCCCCTTCCTGGCGAGCCATGATCCCCAAGATCTTTCCCCAGTTGGATTCATCAGGGTTGGAGTGGAGACTACGGATGTTCTTTAATTGGAAAGCTAAAGCGTATCCAAGGACATCTGGAAGAGCAAGACCTACCTTTAACAACCTTCTTTTCAATTTCTTCCACGATAACCTGGAGTTCTTATTAGCCCAGATGAAACTTCCAATTTTTCCCTGAATTCTACCGAGAATTTTTTCAGGGAAAGGCAAGGGAATCATATTAAAAAGATATGTTAACTTGGGCAGTATCACCATTTTAATCAGATTGACTTGAAAATAACTGATCGATATCCTTGGCCACCCTCTTTGTGATTATCTGGGGTATATTGGTTATATCAGGAGTTATGAGTATGCCCAAATATCTGAACTGACTACTTTGAACTCCATGCCAGCTGTTAGTCCCCCAAAACATTATTTCAGTTTTTAAGGTATTAATACCGTAGCCTGAATATCAACCACAATCAGATATAGACGCCTCTACTCTGGGAAATACCTCTGCTGGATTATTTGTGTAGATCATCAGATCATTCGCGTACAACGCGAGCTTACAGCTATACTCATCCACTTTGAACGGTGTTATCTGATCGTCCAACCTCAAGGCTTGCGCCAGGGGCTCGATATAGAGGTTGAACAGGAGGGGAGATATAGGACACCCCTGCCTTGTTCCCCTGCTGATGTTAAAACGAGATGTCAACATACCGTTCAACAAAATATTAGCCGAGGCACCTTCATAGCAGCCTCTCAATACGTGGGGGAAGATTGTCCCAAACCCCATGACATTCAGGACATCCCATAGATAGCCCCAGTTGACACGGTCGAAGGCCTTCATGGCATCATATGCAGCCACAGCCAAGGTCTCCGACCGTGCCACAGCCAGATCTATGCTGCCGATCAGCTGGGAAGTCAACTCGTGAATATGCCTTCCAGGCATAAAGCCCCTTTGGTCGGAATTAATGAGTAAGGGAGCCAATTTGGCCAATCTCCCCGCCAAAATACTAGTAAAGATCTTGTAATCTGCATTTAACAGGGAGATTGGCCGAAAAGAGTCTGCCTTAAGAGGGTCCTTACCAGGCTTGAGTATCAGGACAATTGTGGACTCCTTCCAAGAGGGTGGCGTCTTACCCTTCAGGCTATATACATAATTAAAAAGTTAACAGTCTTGGAAGTAAAGCTTGCTGAAGAGCTTTGTATACATCGCCAGGAAGGGCGTCTGGACCGGCTGCTTTGTTGTTCTTAATCTTTTTTATTTGAACGCTAACTTCTTCGATCGTAATTGGTCCATTCAAAATCTCACGCCCTTGATCTGTCAGTTTAGGTAGGGCCTTGCTCTCTAACCACTGAAGTGTATTTTTAGTACTCAGAGACTGTTCTTCCTTGTATAATTCAGAGAACATAGTAAGAAGGCGCTCTTCCATATCTTCATGTTTGGAAGATACGGTGCTCTGGTCGTCAATAATCAATTTATTAATGTTATTTCTGACCCGGTCAGCCCTTATCTCACTAGCCAGGGTCGCCCCTGCTTTCTCTCCATACTCCTAATTTTCCATAGAGTAGGAAGCCCACTGTGCCTTGACTTTCTGGTCCAACAATGCTAGATATTCAGATCGGAGGCATTCTAGATCTACCAAGATCTGTGGTAAGCGATCTGGATGTGATTTCAGCCTTGAACTCTCGAGCTTGGAGATTTTGTCTTCCAAGATTTTAAACTTCAATTTTTGTTTCTTGTTATTGGAACAGATCAGGCTATGGAACTGACCTCGAATGTAGGCTTTATATGTGTCCCAAACTATTTCAATTGGAGCTGATCCCAAATTATCGGAGAAGTAGTTGGTAGTCGACAGGGTAGCCATAGTAACCAAATCTGGATCCTTCAGGGCAGTACGTTTTAAAGTCCACCTAGGGGTGATAGCACTGACGAACACCCCTTTTGAAAGAACAAACATTACAGGGGCATGATCAGATAGTATAGTAGGCAGAATTTCTATCTCCACCAATTTGTCTAGACATAATCTATCCATGAGAACATAATCAAGTCTGGAGGCATGTCCATGCTTTTTGCTAAAATATGTAAAGCCTGGCTCATTTCCCTTCTCAGCTCTCCAAGCATCGATTAGACTAAGCTCATGCATCATATTTTTCATGGCTTGTCGAGATTTTGGAGCTGCAATATGGCGGCTATAGTTGGACCGATCCTGCTGGGGATCAAGGAGGACATTGAAGTCCCCTCCTATGACTATAAAAGTATTAACCTGAACCAAAGTGGACTGTATGTTTAATATACTAGAAGGATCATCTATGTTTCGTCCGTAGTATGATTTAATGGTTAATTCCTTTCCACTGAACTCGGCCCCTGCTAGGACCCACCGCCCTGTCTGGTCTGTTGAGCTACATTTTAACGTGCCGCCGCTACCCACTTTAATCAAAATGGCAACTCCCTTATTAATCACAGACTGCCCAGAACAACAAAATGAAGCAATCCATCTAATTTTTCCCAAAAACTCCCTTGCCTCAGTGATACTCAAATTAGTTTCCTGGAGGAGGATTATTTTAGCTGGAGACTGCTCTAAAAATTTTAAAATTAGCATACGCCTCCGTTGACATTGAAGCCCATTGACGTTCCAGGAAATACAGGGTATGTTATTATCCGCCATCATCTAGTCTCTTTCCCCCTGGAGCGTGGAGTGCCCACTTTTCTAAATAAAGGCATCTACTGCTTATTGTGAAATAAGGACTTTTTTTATTTTTTTGCTACCATCACCCACCCTCTCCTCCCCCCACCCTACCTGGGGAACCCTCCCATCCTTCATGAGCATTATGCTCCTTGACGGGGCTCTCTCACTCCCCCTGATCTATATGGAGTAAGAAAAAAGAGAAGGTGCGTTTGTTTTTTTTTTTAATAGAGTGATTTAACTTGATTTGGTGTATCGAGGGTAAATACCTTGGAAACAAGAACAAAAAAAACAAAAGGATACAGGAAAAAGAAGATAGGAATATAATATTCTTACTATTCCTACCGCCTGACTACCAGCTGCATTGCCTCACCACTCCCCTCTTTTCCACCCCCCCTGATTTTTTCAATCAAGATGTCTGCTTCTTCTACATGATGAATGTTGTGCATGTGATTGTTCCACATTACGCGAAGTGAGGCGGGGAATCTAAGCTGGGCACGCGCTCCTAATGAGTTGAATATCGTAAGTCTCTTCCCAATCTCCCATTGTTTGGACGCTGTGATATGAGAAACATCTGATCGTATTGTAAAAGAGAAGGGGGTGGAAAAGGATGTTGATCTTATTGAGCCAGCTTTAACCCCTTCCGCACCAATGACAAAGCCAGCTCGTCATGGGCGTTACCTGCGCTACGCGGATGACGAGCTGGCTTTGTCATAAACAGCGCATTTTTGAAATTCCAGCGCACAGCGGGAAAACGCGGTAGCGCGGAAGCGGTTAAGGGCCAGGGAAAGGATCTTCTCTTTGATGGAATATGTCAAGAAGTTGACAAGGATCTTCCTGGGGCGTTCCTCCGCCGGGTTCCTTCTATACGGATCCCGATGAACTCTCTGGATGTCCGTCAATAGATCCTGATCAACATCAGTTGAGTCCTTTAAGATAGTAGTTTTTGGGATAGCAATAATGAACGCCTTTTTACCTTGTCCTTCGAGATCCTCAGGCACATTCAAGAATTTTAGATTGTTTTTCCTTGAGTGATTTTCAAGTCTTTCAAGGTCATCCTGCATTTCCCGATTCTTTTGAGCTAATTTATCCATGGCATCTGAGGAAGCGGCAATTGCTTCTTTAATCTTAGGGAGCTCTGCTTCCAGGGCGTCAGTCCTTAAGGTAACCTCCTCTACCTTTTTTGCCACGGCCTCACACGAGGCCTGAATGGCCATCTGGTTTGACTCTGATATTGAGAAGCGCTTTCCTATGTCCTCCCTCAGGCCCAATAGAATGGCTGCCAAAGACCCCGGGATAGAATCTATCGGGGGGGTTTGACCAGCGGATGAATCACTGTTAAGTGGGCCAGTGCTCTCTGGGTTATGAGGTCTGCCGACCTCCTCTTGGTTAGATGAATCATTCTTGGAATCTCCTGGATCTCTCACAGCTATGTCCTGCTCACCTTGATCATCATGAACATCATGAATATCTAGGGCAGAAAAGCTATTGGAAAGTTCAATTGCGGGATGGACAGTATCCTCTAATGGTGATGATAACATCTGTGTCATGTGATCTGATTTCAAAGGCTCACCCTCAGTGTTCAATGCCAATACTATATCCACCTGTGTTTTGCTCACAGTAGGCGTGCCGTTATTAGCTTCAAGTTCAATTTGAATAGGTGGAGTACTAATTGCTGCCATTGTTTTTGACTTTCCAGTACCAGAAGAGGAGAGGACCTTATAGTAGGATTTCAGCGACGGAGTGACTCTCGCTGAAGCAGAGGTGCGAGCTTTAGCTTTCCTCCAACCTTTCCCTTTTTCAGGGGAAGTATCTGCTCTAGAATGCGCCCCCTTTCCTTTCCCTTTATGTGAAGTAAGCTTAGCCTGAATTATAGGTGGAGATATGGATGGAATTTTATTCGATACGTTTTGTGGAGCAGAAGTTAAATTAGCTGCCCGATTTCTTAGCGTATAGCGGGTGACTCTCGTTTGATGTATTTTCCTTTGATCTAGTACTGGTATAGTTACCGAGCCCAATTTGTAATGAAGTATAAAACCAGAAGACAGCAATACTTCAGGATTAAGATTTATTGGTCACAGCTGCAGCAGTCCCCAAGTAACTGTGCAATGTAGAATCATTGAACACAGAATCACAAACATTCTGGAATATGATGAAATGCAACAAGATCACCACAGGGACCTATTGCATTGCAAATGCTTGTTTAAAATGGAGCAGGGTTGGGCAGCCCTAATGGATATGGGGATATTGTTCCAGATTCTAGGTACATGGATAGAGAAGGCTTGCAGGCATGTTTAATTTTGTGCATTTCTTCAACTCCATTCAGATTGTGCCCTTGTGCAAGTGTGCCAAGGCAACTAAAGATGGCAAACTAGTTTGTCAAATAGGCAGGGGTGCCAGTTGTGATGGCTTTGCGAAGGTGCAGAACAGCTATAGAAGCCTGTTGATTTAAAGGGAGACATAAATTCTTATATATAATTCTCAGTCAGCAATGAAGTCACTGTGCACAGTGACTGCTTAACATTCTGAAAATACATTGTGCCTGTGACAGATGTACATTTTGAGAATCACAGTCTTTGAAATCGCATATAAAAAGTTTTCTAAATTAATCAGATAGTCTTTTTAAAAGAAAAACCAGGCCTAAAATGCCCCAAAAAAAATAGTGAGAGGTTACGGATCCCCACGTTGGTTGAGGCATGCATAGAAAGGGAACCAAAGTGATTGGAACCGGTGACCTTTATATAGAGTTGTTGCATCACTTCCAGTGAGGTCTTAAGATGTCGCGGATGATGCTGGACAGTGCCTCCTGGTGCTGGTGACTGAATATGAAACAAGTACTTATGCACATGGCAAAACATACAAACACAAACGTACACATACAGACTTGTACTCAAACACACTTAACCACAGGCAAACACAAGCATAGATGCGTACGCAGGCACAAATACCCACAGACTCCCAGGCACACAGACTCATAGATCCAGACACACCATCCAACACACTGATCCACACGGCACGCACATACAATCTCACACGCACATACACACAGACTCACAGATCCAGACACACAGACGCAGACACACTCACAGATCCAGACACATGCCATCAAACAAACACAAATAGAAGCACACATGCGGACGCACACACACACAAATACAGATCCAGACACACAATCAGACAGGCCCATGAACGCGCACACACACGTGCATACACGAACGCATGCACACATGTAATCACGCACACACTAAGATGCAGAGAAGAGAGCCAAGATGAAGTGTGCAGATTGGAGGGGGATAGGCAAAATCCCTTCCCACCCTCACCCAGTCCCTATAAATCATTCAAACATGGACCGACTCTCTGGGCTGAGACCCCGGGTGACCCCATAAAAGGAGCAGCAGGAGCATAGACACGTATTCAGGCACAAATACACACAGACTCACAGGCACACAGACTCATAGATCCAGACACCATCCAACACACTGATCCACACGGCACGCACATACAATCACACACGTCCATACACACAGACACACTCGCAGATCCAGACACACGCCATCAAGGACACATAGACCCAAACACACAAATACAGATCCAGACACACAATCAGACAGACCCACAAACACACATGTGCATACCAGAACGCTCGCGCACATGTAATCACGCACACACTAAGATGTAGAGAAGAGAGCCAGGATGAAGTGTGCAGATTGGAGGGGGATAGGCACAACCCTTTCCCACCCTCACCCAGTCCCTATATATCATACAAACATGGACCGACTCTCCGGGCTGTGACCCCATAAAAGTAGCAGCAGGAGCATAGATGCGTACGCAGGCACTAATACACACAGACTCACAGGCACACAGACTCAGATCCAGACACATTATCCAACACACTGATCAACACAGCACGCACATACAATCACACATGCCCAGACTCACAGATCCAGACACACAGACTCCAGGCATACTCACAGATCCAGACACATGCCATCAAAGACACATAGACCTACACATGCGCGCACACACACATACAGATCCAGACACACAATCAGACAGGCCCACGTACACACACGTGCACAAATGAACGCACACACACATGTAATCAGGCACACACTAAGATGCAGAGAAGAGAGCCAGGCTGAAGTGTGCAGATTGGAGGGGGATAGGCATAAACCCTTCCCATCCTCTACCAGTCCCTATAAATCATTCAAACATGAACCGACTCTCTGGGCTGAGACCACGATTGACCTCATAAAAGGAGCAGCAGGAGCTTAGACGTGTATGCAGGCACAAATACACACAGACTCACAGGCACACAGACTCATAGATCCAGACACCATCCAACACACTGATCCACACGGCACACACATACAATCACACACACACACACACATACTCACAGATCCAGACACACAGACACACTCACAGATCCAGACACACGCCATCAAACAAACACACAGACCCACACATGCGCACACACACACACACAAATACATATCCAGACACACAATCAGACAGGCCCACGCACGCAAACACATGTGCATACACGAACGCGCGCACATGTAATCACACACTAAGATGCAGAGAAGAGAACCAGGATGAAGTGTGCAGATTGGAGGGGGATAGGCACAACCCCTTCTCACCCTCACCCAGTCCCTATAAATCATTCAAACATGGACCGACTCTCTGGGCTGAGACCCCAGGTGACCCCATAAAAGGAGCAGCAGGAGAGAGGTGCACCTGGTGCCTCCAAATACCAACTTGGGCATTCTCTGTACCAGCTGACGCAGACACAGGGGCCGCTGGCACCGCAGAGTTCAGATGAGCCATGCAGGGGTAATCCAAGGCCGATCTAGTGAATGTATGATGCAGTGGTACCCTGAGGCTGATACACAGTGAATGTCTGGCTGTGTCAACACTGGGGGCACCACACAGGGGCTGCCGGGGGTCAGTGGTACAGGGGTGCGCACTCTATGCACACGGAAGTGGGAGCAGCAGCCTGGGGCTGCGGGTGTCCCGCGGAGGTCTGGGTATCCTGCAGTTAGCGGTAGCTGTGGACGTAGCAGCAGCCCAGCTCCTGTCCCTATGTGCCGGGCCCAGAGTAGCAGAAGGCAGAACCCGGGGCGGCAGCTTGTGGTCCTGGTCGCAGCCATGCGCGCAGCCCGTGCCCCTGCTCCAGCAGCAGGAAGCCCCCGGCGCACTCGCGCTCCCGCCTAAATCCGAAGACTCTTCAAGACACAAGCTCTGATGGACTGACAGCCACTTCATACCGGATTCAACAAATGCAAACGCCAACAGCTTTCAAGCCTTTGCAAACACCTGGATCCGCTGATAAAGGGGACAGCTGGTGTGAAGACATTTTCTACTGGCTTATTGCTTCTTGCACCAGCGTGATACCTTTCATTTGATTGACTTTATTAAATTTCACAGGTCACGGCCTTCAGCATCTCCACAAGTCACTGTACATACCAGTAGTGTTGTGGCAAAGCGCGCGAGATGCAGAAAAGCGCAAGCCATGACGTATAGGTTTCTGTTTTTCTGCCGTCCCACTTGGAAGGCCTCCTTTCTTTCTGAAGTAAAAGTTTTGTTATCTTAATGGGGCCATGTGTTTGGCCCCATAAAGATAAGAAACCTTTCACGGCAGAAGGAAGTCAGACAAGGCCGTCCAAGTGGGATGGCAGAAAAAGAGAAAACTATACATCACAAAGTGCTCTTTCCCAATGGCTGGCCACCGTTTAGCATAAATGGTGAAGCCGGGCAATGGGAAAGAGGGGCGGGGTTTAAAGCCCGTTACTGAAAGCTACCTAGAATCATAAAATCCCGCCAGCGAGACTGCGCAGCCCACGCTGGCTCGACCTACAAATGCATGCAACCAGTGAGGTTAAAGGCGGGGCAGAGGAAATGCACTGTACAGGGGAGTAACCTTGATCTTGGAGACAAAAATTACCAAAAAAGTAAACTGATCTTTCTCGAGATGTAGGAAATAATACTTTTAAATGCCAGTGGTGCGCATCTTGCCAGAGGTTAACCAAATCCCGCTGCCTCTCATTCTTGGTGTGCAGTTCCAGCCCTCAATCTTCGAGTGCAAGGTTGTTGGAGAGCTGGTATCCTCCCTTAAACCACATATAAACCATATTACATTAGTGTTCTGTGGCTGCCTTGATAAGATCAGGACAGAGACCCATCTGTTAAGAAACCATGTCAACACTTTCTACACCTTTCAGTTTGTTGGTCACTCAATACCAGAAAATATACAAGCTTTTAATCCTTGAACTGTCTAGGATAAGCTGAAGTGGTCATTCTAGAATGATATCAGTTCTGGTGGATGCAGATAAATATATTTCTTCAAGGCACAGTACTTCTGATACCTCTCCACCTTATTTTTCAGCTCTTGGTACTTCTGATTTAGCTTTTCATAGGGCTTAGTAGTCTCCTACTGAGAACTATATTAAAGTGGTGTAGCAGCCAGTGCCAGTGGTGTACTGGAAGCAGCATGTGATGTACTTTTGTCAAAAACACTATTACTGTCATGACTGCTGTGAAATATCACCTTGATTGCTATACGAGATGTAGTCGCACAGAAGCACCAGGCTAAAGTAGCTGAATCAAGTAACCAGTCATAAATGAATGTCAATAGTTCTTTTATTTACAAACTGTACAGGGGAAAGATAAGTGGTTCTGAAGAGCAAATGCCAATGCAGCTTTTCTTTGCATGTTACAATCAAAGCAGCAAGTCCAGGACTTCTTAGTTTTTTAGGATTTTACCATTTGTAGGCTGTGGCATGCTGTAGAATATGGATAGGTTTCTCGTAGTTGTACCAACACACAACTTACTCCCTTCTAACATAAAAGATATTGTAGCCAAGCTCGACCAACCCTCCAACAAGCAGGGCCCACAATGGAATAAAGACAAAACACAGTTTTATGTTTTCAAACTGCTCCAGTTTGGCACATAGTGCAAGACAAAAGGCTAATTTGAGAAGCATAGCCACAAGGCACCAGGCCTTTTTCTTCATGTTCTGTGAGCCATTTCGAGGATCATAAACAGACTTACAACGCCCAGCCATCTTCACAATGAGCATTATGAGAAGAATCGTGTCAAATATCCAGACTGGGATAAAGATGAGAAACCAGTTCCATGGTGCTTTCTCGTCCAGTTTCAGCACTAGCATAATCAGGAATAGCAAGGTGAAAAGCCAGCCGAGCAGCACCCTCTGCGCCAGGGACATTCTCATTTAAACAGCTTTGGTTGTTGCTTCTACACAGTTGAAAAATATAGCTTCCTGGTTGGGAGAAAAAAGAACGATCAAAGATTGTTTTCAACAGCTAATTAACAAGCATTGGCAAAGCCAATAGGTCTTACCTATGTGACATCTATTGGCTTTGTTGGAGTGAAATGGCAATGAGTGGTGTGGAGTGCTATTGACAGGAGTGGCGTGAAGTGGCATTGAGTGGAGTAGGGTGGCATTGAGTGGAGTAGAGTGGCATTGAGTGGAGTAGAGTGGCACTGAGTAGAGTGGCACTGAGTGGAGTAGAGTGGCACTGAGTGGAGTAGAGTGGCACTGAGTGGAGTAGAGTGGCACTGAGTGGAGTAGAGTGGCACTGAGTGGAGTAGAGTGGCACTGAGTGGAGTAGAGTGGCACTGAGTGGAGTAGAGTGGCACTGAGTGGAGTAGGGTGGCATTGAGTGGAGTAGGGTGGCATTGAGTGGAGTAGGGTGGCATTGAGTGGAGTAGGGTGGCATTGAGTGGAGTAGGGTGGCATTGAGTAGGGTGGCATTGAGTGGCATGGAGGAGTGGGGTGGCATGGAGGAGAGTGGGGTGGCATGGAGGAGAGTGGGATGACACTGATTAGAGTGGCACTGAATGGGGTGGCATTGCGTGGCAACGAGTGGAGTGGCAACGAGAGGAGTGGATTGACACTGAGTGGGGTGGCACTAAGTGGAGTGACATGGGGTGGCACTGAGGAGTGGCAATGAGTGGAGTAGCAATTAGTGGAGTGGCACTGAGTGGAGTGGCATGGAAAGTTGCTTGAATTGCATTTGAATTGACCTGTAGCGCTTCAAAGCCTTGTGCTATATAAATGCAATTATAATCCAATATGTTACCAATTATCTCGACCGGTGATGCCTTTGCTCAGATGTAGGATCTTGTTAGTATGTACAATGCTTCTCCGAGAACAAGTTTGTTTACAAATAAGTTTTAGACAAGGAGAGGTTACTGGGAGAGGGAGCAACATATATAGTACCGGTTGGGGCTAAAGATGTTGGAGCCAGGTGACAGCAGTGTTGTGGAACTAGACGTTGCGGTGGAGGAGGAGAACAAATAGTACCTCAATGACCGCATGATCAGCAGACGGGCCCTAATTAAGATGAATCAATCTTTGCTTGGTCCATGCTCAACGGAAAGAAAAAACAGGCATTGGCATAGCCAATAGGTCTCGCCTTTGGGACCTTATAAGCGTTTAACCACGCAACAGTTAATGTTGTTGCACCAAGGATATTGTGCTGCATAAGTAAATAATTATAAGCTCCCTAAAGCGAGACCTATTGGCTATGCCAATGCTTGTTATATAAAGCTTAAATCCCTTCTCTTTCAAAGACATTTTAGCTAACCTCTCCTCCCCAGTTTTAACCTCTCTGGTTTAGTGTCCCCACTCAGCTTAGCGCCAGTCGAAATCCTGTTAGGCAAATTATATCACTGCTACAACTTATCCAGTGTTCATGGCTTTTTAAATGTATCCACATCTTTGGATGATGTATTGGGCTGCTCTTATAATGTATCAAAATCTTCGGATTATATCATCCTGTACCTTGTGTGATGATCGATTTCTATAGTAAAGGCTTCTAACACCTTCGTTTAGTGTTCACAGTATACAAAAATGTATAAATGAAATAAATGGTGCATTTTCATTAATATGGTCGAAAAGGTTTTCTTTGGGGTGTTTTGCGATCCAGATGTTTCCAGCTTGTGCCAGTCCACTCTTTGTGGATCCCTTGGGGGACAGACGTTGCTAAAGGTTATAAACAAAACCAATCACCAGTGTGCATCTGGGCCCGAGCAACCGAGATGTAGGCTATAGTGACTACCGGAGCACATCATGGTGGTCCGAGCCCCAAAAGCCTACTCTGCGAGAACACCTACCCGGCTCCTCGGCGTGACCCACCATCTGTGGCCTCCAATGCTTGCCACGAGACTCCACACCAGGCTGAAGGAAAAAACGAAGCAGCAGGCCTAAAAAAACGATGATGAAAGAAAATGGATCGTGTGCCTGGCCCCGCTGGAGATTGCTTATTTGCTGCCATTACAGCTATTAATGTATGTGTATAGCGTCTCTCACTCCAAGCCCTTCCCCCGATCGATCGCCAGCTCGTAGGTCTCGGCGGATCGATACTCCGCTATAATTTAATAACAGGATGTTTTAGCCATCTCCCAGACATCACTTAATTCTTGCTGTTTTTATTAACTCGAGAAAGAATAACCTATAGCTTACACGGGGAAGCTTGAGGACGTCTGGGGAGGGTGCCCGCCTATGGTGCACACGCAGCTATTCCCAAAGTAGAGGCGGATGCCCTGACAAAGCCCTGTGGCATACTTGGGGGGGCCGGGGGGGATTACTTTGCATTTAAATTGCAGATTGTGAATCATAAAGAAGGAGACAAAGATGCATGCGAAGAGTTATGCAAAAGCACTCACAGCCACGCACAGATAAAAACAAGAGCTCGCCATTGCGGGAAAGCAGCCGCTGTTTATTTTTGTATCGCGCTTTCACTTTAACAGAAAGTGCAATGTAAAAATAAACACGCGGTGCCCCATCTCCTTTTGGGATGGCCCATCCGGACCGGATCTCACGGCTTGTTTATATAACATGCCTCTTGAGATAAGAAATTACTTCACGACAGCTGAGAAGCAGGCGATCGAGCCCAGATAAGCCGGACCAAAAGGGAGACAACACAAGCAGCTCATTTCCAATGGCAGTCCACCGTTTAGCATAAACGGTGACGCCAGCCAATGGAAATGAGGGACGGGGCTTCAAGCCCCCCTCTAAAATCCCTCCCTCAATATCTCTCGCCAGCGAGCAGCGCTGGCAATGCTAGGCGAGACATAAAAGGTGATGCCTGGCAAGTGCTGGGCAATTAGAGTGCAGCAAAGAAGGGGGACAATGTTTCCAACGAATGATAAGCACTGGGAGGGCTCCAAGTCCTTTATAGTAAATGATACCAGCCCAACAATGCGCTGTCAACAGATGAGAGCTAAAATTATTGGTATGTCTAGGAAGAGTGAAGAGTCAAGACTGAGGGAGGAAAAGGGCGAGGGCTGGAAAAGAAGTAGGGGGTGAGCTAGTGCTCAAGAGCGTAAAGTGGTGAGGAGATAGCAAAGAGTATAGTGAAAGAAGATTGGAAGGAGGTGCATAATAACAAAGATAGAGAACAATCTAATAACAACGACAGAGATTAATCTACTGCATAAAACTTTTCAGCAGTTTCAGCACTTATATATGCGCTCAACATTAGGTCATAATGCCACCACCCGAAAAAAACTGGAAGGAAATGCAGAACGTTTTTGTATGGAATGCAAGTAAACTAATTTGCAGAATTTAATCAAAGCAGAACACTTGAATGTGCCAAATATCATATTTTCAGGCAATAGAGACTTATAGGGAAGATAACAGAATCTTCTAATTCTGAAGAGTAGAAAGTCTGTAAAGGGGGAAAGAGTACAATAGAAGTAGGAAGAGTGTGTAGCTGTGATCTAAACAAATACTTAAGAAGAAAGAACAGGAAAAACAATCTGCCTTGTCAATGTTCTTGGAATATGGGGATGGCGACCTCCTCTGACCTTGTTTTGGAGGCTGATATGCTCCTTGTAGTCTGATCATGCTGTATTTAAACATTTAGTCAAGTTTGTTATATATTCAGCAAATCTCCTTTGTTTTATTATTTTTCTCTGTTGCTTCTTCTATTTTATTATCATTTGGGCGTTATAGGGATTTTGGAAAACGTAACACTCTCCAGTTTGTCTAACTATCAGGGCTGGTGTACCATGAAATTTTCATTGCTTCAAAAAGGTTTGAAAAATATTGTTTCCAAAAGTTCCTAAATGATGCCTTTCTTACTACTCCCCTCTTTTTGTTTATATTCTGCTCATCCCTAAAGGGGAGGGCTTCCTCAGCTTTACAGAGTTTTCTTGTATCCTGATGATTCTTTTTTTCTCAATGTCTTGAATCTTTTGGGAAGGCCTTCTTAACTTTTCCTTTGTGCTTTAGGCTAGACAAGGCATGTAGTTCAGCTTTGAATACAGTGGAGTAGAGTGGAGTATCATAGTGTTGTTTGGTGGTGTAGAGAGGCGTTGCGTACAGTGGAGTAGAGTGAAGTGTCGTACAGTGGAGACTCGTGGAGCGCCATAGAGTAGCACAGAGTGTCGTGGAGGGGCATAGACTACTGGCATGGAGTGTACAGTGTCAGAACAGAGTGTTGTACAGTGGTGTTGTGGGGTGTTGTTGAGTGGCGTAGAGTGGTATACTGTGGAATGGCGAAGAGTGGAGTAGTGTTGTGGAGTATCACAGTGTGGAGAGGCTTATGGTAGAGTGGCACAGAATAGAGTAAAGTGGTGTGGGGTAACGCAGAGTGGTGTGTCAGAGTGGAGCAGAGTGGCGTAGAGTGGAGGAGTGGGGTAGAGTGAAGTGGAGTACAGAGTTGCATTGTAGGGTGAAGTGTCGTAGGGCAGAGGGTCATTGGGTGAACTAGCGTCACAGAGTAGAGTGTCGTGGAGAAGAGTGGATTAGAGGTGAGGTAGTGTAGAGGTGAGGTAGAGTGAGGTAGAGGGGTGGAGTGGGGTAGAGTGGAGTGGAGGGGGTAGAGTGGGGTGGGATGGGTTAAAGTGGCGTGGAGTAGAGTGATGTAGATGAAGGTTAGTGTAGTGGCGTTGGGTGGAGTGTTGTAGTGTGCAGTGTCACAGAGTGGTGAAGGGTGGAGTGGCGTGGAGTCGAATGGCAGAGTGTGACATACTGGAGGGGAGTAGAGTGTCACAGTAGAATGTGGTAGAGTGGCATGGAGCAGAGTGTGGTAGAAAGGCATAGCGTGGAGTATGCATGGTACAGTAGAGCACTGCCATTATAGACAACACATTTTCCATTGAGATTAACATTACATTTGGACAGACATGAAGATTTACTGATACAACTATACAGTGAACAACCGATAATGTGTAGAAATCGGCACCAGCTAGTGTATTCATTTATTTTCATTGTATTCAAATATTTATTTCGTCCACACTTCAGATTTGCAAGAAAAAAAGTGCTTAATTTGTGCTTTCCTAATTCTGAAATACCTGTACAGTTCATTTACCAGCATTTCAATGTTGTTGTGTGCTAGAAAATAATAACCTCCTACAGCCTTTCCCACCCCCAGGATTCACAAGATTGCCACATACGTCCTCTCCCTTTGCAGTCAGAGAAAGGAAAGTAGACACCAACCTCCCTTAGAAGGCAGAGCCTAACATTTGACCTCTGTGAATGCATAGCAAATGTAACAAGATAAAAACAAATTTTAAGGTCTATTCACTTCTGAACCCCAGCATTGTTATTCTGTAGGTGCTTCAGCAACCCCCACTCCCCTACTTCCAGTGCTTATGGTACGAGATTGAAATTGAGAAAGTTTGTTTTATTATTAGTAGGACGAGTTTCGCGATGCGGACGTCTGTGAAGTGACCAAATAAATTGTTCCGCAAGCGGCGGGGTGTGTTAGGTTGCGCCATTCGTGCTGATTTTTAGCACTGGGTGTTTGTTCCGCGTTGGTAAAATCTGCACAAACTGCACCATACGCAGCGCAAGAGCGCTGCTTTTTTCTGCCGCTCAAGTAGATTTTCTACTCGAGCAGCTGCTTCCTCAGGGCGAACGGATGCCTGATCAATGAGAGCGATCACAACCATCTGCAAACACCCACGTTGAGAAATCTTGCTGGGACGTGGTCCAGCGTTGGATTTTCCCTGCCTGCACCAACTTAACGCTCGCAAGCGCAAAAAAAACTCTGCTCTGCTTCGCGTAGTAGATTTTTTCGGAACTTTGTAAAACGCAGCAAAGAGAGCAGAGTTCATTGGCCAGGCCTTGTTATTTGTAAAGACCACTGCTCAAAGTGCACAAGCTCTTAGGCAGAACACTGTTCCTCACAGGCAAGATTGATGATGAATGTGGCAACGTTAAGTAGAATCAGTCAAGCACAAAGATAGGAGGCAGGAAACCTCTTCCAAGTAATACAACACATCAAGTGCCTCACAAAAAGAAAAAAAAACAAAAACAAAAAAAAAAAGAGTTCCCAGAAAGCAAGCACTTGTGGAGGAATGCAAGGAGCCATTCAGGGAGGTGGTAAACAGGCTATGCTCTACAGAGCGGACAAAAACAAGCTGGACAGCCCACAATAAATAAAGCCAGCAAATAGAAAGCAAGCAAATGTGAGTTACAAAGCCAATGGTAAGCAATGGGCGGAATGCATTCCCAGGGAAGCTTTCGGAATGTCCCCAAGAAGACTTTTGCAATCAGACAGCTGCTCTGCGGGAAACGGCCACTACAACGCAGCCGTTTCCACGAATACCTTAACCACGCATACAGTACAAGGCATGTGTGGTTACCACGAAAGCCTTTACCACGCATACCTTTACTACGAGGTATGTAGTAAAGGCATATGTGGTAAAGGTTAAAAGTAAAAAAAGGGGGTTTGGGGGGGGTCTCCCCCCCCCCCCCCCCCCCCCCCCAAAAAAAAACTCACCAGAAGTCATATCGGGATATGCAGGCAATCAGCGTCGTTTAAGAGAAAACGGAAAAAAACTTCCGCTTCCTCTTAACGACATATGACGTCACCACGCAAGTATTCGAGGAAAAGCTAATGCGTAGAAATTCCATTCCGTTGTAACGCATGCGTGGTAAATGCATGCGTTACAACGGAATGCGTTGTAAGAACATACAACCCTGCTCTGCCTGGTAGGCCTTGGCCTAAAAATAAGTTCTGGTCTGTGAAAGCAGACTTTACTCTTCCTACAACTTCATACAAGTATTAAGAGTGTATTCTCTTGAGACAGACATAGGACCCTAGCATTGAAAAAAACCATGCCCTATATACATACTCTAGAAAAAACATCTTTAAATGTCGAAAATACATTATGACGTGTTGGCTATCATGTATTCTGAATTATTTGCTATTCTCAGTTGGCAAGTTTTATGGTACAAGATAACTATGCCAGTCCTTCGTAATGGCACCATGGTAATAATTAATACACAACATGTAAATAATTTCTTTACTCTTTGTAGCTGAACAGCTATGACTGATTTATAAAGTAAATTTTTGGGATTGGCTGTGATTTTAATAATTGTTACTTTTCTTTAGCATTGCTGGATCCTGTTTGTATACAACTGAGTGCAACACTTTGGTAGACTCCGGCGGAATAATATAGTTATTACAATACGTACCTCAATAGCAATTGGAAAAAAGTATTAAATTGATGCTCATCAAGAGTTCAGGTTTCCAGAAAAATTAACAAAATGCCATTGGAAAGAGACAGTGTTTTTTACTGGTTACTGGCAATCAGATTCCAAAGACGAGGATGCAAATGCCTTAGGTGCCCATTTAGCGTGACATTGCCCCCAGACCCAAGATTTCTTGCAAAAAAAATTGCTACAACAGCTAACACTATTTACACTCAAGATATCCCCTCAGTTGTGTTTAGTAAAAAGCATACCAGCGTCAGTACGGACGTTTGTGGCTAGTGCGCCACTCATGGCCAAGAGGCGGGTGGCAATTTGCAGGGGAAGGCGCAAGAGTCCTACGCAGGAGTAGTGCTTGAAAGATCCAACATACTGCAATGAGCAATTAGAGGCACATGCTAAAGAATTACCTGCAACACAAAGGCCAAGGGACATAAGGGGGCCATTAAAATATTATTTACTGATGTGAACTCAATAATGATTCAACTGGAAGTGGGGACCAGGATATTACTGAAAATGGCCATTCTCTCGAATAGTTCGTATTTTGTTATTTGTGCAGTATCCTGAAGGAAAGAGCTTCCCCCCATATATCACTAAAGTAATGTATGATACTATGTATTGCTGCTCTCGATTGTACTATGCATACTGACATCAAATGTGTAACATGAAGTGCCTTGTTTTTTGATGTAAAAAATTTTGGGGAATAAATAAAGAAAATTATCAATATGTCCATTATACCAATTAGTAATCGTACACATTGAACCAAACGAGATTATCTTTTCGGGTCGGGGGTCTTTGAAGCATATTAGGAAGCTTGATCTGTGTGTCCAACCGCTTGATCGTTCGTTTACTTCATTCCACTGGGGCTGTACATTACATGGTCTGAGAAGGCGGTCTGTGGAGAGGCATCATTAGACAATTGTACGACAATGCCTCCACACAGCATCACAATCTAAGCCTGTATACTCTATGATTTCCAGGCCTCCAGCAAGACCCAATTATCTATTTCAGTTTCAACAAGTGTAGTTGCTGGGCCTTCCTAAAACACATATTACCAGTGCTTCTCAGCAGGGGGAATTCAGTTCAGTCAGTTCCATTAATGGAACAGAAACACCCTCCTGAGTTGGGCAATCTTGCTTGATATGGGCAGCAACTGCACTACTCTGCAGGATCGTGCCTTCATATACCCTACATGGCCAGTAGATGGCCTTTTAGCAGGTCTGGGTATTTTAGGGTGTGGTACCCTATTTCTATACAATTGATGTCCTTCTGTGATTAAAATGTTACACTAGAGATTTTAGCATTTTGTAGAAGGCTTACTAACCCTATGTGGGCCCTGAATAATGCTGCTGAAAGTGCCACAAACCTTTTTAAAACTCTTGGGAATCTCTTCTCCTGAGAGTAGAACGTGTTTACGCTAATAAATACTGAATTTCACACATTGGGAAAACGATTCTAAAACACCACCAAAATTCACAAAAAATAACACGTGTAACCCTCTCTTTAATGCACTTTCACACGAAGGTATGGTGTGTTCCAAAACACAGAACGGATTGATGGCTCCGCCACACAGTGCTCTGAAGGTAAACTGCTTCCCTATTAAATGTCAGAAAAATAGTTAAATGTATTTATATCACTGGAAACAATGAATTGCTTTCGTTACAAAAGTAAGGTGACATTTCATGAACAAATGTTCAATTATTTTAGAACCTTTCCGTGTCAGCGGTTTAAAAAAGTTGGCCAACACTGCAGCTCTCTGCGAGTACAGACAGATAAAATCTTAATATGTGGTACTTAACAGCCAATAACAACAAGCCACTGTCCAACTGTAGTAGACATTGGTCAAAAACACAGGACTTTCATGCTAAACCAATCTCACAGTAAGAGTGAGAGCAGCCATTATCGCAACCCCCCTCAAACTAGTTTACTAAAAGCAAGCACTGGCAGCACTGCAGTTTTTTTTAACTATCTACTACAACGATCGCACTTTTGCAACGCAGGGGTGCCTTTTGCTACATACTGAATAGTTAGTGCTCAGCTGACAGTTCATGTCAATATATTACCTCTAATTTAGGCCAGATATTATTGTGCTGCAGCAGTAACCGTGGGTGTGTGTAAACACGGTGGAAGAAAAAACACGCATTGGCATAGCCAATAGGTCTCGCCTTCGGGACCTTATAAGTGTTTAGCCATGCAGCACATTTTCCTGGGTGTTGTGCAGCCAGGAATTGAAGAGCTATACAACTGTAGAATACCCGTATGGTTAGAGAACAATGCATGCAGGTGGAGCTAAGCCCACCTGTAGAGTACCCGTATGGTTAGAGAACAGTGCATGCAGGTGGAGCTAAGCCCACCTGTAGAGTACCGTATGGTTAGAGAACAGTGCATGCAGGTGGAGCTAAACCCACCTGTAGAGTACCCGTATGGTTAGATAACAGTGCATGCAGGTGGAGCTAAGCCCACCTGTATAGTACCCGTATGGTTAGATAACAGTGCGTGCAGGTGGAGCTAAGCCCACCTGTAGAGTACCCGTATGGTTAGAGAACAGTGAATGCAGGTGGAGCTAAGCCCACCTGTAGAGTACCGTATGGTTAGAGAACAGTGCATGCAGGTGGAGCTAAACCCACCTGTAGAGTACCCGTATGGTTAGAGAACAGTGCATGCAGGTGGAGCTAAGCCCACCTGTAGAGTACCCGTATGGTTAGAAAACAATGCATGCAGGTGGAGCTAAGCCCACCTGTATAGTACCCGTATGGTTAGATAACAGTGCATGCAGGTGGAGCTAAGCCCACCCGTAGAGTACCCGTATGGTTAGAGAACAGTGCATGCAGGTGGAGCTAAGCCCACCTGTAGAGTACCGTATGGTTAGAGAACAGTGCATGCAGGTGGAGCTAAAACCACCTGTAGAGTACCCGTATGGTTAGAGAACAGTGCATGCAGGTGGAGCTAAGCCCACCTGTAGTGTACCCGTATGGTTAGATAACAGTGCATGGACAGGGAGCGAAGAGAACACAGACGCGGAACTAACAGGAAATATACGGGGATCTAAGTGTGCCTTCACATGGTGTTCAGACCATATATACGGCGATCTCAGAGGACATGAGGGTGGGGGACTAAGTGTCTGAGAAGGGAACTAAGTTAACGTGCACTGGAACTCAGTGTGCCTGCACGGAAGCTCAGTGTGCCTGCACGGAGAGACAGATATCTACAGTGTGACTCCTGACCAGCATCTGGGGCCGCTGCCCCACACTCCTGACACTTACCATCTTGAGCAGGCAGCAATGGTTGTCTGTTCTGATGGAATTTTTCGGGTGACCCACACCTGGGGTTTCTGTCCAGTGAGCTCTCTGAATGAGCGGCCTTAGTTCCGGGAAAAGGGAAAGGAAAAGGTGAGGGGGGGGTGGGGGGGGAGGGTACACGAGGGGGTCAATTGGTAAAGGAGGAATGCCCACTGTTATTTTGTAGGAGGAATCTCAAATTACCTTGCAATCGAGAGGATGCACATCATTTCATCTAAAGAAGGAAAACCCCAATGTTACTTGGGGACCAACGGTAGTTAAGGCTATACGGAGAGGGGGGCGTGGCTTGAGGCGTCAAGATGGCGGTCGCACTCTTAAGAGTGCTCTGGACCCCCTCCGTCATCTGCCTCACATCTGCCCGCTGACAGCTGGCATCGACCCCTACCTTGCACCGGTTCTGGTTCCCCTCGCTGCTGGCTCTGTCCCGGTTCTATCCGGGGGCGAAATTACGCTTCCTTCGGCTCGGTGAGCCTCCTACACCCGAGGCCTTCCAGACTCCGAAATGGCGGCCTTCCCGCGGGGGCCGCCTCCAGATGCGACGGTCCTGGTCCTGTGGGTCGCAGCGCGGCTGCCTGCTGCTGGCGATTCCCTCTGAACCCTGCCCTGCTGGACGGTGTTTGGCGGCCTGCAATTTTCTCCGCGGCGGCGACCTCTGAGGCTGGCCTGTAT
Organism: Lissotriton helveticus; assembly: GCF_964261635.1. Taxonomy (NCBI): domain Eukaryota; kingdom Metazoa; phylum Chordata; class Amphibia; order Caudata; family Salamandridae; genus Lissotriton; species Lissotriton helveticus. The sequence goes on along the minus strand of NC_136057.1, from coordinate 1,181,098,480 downwards.
GGTCTGAGGCTGCCCGCGGCCCTCCCGGGTGGGTCTGTCGGCGTGCCTTGGAGGTGGGTGTGTGGAGGGGTGAGAAGGCGACTCGGCCCTCGGTGGACTGGGCCCCGGTGGAGAGTGACCCCTGTCCTTCGGAGTCGGTGCCGGGGTTTGAGGGTCGGCCACTACATCGGGCGGCGGAGGCCTTCGCGGCAGACCCGGCTCACCTTCTGGCACCCCCCTCGAGGCTTCTGAAGTCGCCCTCTCCAAGAGCATGGGAAAACCCCGCACCACCCAGAGCCCCCGTTCCTCCTACCCAGACGAAGATGGACCAATTTACTACATCGGACCAAGGCCCGGGTGGAGGGGGCGTGGTGGCTTCTGGGACCACCGGAGGGGACCTCTCTACCATCCTGCAGGCGATCAGTGCATCGCAGGCGTCCGTGGAGAGGAGGATAGGAGAGGTGCGAGTGAATGTGGCCCTCATTCGTCAGGACCTGCGGAATGCCACGGCCCGCACTGGGGAAGCGGAATCCCGGATCTCTACGGTGGAAGACGATGTGACTACCCTCAAGTCCCAGGTGGCCCGTCTCCAGACTCAGACGGCCGAGCTGCATCGTAGCGCTGAAGATGCTGAAAACCAGGCGCGAAGAAACAATCTGCGCCTCCTGGGATTTCCGGAGGGAGTGGAAGGAGGGCCGCGCCGACACTTTTATAGCGACCTGGGTTCGCTTCAGGATGCCCAAGGAGAGGCTTTCCCCTTGGTTCGCGGTGGAGCGAGCCCACCGCTCCCTCGCCCCATGGCCGCCGCCTGGCGCCCCTGCTCGGCCCATTATTCTCTGGATCTTCAATTTTGGAGACAGAGACGCGATTCTGGGGGCGGCTAGGGAACTAGGACCTCTGCACTTCCAGAACTCCAGAAATATGGTCTTTACGGATTATTCCAGAGAGGTGCAGTCTCAGCGTCGATCCTATGAGGAGGTGAAACAAAAACTCAGGGCGATGGGCCTGCGCTACGGCCTCCTCTTCCCTGCCCGGCTTAAGGTAATCTTCCAGAATAAGACATTCTTCTTTGACAGTCCCCAGGCGGCGTGGACCTGGCTCCCAGGGCGACCCTCCCTTTGGTGCCGGGAGCCCAGCCACAACCGAAACAGGATGCGCCCAAGCCTCGGCGACGCCGTACCGGATCCCGGAGGAGGGGCGGAAAGCGGAGGGAGGCATCCCGCTCACCGGTGGAGCAGTCCCAGCACTCCCTGTCACGACCTTCACGGCAGGGATCCGCCTCCCCAGCCTAGAGATTTCCTTGATTGATATGGGCAGCCTTCCTGAGCCCGGGGTCAATTTGCGACGGGCACGGTCAGATTCAGACCTGTCCGGCAGCCCTGTAATTCGGGGAATGGGAGAGGAAGAGGGTGTGTAACTGTTATCAGGCGAAGATCACTCCACAACACACCCTGAGGTCCACTGCTGTTGACTGCGCCTGACCATGCGGGCTGGGGCCGGCCCGATGTGTCCGCGTGGTCTTCTCGGGATGGAGGCCCAGGACTAAGCCCTTTTCCAGGTGGGGACTGATTCAACAGAGGGCCCTGTCAGACTAGGACCTGTCTGAGAGCCCCCGATCCGTGGCTCTAGTGGTGGGGAAGGGGGGGTCACCGGGGCTGCTGACTGTGTCTCCTGCACCTTATTTGTCCGGACATTCTGCAGAGGGTTACTCCAGCTCTACGAGTGAGGTCCTACTCTGCTCCACTGGGTGGCCCGTTCGAGGGTTCACCTTCTCACTGTAGTGTCGGAACGGTTTGATCCTGATGACCTTATGCCTATCACATCTTTTCTTTTTCAGCTGTTGGTTCTTATCCGTTTACATGGAGGCGGGTCCTCCTTAGCCATGCTCCTGGCGGTTGTTGTAAGTTTTGCTAACCGTTTTAGATTAGCGACTCCCTCTTAGAGGGATAGTTGGAGGTTGGGGCCTTTGGGGCGACAGATGCTTCCACTTCAGAAGTGTAGGGTGGGGGGAGTTGGGGGGCGAGGGAGGGGGGGGATCGTTGTCTCCCGGTAGTTTGTTGTTTTTAGCCGCCTACGGGCCGCTGTTTGTTGTTTTCACTGGCAGCTGGCACTCTCTAGTTGTTATCGCAGTTGACAATCAGATCACCACTTCGTATGGTCATTTCCCTGGGTTCTGGGCCCGAATAGGTACCCCTAAGGGCTGTCACGGTCCCACGCCTGCATCCGCCATCCCATGCAGTAGCCCCTCGAATGGCACACACTTTCAATAGACCTATTCATGTCCTCTCCTGGAACGTCAATGGCCTCCTCGATCGAATTAAGCGTAAGCAGTCCTTCGCGCAGCCCACCGCCACGCGCCTGACATCCTGTATCTCCAGGAAACGCATCTCCTGGGCACACAGTGCACCTTCTTAGCCCGATACGGATGTGATAGTTTCTGGCACTCGGGTTTTACACGATTCTCCCGAGGGGCGGCTATCCTACTTAGGAAAGGGTTTCCCTTTACTCTGGTGAAAGCGGAGACTGATGCACAGGGCCGTTATGTGGCTATCTCTGGAACGATTGAGGGGCGTCCTGCGAATCTCCTCTGCACTTATATCCCCCCTGCGCTATTGACCTCCACCCTTCGGCACCTTACTCATGTCCTCTCCTCCTTTCCGCAGGGTCTCACGGTGGTTGGGAGGGATTTTAATGCCGTCCTGCAGCCTCGGCGCGACGCAACGGGGAACCCATCGGAGGTTCGGCTCATATCTGCAAAAACCCTCTCGAGTTGGTCATCGGCCCTGGGACTCAGTGATATATGGAGGATCTGGAACCCTCGTAGGGAACAGTACACTCATACGTCGGCGGCCCACCACACCCACTCCCGCATAGATCTTCTCCTGCTGCCCGCCACGGACTGCCAGCTGGTCTCCGGGGCTGCAATCCTGCCTAGGGGATCTCGGATCACTCGCCCATATCCCTCCGTCTAGGGTCCTCTTCTGCGGGTCCGCGAGTGACCTGGCGACGGAACGCCTGGTTTCTGCAGGACTCCAAGCTCATCGACTCAATTGAGCAGGAACTCCGTCACCATTACTCCACTAATACAGGCTCGGTTCCCCGGCCGGGGACGCTGTGGGAGGCCGGCACGGCAGTGGTCCGGGGAGTGGCTAGGGGTCTGGTCCACGCGAAACAGGCAGAACAGACAGCCCACCTGGTGCGGCTGGAGGCCCAGGCGGAACAGTTGGAAAGACTCCAACTGGAGGATGGTCGTGGAGACTCCTCTCTGCAGTTGGCAGTGGTCCGTGAGGAGATTCGCCGAATCTCATAAGAATCCGCGAAAATGCTTTGACGTTTATCAGTGGCACGCATCTACGGGTGGGGTGACAAGAATGGTAAGCTCCTACACAATCTAGTGTTTTACCCTAAGATCAACCGCGTAATCCCTGAGATCCGTTCGGCTACCGGGGCCCACCAAGTGACATCCTCCGCCATAGCACAAACTTTTGCTGACTATTATGCGAACTTATACGCTGCCCGCCCTCCTGGCGTTTCGCTGGCGGAATGGCTGGGGGGGACCGGGGACTGGCTGCCGTGTCTCCCCCGGGAGACTGCGGAGGCGTTGGACCACCCCTTCACCCCAGAGGAGATTCACGAAGCGATATCACTTCTGCACCCCGGCAAGACACCCGGTCTGGACGGTTATCCCCAGGAGTACTATGCGACCTTTCGCGAGATCCTTGTCCCCCATTTAGTGGCTTTATTCAACAAGAGTGACTACTCTCCACCTCTACCACCTTGCCACGAGACTGATCCACGATTGGTTCGCGGGCGGCTGGTCCGACCCGGCCTTCCGCGTTGAACTTGCCATGGTAGATTTCGCACAGATTCAGTCCTTCTTATACGGCAGCCCAGTGCCGCAGGCCCTACCTCCGGTCACGAGAGCGGTACTCATGGCCTGGCGCACAGCTTTGCACCATGTGCATTGGAACCACACGTACACTCAACAGGCACAGCTCTGGTGTGGAACCTGGCTGGGCGAGGTCTCGTCCCTGCAAGGGTTCCGCCATTGGGATCTCGTAGGAATCTCGTTGCTTGGAGACATATGGGTGGGGGATCACATTCGTTCCTTCGCCGAACTGCAGCAACGACATGCACTCCATCATTCCCAATTCTATAAATATTTGCAACTCAGACACGCGCTTCACGCACACATCCCTTCCCCCTGCCACTCTTCCAGAGTTCAACCCGCTTGAGGCCCAGGTGATGATGGGGAATCTGGGGAGGGGGCAGGTGGTGTCCCACGTATACCGGTCAATTGCTCATAATGGCCCCGCATCTCTGGACCGGCTCAGAGCATGATGGGAGGGATAGATGGGCCCCCTAGAAGACGCGGATCGGCGCGATGCCCTTATGGCGCCCAAATCCCTGAATACGTCCTCCAAGCTGCACCTGGTACAACTATATTATTTGCATGCAGCCTATCTCACTCCACTGCGCCTTTTTCGGGCCCGCTTGAGGCCATCCCCAGCCTGCACGCGCTGCGACACCGCGCCAGCGGACTTCTACCACATGGTATGGCGTTGCCCAGCTTTGGAGCCATTCTGGAAGGAGATTGAATGCGAACTTACGCAGGCCCTGGGATGGGAGGTTCCCCATGACCCAAGAAGTATGCTCCTGGGGTGTTCGACGGCCTAGACTGCTCCAGGGCAGATAAGCGCTTTCTCGGGACGGCTGTGGCAGTGGCAAAAAGACATTGCAGCGCTCTGGTCTCAGGCTAGGGCCCCGACGGTGCAAAAATGGCAGAAGGGAGTGGACTGGTGTGGGCTGCAGGGAGAATCTCTCTTTGAGGCCAGGGGCTGCCCGGAGTTATTTGGGAAAGTATGGGGTAAATGGTTCAAGTTGTTGCCACCTTGAGGACCTGTTTATTTTTGTCTCCCTGTATTGCACTCTCAGCCTGCAGTGCCCGATTTGACCAGGTACCCCATGTGTTATTGACTGTGATTAACTATATGTATACTCCAACTGTGTTTGACTTGCTGCCAATGAATTTCTTGAGTTCTGGAAAATTCAATAAAATTGATAATCAAAAAAAAAAAAAAAAAAAAAGGCTATACGGAACAATAGTCCCTAAGCAATGGATATAGTACAATAATGCTCTGGGTACACAACAATAATGCCCAGGAATTCTTCAATGAGTTATCTAAAGAATAGTTTATTTAAATAAAGAAACAGCAAGCCCGTAATTGTGAAGTGTTAGAATTGGGATTCATGCCGTTCCTTGATTGACACATTGCATGTTGCATTACCAATAGGTATGTTGTTGTTGAGTTCCCCTCGAGATTTTTCATCATAATAGGCTTTGAAGTCCCGTGCTATAATTCTAACTCTTGTAGAGAGCCACTGGGTATCCCCTTGACTGGATGATTGGACATTTGGCAGGAACGGATAATGGTGTAGCCATTTGAATTTGGCAATTGGATATTCTTTCTTATGCATGTGATTTTTAACGTACAGTCTGATCTGGCTGGAGCCAATATTGGCATAGAGTGCTGTATATCTAAACCCTACTCTCACAGGCTATCCTGGTACAAAGCATGACCATTGCAACCCTGCGTAGCACTCACTAACTTTGGCCCTTTTGGGAGGTAACGTTGCAGAGCCACCACACACCTTCTGCAGGTTTTAGCCACGACTGAGTCACGGTTCTCCACAGAACAAAGATTTTATACTTACCTAAGTGACCAAATTAATTTCTCTTTTCCTTTTTCTCCTCTCCCCCCTTATTTTTCTTACAGGTTTTATTTGTACTTAAGTGGTTTTCAGATTGATTTATGTATACAAGCAAACATTGTATTGTCCTGATGATGATCCCATATGTGTAGTGAATCGAAACGTCAAATGAATCACTCTGACTTGCGTGATTATGCAAAATTGTCCCGTGGGTGCAGTAGTGTTGTCTCTAACAAAAGAAAATCTTTCCTTACCTGTTTTTTAGGTAGCACCTCTTTAGTTGTGCAATGTATGTGTACATACTCCTACAAACCCAATTTTATATTTATATAAATAAACTATTCTTTACATAACTCATTAAAGAATTTTCCTTGGCATTATTGTTGTGTACCCAGATTATTATTGTACCATATCTATTGCTTAGGGATCCTTGTTCCTTCTAGCTTTTATTTTTTTATTTTTTTTTATTGAAGGAAGAAAAAAAAAGTACAAAAAAAGTACACACTTGTTGTACATTTACAGTAAAACAATATACCTGGATAAGTACAACATTATTTGAATAAACAGTTTATAGACAGAGAGACGTTAGAAACAGAGATCTGACAAATACTAAGCCTTAACAGAAATAATTGTATAAATAAAGATTTACAAATAACTTTGACCAATATTATACGAATATTTAAATATTTGAGCTGGCCTCATTTTCTTGTTAATTCAATTAAATCATGATTAAAAAAAAATTTAACCAGATTTTTTCTGTCTTTTGTAGAGACTTGGGGCCCCTGTGCTTTGCTAATGACAGTTCCATGGAATTAATTTCTTTCATCAGAAGCCACCAATCAAAAACGGTTGGGATATCTTTCGATATCCATAATCTAGCGATGATTAACCTAGCACAAGCAAAGATGATAGTTATTAATTCTTTATAGGGACAATTCGTTTCCTGGATATCTAGTAAAACCAATTGTGCTGAGAGTGGTGGTATGACAATTTGTTTATTATGTATTACTTCAGATAGTTCTTTCCAGAATAACGAGAGCGCTGGGCAAGAGTAAAGCATATGTTCTATACATGCCGCTTCATGGTCACATTTAGGGCACTTTGTTTTATTATTGAGTTGATTACCCCGTGTCCAACTAGCTATCCTCTGTGGTGTAAAATAAAGTTGAGTGATGGTTCTGTACGTCTGTAATCTCAAGCTTGTGGACTGCAGGATCAAGTTTATATGACGTAGAGAGTGTGAAATCTGTAGAGGATTAATATTCATACCCAATCGAAGAGACCATTTAGCGGCTATTTTCGTGTAATCTTCGATTTTCCCTTGTATCAAATATCCATACCCTAAACTTATTAGTGATTTTACTTTGTTCGAATATAAACATTTAAGTAAGTCTGATTCAGTTATTTCAGTGATTTTCATTTTAGAAAGTAAATAGTCCCTTATCTGAGTATATTTGAAATACATACTATCACTTAAGCTATATATAATTTTAAGTGCTTCAAAATCCAGAAAACCATTCTGACCGTAAAGATCCCCTAGTTGATGGATACCTTTTCTCTTCCAAACAAAGCCTGCTCCATCAGAGAAGATATTGGGAAGCCCTGGGTTGTCCCATATTCTAAGCTCTGCGTTGTAATATGTAATTTCCCCAATAGTCATTATTTGGTCCCAAATTTTTTTAATATGCTTGGCTGTCTTAAATTTCACTCGCTTGAAGTAATTTGGATCTTGCAAGCGATGCAAGAATTGGTTACTATCCAATCCCAACATAAACCGGTGGAAAAATAATGGACTGTCATTTTTTAGCAAACTTCTGATACGACAAAAAAAAGTGGCTAAAAAGTAAAACCTAAAGTCAGGAAATGTTAATCCACCCTTTTCAGTAGTCAATGTTAGTAATTTCAACGCCCTTCTCGCTTTTTTGTAAGCCCATATGAAGCTACAACATATACCCTCCAATTTTTTGAAAAAGATGTTGTAGGGTTGCAAAGGAATAGATCTAAATAAATATAACACCTTTGGCAAAATTTTCATTTTTCCTAGATTAATACGTCCCAAAAGACTAATCGGGATCTTGTGCCATTTTTGGAGTGTCTTTGCAGTTTCTTTTAGAAGAGAATCATAATTTAGTGTTATAATTTTATCGATATTAGTTGTTAATTTGATGCCTAGATACGTAGCGCTTGGACATAAGCCTGAGATAGGTACCAGAGGTTTATAGTTGGCTATTACCTGTGTTTTACCTACATTTAATTTGTAGCCTGAGACATGGCCATATTTTATAGCTTCTTTTATTATTTCGGGTGTAGCTTTTACTAGGTCTGTGGTAAACACAGTTATATCGTCTGCGAACGCAGTGATTTTCAAACTCTCTCCACCATGTACAAATGGTTGAATATTTCCTTGCTTAGTTAGTGCATTTAAGAATGGCTCCAAGGAAAGAGCAAAAAGCAAAGGAGAAAGGGGACACCCTTGTCTGGTTCCCCTCCCTATTACAAACCTCTTTGATCCCCCCCCCCCCCATAACTAATTACAGCCTGCGGGCAGTCATATAGTGAACAAACCCACTGTAGGTATTGACCCCGTATGCCTATCTTCTTTAATGCCTCCCACAGATACTCCCACCCCACTCGGTCAAATGCTTTTTCGGCAACTAACATTACCATTCCGAGTGGGGTGAGAGTAGTCGAGGCAACATCAAAGGCTGTGATCGCTGTGTTAACATGGGCAGTTGTGTCTCGCCCTATCACAAAACCATGTTGTTGTGGGTTGACCAAATTTGGCATATTGGGTGCTAAACGATTTGCTAATATCTTAGAAAAGATCTTAGCATCTGCGTTAAGCAGTGAAAATCGGCCGATAAGAGCCACAGTCTTCCGGTGGCTTATTTTTTTTAAGAAAGAATACAATTTTAGCTATTTTCCATGATATAGGTACTTTTCCCAAGTTTTCTATAGAATCAATGACATTTTCCAACAAAGGTAATAGTTCTTCTGTGCATACCTTATATAGCTCCATGGGCAAACTATCCTCCCCAGCTGCTTTTCCTGATGGTAAGGCTAAAATCGCTATTTTTATTTCGGATTGTGTTATTTTTGAATTAAGGAGTTGTAATTTTTCCTTGACTGTGTCTTTGAGTATTGGCGTATATTCATCCAGATACTGCGTAATTCTGGTTCTAGAAGGGGTATTATCAGGAGTATATAGGCTCTGATAGTAGTTGACAAACTGACCTAGAATTTGTTCTGGTTTATCATATTCTTGTAAATCCGACCCTCTAATTTTTATATTAGTTCTCGCCTTTTTATCCGCAACTTTGTATGCGAGTATTTTACATATTCTGTCTCCTCCTTCATATTGATTTAATTTGTATTTATGTATTTTAGAGCAATATCTATCTCTTAGTGTCTTTTTAAGAGATGATTGTAGTTTTAATAGTTCAAATCTTATCTCCTGAATATTTCCATTTTGTGCCTTAGTTGCTTCAGCTAGTTTCTGTTCCAATAACAATATATCTGAGGTAGCTTTTTCAGTAGTACTGCGCTTTTCGGCATTAAGTCTATAAATAAATTGTTGAGTAAACCCCCTTATGCTGCACTTGCATGTGTCCCAAACTATATCGATTTTAGCTGAGTTAATATTCAATTCAATAAATTCCTTAATATGTTTCTTTAATGAAGTGACAAAGCCTGATTCAGTTAGTAAGTATCTGGGGAAGGTAAATTGTCTTAGATCTTGCCTCAACTCACCATTCTCAAATTCTAATAAAATAGCGTTGTGATCGGAAGAGATCTTGGACACAGTTCAATATTACAATTATTCAGTATTCGATCAGTTGCCCATACCATATCGATTCTCGAGCAAGATCTATGGGGCGATGAGTAGTATGTATGTCCCGCTAATTGTGGGTGTTTATAACGCCATATGTCTTTTATGTTAAGTAGTCTACCTAGCTCGAGAATCGCCGATCTGACCTTACGCATCCTGCGCGGTGAACCATGTCCAGTGGAATCAATATTATAATCTATTACACGATTGAAATCTCCCATCACTAATCTTTCTCCCTCCCATTCTAGTAATTCAATACTTAAATATTCAAATAGTTTGGGGTCATCAATATTAGGGCCATAGAGCAAGCACAGAACAAACTTTTGATGTTCCATCTGTACTTGTGCTATCGCCCACCTCCCGTATATCCGATGATGTTTTTGTAATTTCTATCGCTAATCCTTTCTGTTTTAGTATGGCCACTCCTCTGATTGAGGCACCCAAAGTTGAGCAAACCACAAGCTCATAACCCATTTGTGAGAGCAATTTCCTATCTTGAGAACTAATATGAGTTTCAGATAAAAGAGCGAATTGAGGTTTGTACATGGCCAGTTCTTCTTGAACCAATCCCCTCTTCTGCTTGCTATTAAGGCCAGCAACATTCCAAATTAACAATTTTGTTTTAGACATAGCTTCCGTATAAGTTCTTTGTCTTCCCTCTGTATTAAATCTTTATTATACCATTTCATTATTTTGTTTACACCGTTTTTCTTCCTTACAATACATTTTTCCCCCATTTTCCCCTTCCTCCCTCGACCCCCATCCCTTCCTCCCCTCCCAAGTCCCTTTGGGGGGAGTACCCCTCTATCCCTTGCTGCCGCTGGTAAGGCAGCCTAGTGAGATGGCTAACACGGGAATAGACTCAACCCTCTTTTTGAAGCAGAGTTGCTCGTTAAATCCACAAAAAAGCAAAACAAATCAAATATAGCAATATGTGAGTTATATGTATAAGAACACCAGAGCTAAATCATACAATGAATAAATTCAACCCACTTTAATCCCCCTAGTGATTCTAAGTCATCTAATATTTTAAATTCAAACTTCCACCACCTTGCCAGCTATCCCTCTCATTTCTGCTTTTCAGCTGTGAATTTTTCTAGAGCGTTGATCGCCTCTTCTTGGTCAGTAAAAAAGAAAGGTCGCCCATTGTTGATTACCTTAAGCCGAGCGGGCTCTTGTAAATAAACTATACAATTAATAGCTTTGAAGAAGTCTATTAGCTTTCTAAGCTCCCACCTTCTGTCCATTGTTTCCTTACTTAGGTCTGACCGTACAAAAAAAGAAATGTTGTCGATGAGGACCGGGCTGTTGGGTTTAGCTTTAAATAACACAGCTTGTTTTAACAAAAAGTTTCCAAAATATATCAGGATAGGTCTCGGAAATTTGCTATTTTTGTTCTTTTGGAATAAAGGAAGTCTATGTACTCTCTGCAGTTGAGAGTCCCAATCCCAGTCAGACAGATCGCAAAACGCTTTTTGAAATAGTTTTACTACATATGCCCTGGGATCGGCTCCCTCCGCCCCCTCTGGTATCCCAAACAGCCTAAGGTTCTGCCTACGTGCCCTGTTTTCTATGTCTTCCACCTTAGTCTCTAGTTTAGATATCCGTATGGCATGTTGTTTAGTTAGCTCATCCGAACGGGTAGATCCTTCTTCGATCCCCACAACACGTTGTTTAAGATCCTCAATTACTTGTGTGGCTCCCCCAAGCTTTACACAAACCTCACTCATAAAAGCTTGAATTTTGGTATTGTCTTCTCTTAGTTGTAAAAAGTGCTGCAGACTTTCTTGTCTTTGAGCAATAAGAGTCTGCATTATCGTGTCCATAGTGATCAAGCTTGGCTGATCTATAATCGCTGCCCCTGGAGTCTTTCCATCTTGTGTCACTTTAACACATTCCATATTATGAGAACTTGATGGCACAGTGTTATCAGAAACTGATATATGATTCGTTTCAACTGTTTCAGATATTTCCGTTATCCTATCAAGTTGAACCACTTTCACTGAATCAATCGTTAAATCATTTGCCCTATCTTTCTCTGTCACTGCGTTCGTCATCATAGGTTTGGGAGCTACCTCTAATATAGTCGACTGAGAGTTTTTGGGGCTTAGCTCTTGGATCGAATCAACTGAAGAGTTGGTAGAGGGACAGGACAAGTTCGTATCTGTTATTGAACCCATAGCCATGTCTTTCTGGGATGTATCAATTAGCGATATGTCTCGATCTGTGGTTATGCTTGTATTTGTTATAGAGCCAATATTCTCCAACCCCAAAGACGTTTTCTTGCCTCCCTTTTGGTGAAAGTCCTCATCAAAACCAGCTCCAGAGAGCCTCAATGCCATGTTCTTTACCCCCCCCCCCCTTAGCTTGTATCCATTTTCTAAGAGGGCTATCATCAACATTGACTTTAGTCTTTGGCATAGCTTTGGATACAGATGAGTTTTCTTTAGTAATCGTTTTACCAAGAGTTTTTTTCAGTTTATTCCTGGCTTTGTTTTTAATCTTCCTAGAAGCGGTTTGTTTAAGATAGTGAGATAGAAACCACGCACAATAGATCGAACTATCTCCTTCTTCTGATACCTCTTCGTACTCAAGATTAGCTTCATCTCCATTTACCTCAGCTTCATCTCTTAGCGTGTTCTCTGTTAATCTTATTGAATTCCGATCTAGTGATCCAATGGATCGATTAAGATCAAAGGTCAGCTGGGTATCAGATGTTAAGTCATTTCTTAGATTTTTGCCAGTCTCTAGATTTTCTGTATTAATTTCTCTAGCACTTTCTAGTTGGTTTCCAATTGTTGCTGCTCTCTCACAATTTGAACTTGTCTTTTTTCCGACACAAGCACCATCTCTATTCAAGTTTTTGGCCATTTGATCAAGATTCTCCTCCGACTTCTTCTCCCCTATACCCCTATAGCCCCGCCCTCAATCATAAGTGACGCTGAATACTCTGTCAGGTCTGTCGGCGTATTTGATACTAACATTGAGTCGTTTGTAATTGGACTTAGGGAAGTGCTATGGCTTACTTCATACTGATGCAGTAGTTCTATCGATTTTTTTATCCAATACCTCCAGGTTATTTCTGTCTAGTGTCTAAAGTCATACTTCCTTTACCCCCTTCAGTAGTTCCTGCAGCAGCCACTACCACTTTTCCTTTGCCATTATTAGTACTTTCTGTTACCTTAGAGTTGCTCTTAGAGGTAGAAGTGGAAGTTGAGATATTGGCAGTGCCTGAGCCTTCTTGAGCCCTCTCTTGTCCTCCGTTTTTTCCGGTCCGTGTAGATCGTGTGTTCAACTTTGGCGCCATATCCGTGTCTGTTTCCTTATCACTCGCTCTTAGTTCTTCCGGCGTTCTCCTATCAGTTCTGGCAATAGCTGTACTCAATTGCGCAACCAACGCTCCTATTCCAGTCCAACTGTACCAGTAAGTTTGGGATTTAAAAGCTCTTCTTGTCTTCAACGCCGGCAGGATCCTTCTGCTCAGGCGGTTGAGGTGGTTCAGGAGCTGCCGCATTCAAAACCTCAGTCACCCGTCCTCCACGGGTAAGGTTTTTTCCAGACTTTTTAAACTTGTGGGGGTGGCGACTGTTGTTGGTCCACCGAAATTATCAGTCTGTAATCAAATCAGAATACCGCCGCCTGCAATCGATAATCAACTAAGAGGAGCTTCATGTCTCCACTTCCCTCTGATCTGCTGAGAAGAGAAAAAAAAAAGGCATTCTCCCTCTCTTCTGCTCAGTCTCTGTGAGTTGGTAGGAAGAATCAGCTTCGTGTTTTTCCACTGTTTTTTTCCCCACTGCCACAACTGCAGCTGCAGAGGGGCGTCTCACCTAAATGTTGCCGTTATCGTAGGAGCTCAATCCTGCTTTGTCTCTGGTCAGCCGGCCCCCTGAGAGACCGAAGCGATACTTTCCTCTCTCACCACCGCCGGTAGCAAACACAGATCAGCTGAAGCGAGATCGGCTCAGCGCCCTCCACTCTCCGCTGTCGCGGCGGCAGTTACCCTCAGCTCAAGCCACGGCTTCTCTCCTCTCCATCCGATGTCTAGTGACCGGAGCTTCGCTGCCCAGCCTTCCGGGACGTCACGCACCGAGAAGCCGAGAAGCCGTTCCCAGCCGCTCCCAGCTAACAGTCGCTTCCAGCACCGGGTGAGTCACAGGTTGATGCCCGCACCATGTTGTCATTCAGGCATTCGCTTTTCAAAAGCGGGTTTCTTGTAGATTATCCCCGTGGTATTGGAAGAGCTAGCCCGTGTTGCCTGACTCACCTGGCGGCATCAACCCGCCATCTTGACTCCGCCCCCCGCCATCCTGGAAAAGATCCTAATGAATCACTCTGACTTGCGTGATTATGCAAAATTGTCCCGTGGGTGCAGTAGTGTTGTCTCTAACAAAAGAAAATCTTTCCTTACCTGTTTTTTAGGTAGCACCTCTTTAGTTGTGCAATGTATGTGTACATACTCCTACAAACCCAATTTTATATTTATATAAATAAACTATTCTTTACATAACTCATTAAAGAATTTTCCTTGGCATTATTGTTGTGTACCCAGATTATTATTGTACCATATCTATTGCTTAGGGATCCTTGTTCCTTCTAGCCTTAACTATCCTCGGTCTCTAGGTATCCTTGTGTTTCCCTTGTTTAGTTGAAATTATATTCAACTCTGTAGTGACCCACTGTTGGAATTCCGAAGTATCAACTGCAGCAACAACAAGGTGATGGATGGAATGCTTAAATTAATCTTAGCTACTGGCAATTGCTCGGGCCCCATTCCAGTCTATTGTTTTTCACCCACCCTGCAACTCTAGACAAAGGTCTGTCTTATGTAAAGCAGTACTGACCCTTCTCCTCGTGGGACAGTCCATCCCAAACTGCTAAGCGATGTCTCCTCCAGAAGGGAACACATGTAACCCCAGACCAGTTTCAACCTACTTATGTCTCAATGAGGTATAGCTTAAGTCCTATGGCACAGTGATCACAGGACCCACGTCTGGGCATACTCTAAGGGCATCAACAGCAAGGTGATGGATGGAATGCTTATATTAATCTAAGAAGGGTGTGGCCAAGTCTGAGCTCATTCGCCCAGCTGCCTCTCGTCCAGCCCCCAGACTTCCACCAGTGGCCACCGGCCACACCTGAAGACCAGCGACTCACTCCTGCTGCAGCACCATCCACCCGCCACGATGATATGCCATTGTACGGCAGACCTAGCAGACCCGAAAGCTGTGGTGCTGCGTGGGTTGCAGTCGCCGCAGACTGCGATCTGCCCTCATCCATTCATCCCTGTACACCCTTGGTGGTCCCGCCAATCAATGACTGCTCTTGAGGGCCAGACCACAGCATGTTATCATGCCTGGGGGTGACTGTAGGGCTTTGTGACCAAGTGAGGGTCTTCACATAGGTTGGTGCCTTCCTGAGATCCCCCAAGGAAGGGGCCTATAAGATCAGACTTACCCCCACCTCTGACTCCATCACCGGTCGGGGACCTTGAGCGGGACATAGAGCAACGCTTCACGGACCAGCACAGGCCACACTCTCCTGCCCGCCAAAGACCTAGACACTGCGCATGGGGAGCGCAAAAGGAGGGAGGCATCAAGGGGCACCTTGAAAGCACGGCATGGTGATTACTGAACCCAGCGCCATTTACTCAGCTCACCTCCCCTTTCAGTGAGTGCCCCACACTAGAGGCCTATGGACCTGCGCCTCAGCCACACCCCTGTGCTCAGACTACAAAGAACTGCAAAGCGTGGTGGCTCGAGGGTCTCCGGTGCTTTGCCCATGTTGGGAACCTTACCACTTTCTTGCCCCAGCACTGGGTTTCTCCCTGCTGTCGTAGTGTGAACCATGGCCGGGGGAAAAGGCAAGAAGGACTCCACCTTCAAGACCATCCTCCATCAGCAAGCTAGATGACACTCAGGAGGAGAATTCCCCCTGCCCAACGCAGGTGTGCCAGATAACCTGCCAGGAAGCCAGTCGCAACAGGTCACTAAGGTCTTACTCCTCCTAAATGTTTCAGGAACTCAAAGATGATCTTAAGTGTCAAAACTGACCTACAACTAGACCTTTGCACTATCCAGAGGGATATCAACAACTGCGGGGAGAGAGTAGCCCAAACCAAGACCTCCATCGACAAACACAATGAAGAGGGTGAGGTCACCGTATGACATCTCATGCAGCTGGAAGTTTTCCCTCCTCCAGGAGAAATGCGAGGACTTCGAGAACAGGTCACGCTACTACAATATTTGCATCGGGAGTGCCAACTACAGTACCAAATGTGAAGCTCTCCAAACACCTCTCTTACTTTAGGCTGTCTTGGAGCGCTCCGGAGGGGACCCCATTCCCCATTAACAGAGCTCACAGAGTGGTTCCTCTCTCCCAAGCAGGCAAGTGCACACTAGATGTCGTGGCCCGCATCGACCATTTCACCGACAAGGAGATGATCATGTCCAAGGTGCGGCAGGATGGCATGATCTCATTCAAAAGAGCGAGCTCCTCTTTTTCCAGGATCTCTCACCAGCCACACTGGCCAGGCCACTCGCCCTCAAACCTGCAACAGATTTCCTCGCCTATCATAACACCAAACGTCGCTGGGTCCACTTGTTCCCTCTCCTCTTTACCTGAAATGGCCAGGCCCACGCACTAACCAACCTAGCAGAGGCAAAGCTTGTCCTGGGGATAACATTGGAGTCAATGGAGTTGGAGGCGCCTGCAGCATGGTTGAAGCCTCTGGGTCACAAACAGTCTCCAGCTGGGGGGCGCTAGGTGGCGCCGGACCAAGATGGCTGCACTGATGTGAAGCTCTCGCCTGGCCGAGCCATATATGAATCTTTAATGCCATCCTGACCACAGCTGATGTCCTATCTACCTCACCGCTGAGACCGCGTTTCCGAGAGGAGCACGCTGATATAATTTTCCGGAAACTGCTGCTGAAAGCGGAGATATCGGCCCGGACCTTCCGTGCGGCTCTTCGCACCATCCGGCTGATTCACCCTCGGCGGGTGGCATACTAGGAAAGACCGGGGACCCGCGGCCTATGCTGACAACGCGCCAATTCTTGAGGCTCCGGTAATCATAAGGCCATACTCCGCCACTGCACGGCGGCTACTGGAGGCGGGACATTCTGTGAGTAGGGATGCCCCGACAGTGTTCATTACTGCCATAGCTCCTGTTCCGGCCCGATCTCTCCTTACTGCGGCCCTACCTGCGGCTCTGGCCTCCCCCACCACGCAACATCGGGGATGAGCGGCCTTGCCCTCCAGCACTATGCAGCCCCAGTGACTCGTGCTGCAGCTTAACCCTATCAGAGGCCCCACCTGCCTTACTGCCGGCACCGCGCTCCGAAGTAGAGCGAATTGACACCAGCAAATCCTGGGCGCCTCCGAGAGAACTGAGGCGACCGGGCCCAAGCACCGCCCTGCGGACCCTTCCTCGGCGGGAAGCCTCCTGGTGGGACCGGGGATCCGGGGCCTACACGGAGCTCTAGCCAAACACTACGCCCGGAGTGACAATAGGGCGGATCTCCCCCGGATGCCTGACAGCTGCCTTCAGCATTGAAAACTCGGAGGTGAGAAGCCCCCCCAACAGCGTTCTTTACTGCCGGAGCCCCTCCCGGGCCTCGACTCTCCTCAACGCGGCACTACTTGCGACCCCCCCGCCTTCCCCACTGGGAAACATCGGGAGACTATAATAACGGACCTTCACTAACTCAGGAACTACTGTGGCCGCCCCCCCTCCCCTTCATACCGGCTCTCTGGACATTAATTCTCCAGAGACCCGCATTGTAGCACCACGTTGATCAGAACGTCGGCCCCGGAGTGTGCGACCATCCTCAATTGCCCAAAAGTCACGGCAGCCGAACCATAGCCACCTGTGGGACCCCCCATACCTCCTCAGACATCTGACATTTCAACGCTGCAGTACTCATTGAGGCGCTGTGCGGGTGTGCCTACGCTGCGACTCCGGGCCTGCCCCGCAACCCATATCTGTCCGTTGGGGTGTGGTTTGCTGGCACAATACTTGGAGCACCCACGTGAACTACAAGAACCCTGTGTGGCAATTACAGGTGGGACCCCACACTTGTCCTTACTGCGTCAGCCCGGTTGGACACCCCCGGCCCATACTTACTCCACCATCCTTGCGATTAAGGAACGGCGACTACTGGGGAAGTGATCGCGGACTGGCACTCCTCCTGGCGACTACAGACATTGGCGCTCCGCTGGTAATCGATCACTCCGACTCCCCTCCCTACAGTCTCGGAGTTGGTAGCCATAACACGTCGGGCAGTGTCCCACCTCATCAACGAGGGTCGTCGACGGACCATCGGGGCCCCCCCTCTCTCGCCTGGCGTACTCCCCCCCCCCCCCCCCCCCCTCCGCGACCCGCACCGGACTGGCGTCCACTTGCACGGCGCTGTTGCGGACCCAGAGGCTCACCATGGGGCGCAGCGACACCAAACAATCCAAGATTCCGTTTGAGACAAGGAAAACCCCGGGATCAACGCCAGAGACCACGGGGGTCCTGCCACGAGCGGCACGCCGGGGGAAGAATGGAAAACTTTGCTCCTTGATATGAAACAGAGCCTCACAACTATTGATTCCAAAATAGACACCATCAACAGGAGGATGGACACTATGGTGGAAAAAAATCGACCCAACATGGCACTCGCATCAAGGAAACCGAAAGCAGGATTTCCGAATTGGAGGATGGGTCCACCGCAAGCAACTGCCACGTAGCACACATGGACAGACTCCTTAAGGTCATAGCAGACAAGAACGAGGATTTGGAAGCGAGGTTCCGCCGTAACAACGTTCGTATACTAGGCCTAGCAGAAACCACGAACACTGGGAAAATGGAGGACTTCATAGAAGGCCTGGTGGTTGAACTGTTCGGCAGGGAATCCTTCTCAGCTCACCTCATTGTAGAAAGAGCCCACAGATCCCTCACGGCTAGGCCGCCCCCAGGGGCGCAACCTCGGCCTATCATCGCCCGCTTTCTGAACTACAGGGATCGGGACGCTGTCCTCCGCCGAGCACGTGAGAAGGGTACGGTCGGATACAACAACCCAACACTATCTTTCTTCCCAGATTTCACCCCTACTGTGCAGGAGGCTCGTCGCAAATTTATGGAGGTGAAAAAGAAGCTTCAAACCCATGACATTCCATACGCAATGCTTTACCCCGCAAAATTGAAGATATCGCATAAGGGCAAGCAACACTTCTTTACTACACCGCAACAGGCTGAGGACTATCTCAAACAATGCAGGAAGGACAAAGCCCGGGACGACAAGGAAAGGCGCCGCTCCAGGTCACAATCACCAATGTCACAACAGGACTAACCGGTCCACTACAGTCAAGTATGAATCCACACTAACCTCGCTGGGCGCACTGAGACGTACTGGGCAACGTTCCCGGTGAAGGACTTGCACCGTCTCAACAATCTGTTAACTGCCACACGACTGGGACCGGGCTGTGCTATAACTCTACTGAGGTACTTTTATTGATTCCAAACTACACACGAGGTGTCACGCCCGGGAGGACGCATCGTGAGGCTGCTGCAGATAACACTCATTGAGGTCACAACAGGATTTTACAATGGCCAGGTGCTACTTGGTCGTGTACGCTTACGACCACAGTACGGACAAGGTCGTGAAACCCTGCTGCCCTGGTGAGGTATTTTTTACTGACTTACTAAATTAATGGTCTTTAATACACTGTTTGCCCGGCTACCCGCCTCCGCCCCACGGCAGACTACCCGGTGGCTAACCGGCGTCATGTGGGTGTAAGAAAGGAGGTGGTGGGCAGGTCGGGCGCTCCTAGATATCGTTCCCCTACGGGCGATCCCCTTAACATCCAATCCCTTCTTAGGGTTGGGACTACAGTTGTAGTTTCTTTAGTTCTATTTTGGTTTACTGTGGGGGGGGTGGGACTTATGTACCCGGCGGGTTGGGGATGCCTGAGTGGGAGGGAAGGAGACTCGATTCATCCATATTGTTATTATGGCTGCTGCACTTCCTAAATGGGATTGGGTTGCTCGGGGGGGGGGGGGGGGGGGGGGGAATGTGTTATTTCACCTGTCACTGTTTGCCAGGTAAACTCAGATGCCATGCTTTGTCGCCACATTTTGTTGTGCCCAGAGGAATGGGTGACGTAACAGATATACAGCTAGCACAACAAATTACGTTGATTTCATGGAATGTACGTGGGCTGAACGACCCGAGGAAGAAGAGACAGATTTTGGGGTACCTAGATAGACAGGGAGTGTCCATTGCTATGCTCCAAGAAACGCACTTGATATCGGGGAACTCTACTGCATTTGCTACTCGCTGGGCGTCCTGTAGAATGCTCTCCTCCTATTCCAATTATTCTAAGGGTGTGACTATCCTGATCAGACAAGGTGTACACTTCACGCCACTTGGGTCGGATAGTGATGCAGATGGTAGATTCTGCATGGTGTGGGGTAGGCTTTTCTCTCACACAGTCCTCTTTGCATGTTATTACGGCCCCAATATAGATGACCCCGAAGCGCTCCTCACTTTATGGGGGAAGAGTCAGGCTTTGGACATAGCGCATGTCATTCTTGGGGGAGATTTTAACACTGCACTTCGTCCCAGTCTAGACAGGTCCCATGCACAAGCGGTGCATTATACACGCACGTAACGCACTTTGTTAGATATTGTAGAGGAGCATCACTTAACTGATGCCTGGAGGCACATTCATCCAACAATCAGGCAGGGCACTCACCACTCAGCAGTGCACTCCACGTGGGCACACCTAGACTATATATTTTTGTCGGCTGGTCTTACCGCTTGGCTGACCAAGGCGTTGCACTTGGCACGAATATTCTCAGACCACTCACCTGTCCTCCTTAACCTATGCGCCCCGGTGGACGTGTCCCCTTATTTAAGTTGGTGTTTAAACCCAGCACACCTCGCGGACTCAGCCTTCAGGACTGAGCTGAAACAAGACATAAAAGAATTTTTTGAACGCAACATAACATCGGTATCCAGCCTCACGACAGTTTGGGAGGCCTTTAAAGTCACCATTAGGGGGTGGTGCATAGCTAAAGGGGGTGGGGTCCTCAAATCCCTTCGCGAGGACTTGCGCAAGCTGGAAAGCGAATTGCGCTCACTGGAGCGTGACATGGAACTTAACGCAATGGACCACGTGGGTCAAAGCTCAACTCAGGGAAAAGATGAATGAATATGTTGAGGCGGCGGATAGGGAAAGTAAATTCCAGGGGACACCATATACTGCGCGGGTGTACGGCGAAGGTGACAGACCCGGGAAAGCGTTGGCTGCTTCGGTTAAACCACCCAGATTTAATAACTATTTGTCCACCCTCTTAGACGAACACGATGTTCCACGAAGGAATCTCCCAGAACTGCTCCGTATCCTTACCGAACACTACACCACACTCTACACCTCTCACAGAACTGAGCAGATAGACCTGAACTCCTACCTCGATGATACTGCAATCGCATGGCTTGGCCCTTCCCAACAGAAATTTCTCCATCATGAATTAGAACTGGACGAAATAACTGACGCTATCATGTCCATGAAATCGGGTAAGGCACCAGGATCCGATGGATTGCCGATAGATTTTTATAAAGCCTATATTCATTTGCTGGCCCGATCTTAAAACGAGTACATTATATTGCCCTGGAGGAAGGCATACTACCTTCTACTATGCGTGAGGCCTTGATCACCTCTCTGCTGAAACCGGGTAAAGACCCCGAACATTGCGATTCATATAGGCCTCTATCTTTATTGAACGCGGATGTTAAAATCTTAGCGAAAGTACTTGCAACACGTCTGAACCTCCTGATGGAACGGCTGGTCCTGCCGGATCAAGCTGGGTTCGTACCCAATCGTGCGACTTCCCATAACTTGCGAACACTACAAGCAGTATTACAAGACATTGACCCCAGATGTGAAGTGGCTGCTATCTTTCTAGACGCCACAAAGGCGTTCGATTCATTGGAATGGGACTACCTATTGAAGCTGATGGAATGCATGGGGACCCCCTTCAATTTCCTTGACTGGATCCGGCTACTTTATCACCAACCCCAGGCGAGGGTGTTACTGAATGGATCCCGCTCGGCTCCCTTTGAGATCCGAAGGGGTACTCGCCAGGGATGCCCGCTGTCCCCGGTTCTTTTTGCGATTGCCATAGAGCCCCTAGCAGCAAAACTTAGGCAACATCACAATCATCGCTCCCTTATATACCCGGAACGGCAATTGCTTATTGCGCTCTATGCAGACGACATGACTATTTATGTCCAGAAACCCCGGGACAATCTAAACCCTATTTTGCGAGAGGTCACCCGTTTTGGTGGAATCTCGGGGATACAAATAAACTGGGCCAAATCAACCTTGTCCCCCCTTACTGATCGCACTCTACAATTCCCACTGGACTCTCCATTGGTCTGGGAATCAGATGAAATAAAATACCTTGGTATCAAAGTGTCGAGAGACCGCGAGGCCCTTATCAGGGCTAATTACGGTACCGTCATGGACAAACTTGCAGACAACGTCACCAAATTGATCCATCTCCCGCTGTCCATGGCAGGTCGCATCTCCTTGATCAAGATGGTGGTTCTCCCCAAACTATTGTATCTTTTTACCAACATTCCGTACAGCCCGGGCCCGCATTTTTTTCGTACTCTGAATTCCCAAATGTCAAGACTAATTTGGGGTGGGAAGCAGGCCAGGATAAGCCTGCAGACGCTTATGTTGCCTTACCACCAGGGGGGTTTCGAGGTTCCTAATTTTAAACTCTATTATGACTGCGCTCAGGGTCACTTCGCAGCCTACTGGCTCCATCCGCCGCCCTTCATGGCGCACCTTGCCGTGGATAATGACTACATGAGGCCCGTGCAACCCTCAGGCTACTTGTACACAGAAGTCCGGGCGGCGGAGCGAGACCCTACCACAGTGGACTGCACTGTACGTGCCTGGCAGCACATAGCTGAAGCGATGGGAGCCTCACTCTTGTACTCGCCGCGTATGACCTTGGCACATGACCCTAGGCTGAGTGTTACGTGCGAGGAAATCGGACGTAAAATGCTAACGAGACTTGCGTACCACACTTGGGGGGGGGGATCTATACTTGCAGGGCCAATTCCGCACGTCGGATCAATTCTTCGGTGACACTTCCCCCTCCTTGATAGACACATTTCTTTATACGCGCCTAAGGCAGAATATCAGAACAGTCACTCCAGACTTCCCGACTGAACCAGACACCGTAGCACCTCTGCATGCACTTCTACAGACGGACACCCCAAGGCATATAGTGTCCATGCTATATGAACATGTACAAAACGCCCCTACACCCCCCCTCCTGAAGGCACGAGCAGACTGGGACAGGGAATTCGTTACCTCGCTGACGGATGATCAGTGGGAGGAGAGCTGCTCTCACACTAATGCAGTGACAGGCAATGCATGCCTCAGACCGGTACATTTCAAATTTTTGCACCGACTTTACTATACACCGGCCAAACTGTACCGCTTTCGTCTCCGAGATAATGACCGCTGCCTTTGCTGTCGAAGCAAGGGGGCTGATTTCATACATTTGGCATGGTCCTGCCATGCAGTAGCAGCTTACTGGGACGAGGTATTCGCGGCCCTGTCAGACATAATTGGCACTGCCGTAGCTCCATGCCCCAAAATCGCATTGCTGGGTCAGTCATGCGCGACGGTGAAAACCAACCGGAAATTCCTGGCGCTGAGCCTGTTGCTAGCGAAACGCCACGTGGCTTGCAGGTGGGGGCGGGGGAGAGCACCCAAGTTTAAGACATGGTTAAACACTATGGCCACATGGCAAGAGCAAATACATAACTATTCCGAGCTGCTGCCGCACAAATCAAGACCCAAGGACCCCTGGGGACCCCTTACTTCCTACCTACATCGCATACAAGATGAAGCGCCATCTGTGGGAGGGGACGCTGTTGAGACAGAAATAGACGACCCTTCTGCGCCTCCCTGTCCCAATCAGGACCCCCAACTGTAGCCGACTTGTTGTAACTTTATACCACAGGGGCTCTGCTCTTCTTTTGAGGTGACGTAGTTACACTCACTAGGGACAGGCGAGACCTGTCACAGGGTTTTTTTTTTCGTTTTTTTTTATCACCATACCACAGCTCTAGGCACATTCAGGAGTCAAGTACATACAGCGTACATCAGGTATACTGATCCAAGACATGTACGGTCACCCTATTCCGTGGTAGTATGCATGGCATGACACTTAGGGTAGGAGGCCCAAGTTCGAGTTTATGGTCACTTATATAGGCATAACCCCCCTAGAAAATGTACCCTGGCCAAATTAGTGTGGGAACACTGCTATTTTTACATTTGTAGTTTATGTCACTGTTGTGAATGTACCTCACTTCCACACTAGAAGTTCCTCCTTACTCACATTGCTCTCGCCAGACTATAACGCGGCCGGCCCAGATGGGTTGTAGGCGGCATGCTGTGTTAGCTAAAAGATCCTTGTCAGACATAAAAATGTATTTATGACACGAGTTGCTGCCGGCCTGGTTCAAGTTGTAGGCACCGAGCTGTGTACCCATAATTTGTCATCAATAAAGGTTTTACCAATAAAAAAAAAAAAAAACAGTCTCCAGCTGAGGGGGTTGTTGGAGGGGACGACTTCAATCTAGCCCTATCAAAATAGAATTAAAAGCAGATCCTGGCTCATCTCAGCTGCTCCACTGACGACACTACTCAGCCCAGTGACTACGATCTTGTCCCCCATCAAGTCACTGAACCCCTTTTTCCTGTTGCACTCCTGACAGTGATGTGGTCCGATGGACCTTCACAGGATTAGAAATCTACACTTTGTTACCTTATTCTTCTTTGTTTTGTTACCCACAGGTATGTTTGTAGTTGCTGGTTAGGGTTTGAGAGGGAAGGGAGGGTGGGGTACACCGAAGTCTCTGGCCGCCCCCAATAACCCCTTAGCTCTCCATAGGGCCCTCCTCGGCCACCTCTAGCCTCCCCACTCTGCGGGTAGTCACATATAATGTCAGGGGTCTTAATAACCCCTCTAAATGGCTCACCATTCTGGGAAAGCTCCAGACAGGAGACGGAAATGACTTTACCTGGGTCCTTCCATCACCTTGTTGTTTTTGTTAGACTTCTGAGGTAGGCATTGCAAGAGATCATGGATTTTGTGTCTCAAAGTGAACTCTAGGAACTACCAGGTCCAACTGAAGGATGAGTTCTGGTAACATCTCCTTCATTGAAGGTGTAGTCTTCCTGATAATACTGTGGTGAATCACCTGTTCTTATGAGAACATATGGTCAAGAACTCTTTCATGAAGCAGAAGTAATACTATCTTTTGAGCATGAAGCATGGTATCTTGCCAGAACTGAACCATTCCGTTTTAGGTCTGACTTGATAGTGCACCCATCTTCAAGACAAATTGCTACAAATTCTTTAAAATACACATTGAGTGGGCTTTGGCGTTACCCAGAGGAATATTACTCACAAACATCTTTCTATTGACTGTTTGGCGTCTCATTTCACCTTCAGGAAGCACTTCCACTGGAATACATGAGGAACTATTTTACAAGTGCAAGTACACTCAAACATCACTTCTTTATTTTCTATATGCATTCTATACAGAATACAATCCTTTTTTAGTGCGTTTTCTCACCATTAGCCAAGGCCAACGGGTAGGCTTTAATATGTTAAACAGGTTTTGTACAAGCAATGCATGGAAACAGCATTAGGAAATGCCTATTTCTACATATTATTTATTATTTTATTTACGGATTTTATAAAGCGCACGGCTACCCCCAACGGGGGTGTCCCGGCGCTAAAAACTGACAGCAGGGGGAGAAGAAATAATCTAGATAGATGAAAATAGCCACGTCTTCAGGCGTCTGCGGAACAGCGCTTCGGATGGGGCAAATCTAAGATCGATAGGTAAACTGTTCCAATGTTTGGCATACACTGTTATATTACACCACAAACTGCAGGCTTTGGCCAATGAGTGTTTTTTCTTGGGGGTACGGATTAGCCAGTAGTACAAGTAAGAAATACCATTCACCACCCAGAAAATATCGACTGGCTATCAATACAGCAAATAATGAATTCGAAAGGGCTATACGTAGGCCTGAA